>NW_006921588.1:12063063-12092703 GCF_000298275.1 Orycteropus afer afer | reverse complement strand
TGTAGTGGTGGCAAACATGAACCGCAAAATTTTTAGACTAATGTAACTCAGCACTTTTACATTTAAATTTTAAAATTGTAGTGCTTTTCAGTTGGAAAGTTGACAAATGAACTCAAGTGATGTAAACTTATACCATAAAATAATTTAAATATTTTTCTGAAAAAGAAATACTGATTCTGTATGTTTACACAAGCAGTTAGATATTAAATATGCTAAATATGGATTTAAATGATTCAGAAACTCACTAAATCACTAAGGAGCTCTGGTGGCCTAGTGCCTAAGGCATCTGACTGCTAACCAGAAGGCTGGAGGTTCAAATCCACCAGCCACTCTGCAGAAAGAAAACCTGGCAGGCAATCTACTTTCATAAAAATTTATTGCTTAGGAAACCCCGTGGGGGTCACTATGAATCAATCAACTCACTGGCAGTGAGTTTGGTTTGGTTTGGTTTTACTCTCTTTACACTGTAACGAAGGGGAACAGCAAGATGGGAGGACAGGATAATTTATCACTGTTTACTGCATATAGCTTATTGCCACACAAAAGTATGCGGCCTCTGAGTTGATGGGGAAGTTTGTATTTTTTATTCCTCTCTTCTTTGTTTTTAGCAAAATTTCTTTTCATTGGTGGGCATGAGCATTTTTTTTTGTCTAGTAGTGGTTTGTTGCGGTTCAAAACCACACTCCTTATTTGGTCCTTGATGGAATCATTTTACATGGGTATGGCTCTTTGTCCTCCAGAATACTAACTGCTAACGTTCCCCTCATAAATTCAAGGATATAAGTGGCAAAAGCGGACTATTCTGACAGGAGAGTGACTTCTCAGAGATTGCTAAGGGATTCCATTAAACTTTATATTTCTGAGAGAAGTGAATATGTATACACATACATGCATATATGTGTACATGTATGTGTGTGTGTCTATTTATATACAAATCTTGTCACTAGAAATCCAATATGACATTATATATAGTGGGTCTGCCATTCTATGGGACAGACAATTCGTGTGATTGTGATCCTTGTTTCTTGGGCTGGAAATTGAGCTTCATGCTGTAGTTGCTGTTGTTGTTGTTATGTGCCCTCCAGTCGGCCCCAACTCATAGCGATCCCTCCTTGGGTTTCCAAGGCAGTATCACTACGGAAGTAGAATTGCCCAACCTTCCTTCCGAGGAGTGGCTGGTGGGTTTGAACCGCCAGCCTTCTGGTTAGCAGTGAAGTGTTTTTAGATAACTATCTAAACATTCCATCAGATGTGTTCTGAAAGGAAAATGTCCTAGGTTACATTATTGTGACGCACATATGCACACACACAACACACACACACAAATATTATCTTATCCTATGGTGCTTCTTAAATTTCCTTAGGAGCTTTCTTGGTATGGCCCAGTAGTACTAACATTTATCTCCTAGCTATTAATGGCAAGTTTCCCAAACTCCAAAAGATACCATGGAAACCACACAGGTGACTAGTTCTTTTCAAAGGGGTGTCTCCAGAGAATGCCTGAATTTTCAAAGTATAAATAAAAAATAGTTCTATAATGACAGAAGTCAGAAATGGATTTAATTTTCACATCATGTTTATTTTTTAAAGACCTTTTCTCTCTTACAGCATTGTATTCTCACTGAATTCTAACATCATTAGGTGTTCTGTGTCGCAGAGTATGGAAATATTGGGTATGCTTGCTCTCTCTCTCTCCCCAAACTTCCAGACTCCCCCAAGTGGATATCTGAGAAATTTAGCCAAGTGCCTCTAAGTAACTGTCACTTCATCATAAGCTTTGATCAATCCACACCAACTTCTTTATTGTTTAAATTGCATCATGACAAACAGAGAAGTTCTCTTTGGGTAAATTTAATATCCCTCCCCCGATTTTGCAACGGTATTTTCTAATTTATTCACATGATTAGTAATTGCATTAGAAATACTTTTTTTTTTTTCCTTTCTCTATTCCTTTTCCAAAAAAATTGAAATCTAACTGGCAGATTCATTTAAGAGCCATGCTGTGTTTTCCAGGGTCGCTGCTATAAAACTCCATATATGGGACACCCGGAATGGGACGTCTTCCAATCTTGACCTCGAAATAAACAAGATAAACACAGTTTATCACAATGCAGTTTGCTCTGACTTAGAGGCATCAGAATTTCTGGAATCTGCTTTAACCAATTAAACTATTCAAGGCAAGAGGAAAATGAAGCCTTCAGTAAATCCATTGAAGGCATCATTTCCCAGCCTCCCATCGCCTGTTATCGATCTTTTTAAGTGCGGACTAATGAGTCCTATATGTGTACCTGATGGGATGCTCTCACTACACCACCTCAGAAGAGTTAACTTACACAAAGAGAGAAAGAACTGGGGGCAGGGATAGCGGGAGGGCACAGCCAAGCTAATGGCTGCCCTGGCCTCTTAAAAACCAGCCCGATGGGTTGCCTCCTGGGAACGCAGCAGACCCCATTCCCTACTTTCGTGACAAACCCTTTAGTTACTTTGCCGGAAATCTTCCATTCAGGTCGCTTCTAGGGTGAACGCTTTTGTTCGCTATTACTCTCAGTAGTGGGAGAAGAACTGTAGAGAACTGCAAAAAGCAAGCTCACAGCAGTAGCTTCTTGCGGCAAAGCATCCCTCTCGGTTCAGCTTTGGTAATTTAGAAAGAACTGAGGTTCTCATGGGAGGTGGGTGAGGGGAATGCCAAAATGAAAGACACATAAACCAAGGAGTCCCTGTTTTACCTTCTATCCACTTCCATTCGCATCGCCCAACTCCCCTTCCCCCAAACTATCATAAACTCAAGCTCTTAAATTTTCTACAAAGAGGTGGGGTGGGATGGTGGCAGTCGCCCCATCCACCCTTTTCTCTAAGATTCTGAGCAGGAAACAGTCTCTTTACCAAAAATGCATTAAACAATTTTTTTTTTTTTTTTTTTGAATCTAGTAACCCAAACGCAAAGGGCAGCAACTATCTTGAAGGAGAAGCCGCTGCTGGCACCTGCTGGGATTCGCTGCAGTAGGAAGCGTTTGGCTTTTGGCATCCAATTATTTATTTATTTATGTATTCCCTCCCCCATCCCGGACTTCCAGGCAGAAATCTCCGTCTCTTCATTTTCCCCTCCGCCCCCACCTTCTGGAGTCTCCCACTTCTCTGTGGCGGCCAGCTCTGCCGCCTACCCGCGGTGGCCGTCGCGTCCCTCGCCCTTTGCTCCTGGCGCGCCGCGCTGGGGACGCCTCGCTCGCCGCGCGCTGCCCCTCGCGCCGGGGCTTGCGCGGCCGTGGGTCCCGGCGGCGGCGGGGGAGGGTGTGGGGAGCAGCGGGTGACAGATGTACTCCTCTGACAGCTCTCAGTATCAGCCCAGTGGCTCCCTGCCATTGGCTCAGTGCAATGGACCGGCAACGCCGCTCACTATAATAACACTCGGGCTTGCGAGCAGCAGCAACTCCGAGTGCAGGCGCCCGGCGCCAGGGATGCTGCCGCAGCTGCCGCTGCAGCTGCCGTTGCCGCTCGGGCGGCTCCCGCTGCCCAGCTCTGCTCTACCGCCTCGAGGGCACTGACTCGCGTTGGGCTCTGTCCCGCCATCCTGGGCCCTCCTAGCCCAACATCCTCCTGCGGGTTCATCTCCCTAAGGCGAATTAGGAAACACAGAGACCCTGAGAGAGACTGACAGACAGACTGAGAGACAGGAAGCGAGCAGTGAAAATGCGGAGGCGGGAGAGGCTCGGTGCGCACGGCAGAGGGGTGTAGTGAGCTGGGCTCTTGAGGGTGTGCAAGAGGCGGCGACTTGCCCATCTGGCGGGTCCCCAGCCCACCCTTCCCGGGCTCTGGCGCGCTGCGGCTGCGGGCGCGGGTGCACGGAAACCGCGGCCGCGGTGGAGGAGGCGGCAGCTGCCCCATGGAGTGTTACTACATTGTCATCAGCTCCACGCATCTCAGCAACGGACACTTTCGCAACATCAAGGGAGTTTTCCGGGGCCCTCTCAGCAAGAACGGCAACAAAACTCTGGTAATCGGTTGTTTTCTGTTTTCTCGTCGTTTGAATTAACACACTTAGTCTCTCTCTTTCTCTCTCTCTGTTTCTTCTCTGCCTACTAAGACATTTTTGGAGATTGCGTCTGGTTGAGGTTGCTGTAACGTTTTGGAGGTGTGGCGATCTAATTTGGTTTACAATGTATTTACTTATTTATCGTGTGTGTATGGGATGAAACTGAGGTGTTAAAAAAAACAAACAAAAAAACAACGGAAAACACACACACACACACACACACACACACACAAGAATCTTAAGGGAATCTGTTCTCCATGGCTTGGTTAATACTTCAACGACGCTCCAGACTCCACTTCACTGTATAACACCGAAGGATTACTACATTCTTCAATTATTTAAAACAAATTGTGTCAATAGGACGACTTTAAAAAAAAGGGGGGGGGAGGAGGATGAAAAGAACTCTAATCCCAAGTGACCCCGTAAGAGCTTTCCTTTAAAGGAGCTAAAGGTGACAGATATAGGTATCTCTGATGGAGTCAGGAAGCCTGTGGCTGGTGTTGGAGGAAGTAGAGGGATGGAGTAATGGTCTCTTGAAGAGTTTGTATTCAGACTGTCTCCTGAAGGACTCGCAATTAACTTTTTTAGTGAGAAGTCAGTATTAAGCTTAACAGAAAGATGCCAGAACCAGGTGCAGTTAACTTTCAGATATCCTCTCTAAAGAGGTTAGTGTGAGCAAAAATGACTACAATCATAGCCGCTAGGAAACGTGTTAGATAAACTGAACCCATGCAGTCGCTGAAATGTTCTTACTGGATCACAGAGCCTTAGCTTTCAGAAAGATCCTAGGGGGCAGAACACTCCTGATTGGTGGGAGAAGATATGCTGAACATTGAGCTAGTGCAGGGAAACAGCTCCTACTTTTCATCCAACCTCCTCTTAGCTACAGAAACCTCCCAAAGGAATTAATTACAATGTGTTGGTATCTCCCCAGAAGCATGCACCTCTATACAAGAAGAAAGGAATTGGAGGGAAGATTCATTACTTTGAGTGCTGCAAAGATATATTATATATATTATATTAGCAAGGGGCTAATATACAAGTGTAAATATATGTGTAACTATAGTGTAGGTCCATTAGCAAGCAACACTCACCCTGCCTTTACAATGTAGCCTGAAGGGGTAGAGGGTGGAAGTTTAAGGACAAACTCTTACTCAAAAGTAACTATCTTAATCTAATTTTCTTTATATATCTTCAAATTTGATTCCAATTGAATACAAAGATTGTGTTTTGGCATGGGTTTTTCAAGAATAAAAAGTTCTCATCTGAAGTTTTAAGTAAATTCTGATATTGATATGATGCATTTTAGCTTCTTTCTTTTTCCTTTGAATCTTTTTGCTCTCACCACCCAACTCATGTAAGATTTTAAAAACAGGACATTGGTCATGTTGAATTAAAGAAACTGAAAAATAGTTCTTCCCAGTTGAAATAATAGAGAACTCAGCTATATAGAAGGCAAATATATCTGGAACTAAAAGTACCTTCATTTTGATTAGCCACTAGTTCATTTTGTTAAAAAAACAAATTTCATTTATGAGAAAGGGATGCTTATTGAACAAGACTTCATTTCCTTAGTTACAATAATATCGAGTGATAAAACTGCACAAGAGTTCATAAGGGGGAAAAAAAAGTTATTTACCATACCTCAACTTTCTAAAATTCTGTTAATCTTGATTATTTTGTCAACCTAGGATTTCTAACATTGGTTGATGTCCCTTATGCTGACCTGTTTACTGTGTGTTTTGAAGTTGATCATCCTTTTATCACTCATATTAACAAAAGAGGTTAATGACTAGATTTGTGAGTGTAAATTTGTGATTAAAATGGGTGATGAAAAGCAGCTACCTAAGTGAGATTAGTAAATCTAAGTATAAGCAAACACTGGGAGCAAGAAGCAAGCATTTAAAAGGCTTAGACATCTTTCTATATTTCTCTTAATTACAATGAAAGAGATAGGAAATAATAACTAGTACCTCCAGGCTGTGTTTATAAACTGCCCAACTTTGCATTTTCTGCGCAAGAGATTTATACTCACTGAAATGATACAGATTTTCACATATGATCCAACTTATTTGAAACAATTTCATGACAAGATAATAATTTATGTAAGTTTTAAAGATAAAGTCTTTTGATGAATTTTGTTTTTGACCTGAATGAGATTTATGTCTATTTTTAAATATAAAAGAGGTGCTAGATGTATTTATAAACTAATATTTTTTAAAAATAGCTATCTATATGTTAACTTAAAATGTAATCTCTACAGTACACAGTAGACTGTAAGGATTTACTATAAACTAAAAGCTCATAAGCAACAGAAAATTGGACTGAAACTTCCAAGAATTAGCAACTTTGAAAAAAACAAAAATAGTATCTTACAAAAAATAAATGTCACATTTTGAAAAATTCCAAGTAAAAGCTTATGCACATCATGTTTCCCTCCCAATTTTGTGGGTGATGATTCTGAGATCTTTTCTATTTGATTTTGACACATTTTGAATTTCATCTTTAAAAACATCATCTTCTTCTTTTATTGTATTCATTAACTTCAATGCTTTTTAATAATATCTTTAATGTTTATTTAATTTCAGGAAAGAAATTAGAGGAAAGTAGAGCAAAAAACATAAAATTACTCAGAGAAAAAAATACTCTTCCAAAGCATTTTTAAATTTTTCAGTCATAGTATAATTAATGGATACTCCAAAAATTATTTCATTTCAGATTTTAAAAATATTTATTTTAAGCTATTAAAAAATCCAGGATTAATCTAAGATAAACCTTAATGGTTAACAATTTTTTTTTTCCTGAATTGGAAGTTTCTTACAGGATAACTCGTATAACTCAGATTTCAGTGACATTGATTTGTTGCTTTAGTTCTAAATCCACTATGTTATTGCCACTCATAATGAGAAAATCATCAAAATGTACTGTTCTTTCCATAAGTTATATTATGCCACCAGAACATAAAATTCTAGGAAAAAAATTACTTAAAGCCTAAGCCCATTGTTAATCTTGACATTTTCACAAGTTTTTAATTTATTCCAGTAGACAAGTTTAGCTGAAAAAAATTTAAAAAAATCTATTTAGTAATGTCTTACAAGCAGAGCAAGGTCAGCTTACTTGCTGTAAGCTCTGTTCTAAATTGTATCATATCTGTGATATAGCTTTGATTCCATGGAATGAAAATTAAGCCGTATTGCACTGTTATGTAAGTCTATATTTATTAGATAAGGACAATTAGTTACTTTTTATTTATTTATTTTAAATAACTGGTCCACAACATTCCTTTGCATTAACATCTTTAAAAGCAGTACAGCATTTAGGGTTTGCCTTTGTAACCCTGGAAAATTATTACTAACTTGTCCATTACATTCTGTTAGTTAATTAGCATTTTTATATCTTGTGGTAGCATTATATCAAATTTACTGGCTATAGAATTCAGAAAGACTAAGTAGTTGGTTTTGAGGCCATGCAGTCAGTCAAGAATAGAATGCAGGCTTTCTGACTCCAGATATATTTCTTTTATAATTTATCTATTAAATTATGAAATTCATGTGTTGGTTGATAATATTCATGTTGATAAAGAACTTATGTTGTGTGAACTATGGTTTAAGTTACTTGCTTCCAGATGTAGAAAATTAGTGCCATATTCACAGAATCCACAGAAAAATTAGGATTCAAATTTATTTTATCCGTCAATATGCAGACAGCACTGATTTTTGTCTGATCTCAGCCTTGTTTCAGGATATTAAGTACTAAGTTTACCAAAAAGGAGAAAAATTAGTTCAGTAATTGTTTATTAACTTATTTAATGATTTCATTCAAATATATTGACACATACAATTGCAAGGCACTGTTCTAGGCACTGCAGACCCTATGCTAAATATTACACAATGAGCACATGCGCTAAGATGCCGTTGAGGAAGTTCTTATTCATTTTGAATGTGTTGAAAAATTAACTACTTTTGACATGTTTGCATGTTTCTTGTCACTCTTAATGTTTTCATATGTATTAATTTTGAAAAATATGAAAAAATTCTGGGTTTTGTTCTTTGTATATATAATAATTCACTAAAATTTGCACTGCCATCGAGTCTGACCCGACTCATAGCGATCCCTCCTTGGATTTCTGAGGCAGTATCACTACGGAAGTAAATTGCCCAACCTTCGTTCTGAGGAGTAGCTAACCTCCAGCTTTCTTGTAGGCAATCAAATGCTTTACGGACTACACCACCAGAGCTTCCTCAAATATACTACCTGAACTTTTAATTACCATTATCTAATATAACATTAAGGAGCTCTGGTAGCGTAGTGACTAAGGCACTTGACTGCTAACCAGAAGGCTGGCATTCAAACCCATCAGCCACTCCTCAGAAGGAAGGTTGGGAAATCTACTTCCATGGTGATACCACCTTGGAAACCCAAGGAGGGGTCACTATGAGCCAGGTCCAACTCCAAGGCATGTAACAACAACAATATAACATTGTTATTCATGTCATTTCCTTATGTATTTTCAGTATCTTCTAGGGAATGTTATTTAAAAGGTTTCTCCACACCTCAAAACCTATTTAAATGGCACATTTAGCATTGTGTAGAATACTAAAGAGATCAGATGTACTGTAAAATATATTGATGTTAGATTAATATCCTCAAGTGATATCTGGAGTAAGGGGTGGATTAGGGTGATATCTTAATACGTAATCATACTTAGCCACTTTGTAAATATGTTCACATAATCACTCTAGTTACATATTTTTCCAAGTTTCTTTTAAACTCTTATATGCCAATATTAAAGACTAGGGTGTGTCTTTCACTTTTTTTTAATTTAAACCAAAACCATAAATGCCATCTGTTCAATTCCAACTCATAGTCACCCCCATTGGGTTTCTGAGACTGTAAATCTTTTTGGAAGTAGACGGCTCCATCTTCCTTCCTTGGAGTGGCTGGTGGGGTTGAATAGCTGACCTTCTGTTTGGTAGCCAAATGCCTTATCCACCACACCATCATAGCTCCTTTTTGATTTTAGTTGTCACAGAGTCTTCGCACTATTTATTTTGTATTCTACTGAACTTTGCAACATATGCTTCATTCAGAACACATTATTCAGGTAAAAAGATTATTGATATTTGAATTATTGATATTTACAACTTCTCAAAAATCTAAACAATATTATAAGGCAAATGTTTGTCCATCAAGCAGTAAGTTCATTTTAGATTGCTAAAATTCTACTAGTGACATATCTTGTCTTTGTCTACAGCAGTATTTTCTAGGGTATTGATGACTGAAATTACACTTTTATTGAAAATACAGAGCAGTGTGAGTTTTGTTTTTGCTATTGTTGTGATTGAGTTCTTGGACCTCAAGTTGGCAGAGTAGAACTGTTTCCTAGGATCTTTCTTCAATGCCTTTTGAAAACAAATCACCATGTCTGGTTTCAGAGGCACTTCTGGACCTCCAGCCTTTCAGTAACTGTTGAGCATTTAACCGTCTGAGCTCTGGTAGCATAGTGGCTAAGACACTTGCCTGCTAACCAGACGGCTGGCGGTTCATACCCACCAGCCACTCCTCGGAAGGAAGGTTGGGCAATCCTACTTCCGTAGTGATACTGCCTCGGAAACCCAAGGAGGGGTCGCTATGAGTCGGGGCCGACTCGACGGCACATAACAACAACAACAACAACAACCACTCACTGAATCGCTGCAAGAGCTGTAGGGATCATCAAGTCTGAGGTTTCACAAGGCTGTATTCAGGATGCAGAAGTTGTTTGTTTAGTGTTCAGTGTTTAAAACATAAAACATACTGACTGCTATCAAGCCAATGACAACTTGTAGAGACCCCATAGGACAGAATAGAACTGCCCCATAGGTTTTCCAAAACTAAATCATTATGAAAGCCACTGCCTTATTTTTCTCCTGCCAAGCAGCTGGTGGGTTCAAACTGCTGATCTTTTGATTAGCACCCCAGTACTTTAACCACTGGGCTACTAGAGTTTAGATACTGTTAGCAGAAGAATGCACTTCCCATTTTAATACTCTGTAAGCTGCTTTCTATTGCTATATAGGCTATTTAGTTATTTATATTTCCTACCCCATCAGTGAAGGCTCTTGAACTTTCCACCCCTAGTTTACTCCAATAATTAAATTTTATCTATGCGGAGACAGATATATTCTTATCATTGTATGTGTGTCCTTTGTTCTACCACCTTTTAAGACATAATTAGTCTTAAAAGGCTTTTAGCATATTCATATTTTTATGTAGCATCTGTTTGCTATATATTGATTGAACTGCTTCTTCAGGTCAAATATCTAGTAATGATATCTTAATAATGAAAGGTGTGACTTTGAAAGTGGTATATTTTGAATTTTATATTGCAAATTGTCATTCAGGCCGCTTGGTTTGTATGATTTTTTGTTTTGTCCTTTTTTTAAAAAATCACTTTTAGAATACATATTTATTATTTAGGTAATTTATAGTATAAATGAACATGTTTAGTTCACCTAATATTTTAAAAAAAACAGTTTATTGAAAGTATTCTATATAGGGTTAATCATATTTTTTAATTTGTAATGTTGATTCTTGATATAATTTCCTTTGATAATCCATTTTAATTGAGATCACATTATTGAAAACAATTGTTATATATAAGGAGATTTTTAAACATTTTGGAAAAAACAGCATTGTAATCTGTGGTGTATTGCAGTCAAAATTCATGAAAGTGATGTATATCTATTTATTACTTTCTATTGATAACCATAGATATTAAGAAATAAAATTTTATCAATTTTCTTTTTCTGAAAATTTTGACCTGAAATCATTTGACCTGTTTCATCTCATTCTAAATTATCCATTGCTTCTGAGAAAATATTTTCCATATATACTATAAGATTATTTCCAACTAGCAAGTCTTCATTAATTTTATATATGTATAAGAGTACATTTGCTTTCACAGTGTAAAATAAAGTGGAGTATTAAATAATTAAAAGTCAACCCTAGTTGTGAAAGTAAACAAAGTCCATTACTTGATGTAGTACTCTGGACTCTTTCATAATGGATTGGCACTATTTGAATAAAGTTATATGCTTTTCTAAATCTAAGTACATTAGATTTATTAAATGTTTATGATAACAATGTCTTATTCAATATATAATACAACGTTTTCATTTTTCTGAAATAGTTTTAGAAAAATGAGCTCTTCTGTATGTAATGATTAGTTTTATATGTCAATGTGGTTAGCTAGAGTACCAGTTATTTAATTAAATTCTGATCTAGGTGTTGCTATCAAGGAGTTTTGTACTTGTGGTAACATCTGCAGTCATTTGACTCTAAGTAAGAGACATTGCCCTAACCTCACCCAATAAGTTGAAAGACCTCAAGAGCAAAAACAGCTCTCCTGGAGAAAAAGAAATTTGTCTTCAAGACAGAAACATCCACTCCTGCCTGAGTTTCCAGCTGTGGCCTGCCTTATGGATTTCAGATGACTTACCAGCTCCCAAAATCACAATCATGTGAAGCAATTCCTTAAAATACCTCTTTATAGTTAGATAGGTAAACAGAAAGATAGATGGACAGATTGATAGATTGACCAACTGAACAACCAGGGTTCTCCAGAGAACAGAATGATAGAGTAATAGAATCTTCTATATACTGAAAATAAGTTTATAACTTCTCTTATATTTACTAACTTAACTAAATTATGGAATCCATTATTAAATAACTGAAATATAAATCATATTATTTGTATTTAATTTGGAATAGGTGAAATTAATATTATTAAACTATTTATTTAGGTTTAAAATTGATAGACATTATTGTGGCATGATTTTGCTCTTTTAGAAAGAATTTCATAATATTTTATGTGAAATCTTTGCCTGTTATGTAATTCCTCTCAGTGATAATACCCAAAAAACTATTTTAACTATGTAAACTATAGTTACTCTTATCTGTTCAGCTCTAATAGATATTTGCCGTGTGTGAATAAAATCATTTATTTAAGAAAATCAAGCTATCATTAGATGAGAAACATTATTTTTAAACTTAATATCTTGAATGTAAATCTTGGTAACCTATATTTAAGAAAATAGGCTTTATATCATGTAAAATAAAGGAGCTGCACTTTACAAAACAAAACTGATTTTATGAAAAACCTGACAGTTATTTAAAATAAGGCCAATGTCTACCAGCCAAAGACCACCAAGAACACATAACTCTAGTTGAACCAACTGAGGTTTATTGGTACGTATTGGAACAAGGTCAGCTGTAAAACATGGGAAACTTTGGGGCATCAATGAAGACATGTATTTAAGAGCTTTATACTTTTGGGGACTGTGTGAAGATGATTTTTCAAGAGTTTGCTAAAGCATCCTCTTATTCTGGATTCATTACTGTCAGAAAGGAGGAGTCCTCATGTCATGGTGGTTAAGTGCCGGGCTACTAACTGAAAGGTTCAAATTCACTAGTAACTCCACAGGAGAAAGATGTGGCAGTCTGCTTCATAAAAATTTGAAGCCTCATGGGGCAGTCCTACTTTTTCCTGTAGGATCACACTGAGTCAGAATCGACTCAAAGGCAATGGGTTTGGTTTTACTGTCAGAAAGCAGGGCCAGTTTTATGACTGGTTATTTTAGTTTTTGTTTTGTTTGCTGAGCAGGCAGTAGAAACAAAGTGGAAGGTAAAGCTGTAGTTTGTAATAAAGCAGCTTTTGCTCATGTTGGCTGCCAGGTGGTAATGTTTGGTAACAAAAACAGTGTTTGGTTTTTGCTGTGCTAAGACATAATTGCAGAGTGGACTTCTTTTTGTCCACCTCCATCACAGTCATACAGTGACCTTGTCTTGTGTTGGTATACTGTGAAACAGTTCATGTTTGACAAGAGCACCATGCCTCATTCTTAGATCCAGATAAACTCCCAGCCTAACACTTTCAGGATCTGTCTTTTTTTTTCCTCTCAGAGATGACCATGAGAACAGATGGTTGGGGCAGACAGGAAAGCCTATGTCATCAGAAAATAGGTACATGGTGTAGCGATTTTGACCTTTGGTCTTGGTTCTAAAGTTGCACACACAAATTGACCATTACTGGAATTGGCTGGTGAGCCTCACCCAGTCTGACCTTTGCTGGGATTGGCTGAGAGGGCCCCACCCTGTAGTTGACCTTTGCATGGATTGGATGTGGGGGCACCAGTGTGTGATAAAAATCCTAACTGATGAGGCTCAGAGGGAGCTTCCTGATTGTGGATGAGAGGAAGAGCCAGGAGAAGAATGTGCCCTTTGGACATCTGGGTCCTCCTATACTATCACCCTTGAAGACCTAGTAAACCTGCAACCTGCAATGGTGGCAGCGGTTGTGATGGTACCAGAGGTGGAGACAATAAGCAGACCCAGCCAGTGGCAGTTGGGTGTGATAATTGAACCCCAGCTGAGAGGAGCAATCAATAGCCTGCTAAGTGACATCATTGAGTTTCTGTGTTAGTTTCCTGATGGGTGAGAATGGACTTTGGTTATCAGGAAGGGTAAAATGGCACCTTTGACATGAAAGCCCCCTGATATGTAAGCTGGTCCCTTTTATACATTAAGGCCTTGTACTGGGTCCACTCCTGAAACTCACCCTCATCTTTTCTGTATATTCATTTATGTTTATATATTTGTTTATATTTTTCCCTCTTATGAAGTTACGTTCTTTCCATGAGTTCTCTGTGATCATGACTTATTGAACTCAAAAGAACAAAAGAGTGCTGTTGAGGGGGCAGCTGGTGTCAGTGTTGTCCTTTGAGTTACTGTCCAAGAAAATTCTTCTATTTACAAGAGGATTACAAAAATATGAGAGACTAGGGTTGGGAAGAATCACAAATAAATATTGAAATCGCTAGGAATTATGAAAGGAGTGGTGTTGGAGAGAGGATCAGTGAAGCAGTGGCTATTTAAAGCATAAAGATGAATAGGTTAGGCTCCGTAGATAACTGCAAAAGGATAAGTAGTGTTGAGCCTGGAAAGGAATGTCGGTGCGAGGAAGTCACCACAGACACGATAATGCAAAAGCAAAAGGAAAGTTTATTAGCTAGCTCGAGCTAGGGTTCCTGCTCTTGCCAACGCAGTGGCCAAGGCAAAAGACCTAGTGCTCTTTTACTATCACATTTTTATAAGAAAAAATATAGGGTGGAGTAGTACCAGGGCTAAGGGGTACAGATGATTGGTTGTTGCTAAGGGGTTTAGGGCAGGGATCTGAGATGTTGGAATCCCCTGGCTCCAAAGTCTACTTAGGGAATTATTATCTAGGGAGGATGCAGAGCCCTGATACGTGGGAGACTTCAGGAGCCAGGTAAATCTCTGACACGTGCTGAATCCGGAGGAAATCTCTGATACATGCTGAGTCCGGTAGATAAAAGCCCTGAGGCATGGGGAGTGTTAGAATCCCCAACACTGAAAGACTTCTGGTTAAAGATATACCTGGAAGCCATTAGGACTCAGGCCTCACAGTAGTATGTAATATAATTAAATTATTGGATCTTGGCTGAAAGCAAAGAGTACCAGAAAGATGTTTACCTGTTTTATTAGCTATGCAAGGGCATTCCACTGTATGGATCATGCCAAATTATGGATATCATTGCAAAGAATGGGAATTCTACAACATTTAATTGCTTATGAGGAATCTGTACATGGACCAAGATGCAATTGTTCATACAAAACAAAGAGATACTGCATGGTTTAAAATCAGGAAAGATGTGCTTTAGGGTTGTATCCTTTCAGCATACTTATTCAATCTGTATGCTGAGGATATAATACAAAATGATGGACTATATGAATAAGAACATAGTGTCATGATTGGAGGAAGGCTCATTAACAACCTGAGATGTTCAGATGACAAAACCTTGCATGCTGGAAGTGAAGAGGAATTGAGGCATCTACTGATGAAGATCAAGATCTACAGCACTTTGTAGGGAATACAATTCAATATAAAGAAAACAAAATCCTCATAACTGGAGGATTATAATAAGCAACACCATGATAACTGAAGATTGACGTTTTCAAGGATTTCATTTTACTTGGATCTACAATCAGCACCCATGGAAGCAGGAGTCAAGAAATCAGATGGCATATTGCACTGGGCAAACCTGTTGCAAAAGACTTCTTTAAAAAGCTGTCACTTTGAAGAATAAGGTGTGTTTGAATCAAGCCATGATATTTTCAATTGCCTCATATGCATATGCAAGCTGGATGATGAATAAGGAAAACCAAAGAAAGCTGATGTATTTGGATTGTGATGTTGGTGGAGAATATTGAAAATACCATGGACTGTCTGTCAGAAGAATGAATAAATCTGTCTAGGAAGAAGTGCAACTGGAATGCTCCTTGGAAGTAAGGATGGTCAGACTTCATCTCTCATACTTGGGTCATGTTTGCCAAGTATAGTTACTACAGTTTTATTAACTACAGAAGGGACGAGTCTCTGGAGAAAGATATATTTGGTAAAATAGAGTGTGAATGAAAAATGAGAAGGCACTCAATGAGATGGATTGACACAAAGGCTGCAATGATGGGCTCAAGCAGTGGCTGTGAGGATAGCTCAGGGCTAGGCAGTGTTACCTTCTGTTGTACTTGGAGACTTGATGACAGCATCTAACAACAACAATATAATTCAATTAAATTCAAACCAAAAATGGGGATTTTTTGACATGAAGGAGGGAAGAATAGTCAAGAACTTTGAAAGTGGATAAAAGAAGACATTTTCTCTATAATTGCAATTAATATGAATATTTGAAGAGATAAATTTCCAACCCCTTCACGAGAGAGAGGGAGAACAGTGTTCTCAAATGAGAGGTACATTTCAAATGGAGCAAAAAGATGAAGTGAACTTTCAGTGAAGAATTTAAAGGTACAGACACTGAATTCAAGAAAATGTAGTTTAAAGTTTTTGGGACATGTCAGGGATAGAGGATTATTAAAAAAAAAAAAAAAAAGAGGACATACATAGCCACATGGTGATAGGAGTGTAGGGAAAAAGGAAGAATTTCTGAGCTTCTTGTAGTAACTGATATCATTGGGGATATAGGTTAGGATAAACCAAGTTATGATAATCTCATTGCAATTACTAGTTGCAGTGGAGGTGTGGAAGATGAGAGAAGGGGAGAGACTTGTAAAAAACACTCAAAAATCTTGGGCTCATTTTTGATTCCCCCTGTGAAAATAGATTATAGTAGACTCTACCTACTCTGTGTCCCAGCTTTCTCCTAATACGTAGATTACCTGTAAACTTCTACCACTGTGGGTTCTAACAATTAGCAGTTATTCATAGCTTAATCCATCCATGTTGCATTGTTTGTATCCTTCAGACAAGATTCACTTAAAGAATGTAATATGGAGCAGATAAGATTTGTTTGGAGAGACAAATGGTCTGAAGTTCTGAGTTCTTAAGGAGCTGAGATGAATTATGAGAAGCTAAATATTTTGGGGAAATAAGTTTCTTGGAGGGAGGTGAGCCTAATTCATTGATGAGCAGTTTGTGCTGAATGACTTTTCTTGTAATTGGTCAAGGACAGAAAGATGGGATAAAAATATAGATTCTGCTCTTGTTTAATGAAAATGTCCCAAGTAGCCCAGTGACCTTCAAAGAGATATCAATGGAAATAACATAAAGTTACCTTTATGATATGTCCTTCAAAAACTATTTAACAAATCACTAAATAAATGTAATGTCTGATTATAGTACCTTCATGGTAGGAGAAGAGAACAGCTACTTTCATTTCAGGACTGTGTTTTTGTATCCAATTTAGCATGTCTTCATCAAATTACTCACCCTCATATTCTAATAGTGGTTAAAAGCACAATTTGATCTGATCCAAAATCCTATATCTACCTCTGTGTAAGTAAATAGTTAGGTATAGCTATTTGTAAGCAAAACTCTAAATATCAATGTTTTATAAAGTTTTTTTTTTTTTTTTATATATATATATAGAGTAAGAAGTCTGCAAGTAGGTATTTTCTGGCTGTAACTGGTTTAATGATGTATGGCCTAATGGCTCTTTGGTTTTAGTTGTATTTCTCTAATGGCTGCAAAGTGACTATTGCACTAGCATTACATCCACATTCAGAGAAATAAATATGAAAAAAAAAAGGACAAAAACTTAAATATCCTTCCATTTAAGAAGTCCCACTTAACATTGTTTGCTTAGATCTCTTTGACCAGCCATATCAAAAGACCACTCTTAATTTCAAGGAAGGATGGAAAAAACAAATTTTCAAGTCAGGCACATTGCTAATTCCAATAAATTAATGTTATGCTATGAATAAAAAGTGGAAAAATAGTTATTAATCATGCAAGGAAAATCTCTACTAAATTTATGCACTGGTCACTAGCTTTGTGGCTTTGGTCAAGTTCACTTCTCTTTACTATGTTACAATATCTTTAAATGAAGAGGATAATTATACCGACTTAGAAAACTGGTTTGAAAATCAAAGAAGAAAAAATTCATATTAAACAATTTCCACAAGGTTTGACACCATAACCCCATAAATATCATCTGTTTTCAGCATTTAATGTTGGAATATTCATAATTATATTAGAATCCCATGGCCACCAGCTCAATGTGTATGACTTTGTGATTTGGAAACTTTTAGTAATAAATGATATCAATATTTCCTGTTTTTCTCAGTTTACTCATTTCACCTCTAACACACTTATCCCCATCTCAAAAAGGCAAACTTCTTTTTTACTTAAATTTGGACTTGGCTTTTGATGGTAGGAGATACAGATGTAAAGACTTTCACATATGAATCATTCTCTTGACACATCAAGCTCATAGAACTATATACTATTAACATATAGAAAGTGGCTTTTGAAGAAAGTTTAATTTTTGTTTTTAAACTCTCCAATGATAACTCACTATAGCTGTGATTCTCTTGCATTGTCTTCTTCAGTCACTGCAGTTCTGATGTTATGAAATTAATATTTACACCAGGGGGCGTTACAGCATTTCCTCTTGCCCTAATAGACAGATGTAGTAAATAATCACAGATTAATACATTTGTCAAGTACAGTTACTACAGTTTCATTAACTACATCTTATTCTAAAATGTCATTGCCCTAAAATCAGTGTAGGAATGCAATATAATTGTGAGGTGCTTTGCTATGTTCTTTATTTGTATACTTCACTGAATGTTTTCTTGACCATTCTGTTTAAATCATCTGTAGTTCATATAATAAGATGGTGTTGAGATAATGCTAGTGTCCAACTGTCATTCTTGATTGCAAAAGTTCTTTCTATTTTTCTAGGTTCTTCTGAGTACTTTCAATCTAGTAGATTCATGATTCTTAATGCCCAATTTACATTAATGTCATTGTTGTCATTAAATTTGATTGGAATTTTAGAATACATTATTAAGGAAAATAAAAGGAGACCATAAGCATTATTACTTATTGAAATAAGAAGAGCTGAAACACAAAATAAAGAACATGTGAAACTTCAAAATTCATCCCTTATTTTCATAATTACCACAAGTGATACAGGAAAATAGTTGCAAAAGAAATCTGATACTCCAGTTTCTAAGTATAACTAAAATTTAATGGAATTTCCTTCATACCAATGAGTACTACATTTCTTAGGGAAAAGATTCAGATTGTATAAAATAACACAAAACTGTTCTATTTGCATTTTTAATCACTGTGTAATTATTGCTGAAACATAAAATGAGATTTTTATGTATCAGAATTGAGAGAGTTGATGTTATGATCCTTGCTGCTACTCAAAAATATATGAGGCTATTTTTCCAGTAGAATGCTATTAATAGAATTTCAGATATACAAAATGGCATATTACTGCATTGGATAGCCACATAAGACAATCTATTACCACATTATTCCACAGTAAAGGGTTAGTTAAGTAAAGTAGTAACAATAAATCTAAACAAATTGGTCCTTTTTGTGCAGTGCCCAGCTAGTATCGCTGTAAGCATAATTTGATGAAATAAGAAAACAAAACAAAACAAAAAAAATACTAAGGATGTTGTCCACTTATAATGTTAAATTGCTTTAGTTAAAATACTATATCAGTAATTCAATCTACATATGCCTTAGTCTGAGTAATCATTTCCTTTTCAAGCACCAGTCATGGCGACTATTTTGACTCATTAATAAAGGCCCAAGATTATTCTGTCAACTATAGAAACCACAGGCCCTGTGAGAGATTTTTCTCTATGTAACCTAAATAATGACAATATTTATTCACAATCACAAACCAAAATAGACACACAGAGAGAGTGAAATAAAGCTTCCTCTCTTCTCTCCTCATCACTTCCCTCCCTCCCTCCTCTCCTTTTCCTTCCTCTTCTCTTTTTCACTTCTCTTCTCCATCCAAACCCCATAGTTGTCTAGTAAAGCAGAGAGGGTATTATTCCAATTTCAGCTTGCCTCCATGTTTGATTCTCAGTAAATTCACAGAAATCTACCCACAGATTTGGCCAGGGCCAGAGATCAGAGCAATTATATCCTTGATAAGGAATAAAGATCTCAGTGTCACTTAGTCACACAATATCAGAGTTATGAAAATAGTAAGATTTTGGAAAATCTATAAAAATTCAACAACCAAATTCCACTGGATGACCACAATTTCTAGGAATCATTTTTCTTTTTAAATGATACATACTTTTGGACAGTAATGATGAACATGTGTTAATATAAGAAGGTATATGAACTTCCATAATAGGATTATGGAAATATACAATTCTGCCTGGGATAGTTCCAGTTTATGCTGCTGTCTTGGCATGACTAATAACAGCACTTTCATTCACTCCCAAACTTTTCTGATTTGGATGATAAATTATATGGTCACCCTGCTAAGTACAGAAACTTCTATGGTGACTGAAATCTGCCTGAAATGATTATTTTTCTGGTTCCTGGCTTGTGTTCTCTGTTCTATTAGTATTTGTGGAGTCATACGAGGATGTTTTTTATGTATGATGCTTGATATGACACTTGGATGGCTTTTAAACAATTTCAAACCTCACAATATGCAACTATGTAAGAGGAGTGTGTATATTCTCTCTCCCCACCTTCTGGCAGCTTCATCTTAACCACGTGGTGGAAGAAAGGATATTCAGAAACAGGATGGTTAAAGGCACAGAGTCAACTGGAGATCATCTGAGGCAGCTGCAGTGGAGTTGAGAGGGGAAGCACAGTGAGTGTCCAGTGGCCATTCACTAGTGAAAAGTACACTGACAAGGATGGCTGACAAGGAGCCAGCTATAGTATCCCAAACTGACAATTTCAGTGGCAGAATTTTGCCCAAGGATTGCAATTTTTGGTCCCTCAATAAGCCTTATTCCACAGACTCACCTTTGGATCTGTCAGCTACCTAATGTCTTTCCAATAAATACATTTTCTGCTTCACTTGATGAGTTAATTTGGGTTGTTTTAGCTAAAAAGCCTGACAAGAATTAGGAAAATTGTAGAATGGCATTTTTCCCCAAAAGAAATGGAAATTTTGCTGGAATTTACATACAAAGACTTATGGCGGTGTATCACTCTCTCCTTGGTTCTCGTTACTTCCTTTCATATTTTTCTATATTAAAAGTGTTCAGGTTTTAGAAATAGAAAGACTTGGGTTTGAAAGATGCCTATGTAGCATGGACTAGTCATTTAACTTTCTCAATTTCTGTTTCTTTCTATATAAATAGCAAAACATATTATTCATTGAATCCATTACACAGCAAATGTTATTTTAAATATATTATATAAATCATCTATAATCATTTTTGAAATGCTCTAAGATAAAAAAGTGTGAAAAAGATTCTTGTAAGGATAAAATAACATATGGGAAGTGTCTACTTAAGTATCTGACATAATTCAAAGTTATTATTACTTTTATCATAATCAATATTTTAAAAAGACTCATCTTTCCTCTTTTAGAAAACTACCACATAGACTTGTGCTTTTCAGATAGAACATTAGATTTGCCAAATGAATTTTTAAATACGCAGACTTGGTGATTACTGGAGCTGAAGGAATTTCTCATAAAATTTAGTAGCTATATACTTCCAAAAAGGGAGTGATTCAAACCCATCAGCTGCTCCATGGGAGAAAGATTAGGTAGAGTGCTTCCATAAGATTTAAAGCCTTGGAAAACCTATGAGACAGTTTGCCTCTGTCTGACTCATAGCGACCCCAATTGGGTTTCTAAGGCTATACATCTTTACTGAAGTAGATCACCCAGTCTTCCTTCCAGGGAGCACCTGGTGAGTTTGAACCTCTGACCTGCCGGTTAGCAGTCAAGTGCCTTATCCACTATGCCACCAGAGCTGCTATAGGGTCACTGTGCATTAGACTCTATTTGATGGAAGTGGATTTGGTTTTTGGTTTATACTACCTATGAGTATAACCAAGAATACTTGGTTTAGTCTAAAAAGGGACACCAAGTTCTCTGGAGCATAGATCCCTAAATTAGACAATCAAACTTTGTGGAAATTGTTTGGAAAATGTAACATCTTGAACCTCACTTCATAGCAACTAAATCTTATTATCTGTGGGTAGGGTCTAGAAATGTAGTTTTCTTAAGAGCTCCGAGGTGACTAGGATAAAATGCATCTGACTGGGGTTCAGTGAACTTGATCTAGAAGAATGAATGAGTGCCTGATGTTCATATTTGGTGTGAGAGATGAGGCTCAGCTTTCATCCTTTGCCAAGTTTTCTGTCCAACATCCCCTGACCCAGGAAACAAAAAAATTAAATAATTTATAGAGCTAGAAGTAATATGTTTATTTGTTAAAGAAAAAAGAAACGAAAAACATCTTAGTTAAAATATACTTAATGCAAATAATTTAAAAATGTAATAGAGTCAAACATCTACAGAGAGGTTAGAAATATAAAACTGTATGATTTTTTGCAGTTATTTCTAGCTCTAGATTCAGTTCCATCAACCAGTGTAGTAAATTTGGCCAATTTATTTTTCAATCATGAGTTGAATATGTAAGTCTATTTATAAATTTGAGATAAAAATACATTTTATGATATTTAATGATTTTTGGCATTTTTTTAAAATCATTGTGTTGAAGCACAAATGGCAAATGGTTGAAAAATAAATTGAGATTAAAGTCAATGTCATTTTAAAAATATAAAGACATAAAAGTGACTTTATGAAATGTAAGGAAATGCTAGTCATTTCTAGGAAGAGTATATTGAATATTTAAAAACTGATAGACTGGCTTTACAAATACAATTATAAATACTAATTATATTCTTATTAAATCAGATTATTTCTTATATCAAATACCATTTTAGACTAAAAATAAATTACTTTACTTTAAAGTTTGTATATATACTCTAATTTTATATATATATATATATATATATATAGTATTTTATCATGATTAGTTTATAAAGTTATTACAATCTATCAAAATTCATTTTACAATAATATAATTGTATTGTTGAGACAAATATTTAATATAGTTTGATAAATCTACTAAATGTCTTTCTTTAATCTAATTTAAACTATTTTCAAACAGTATTTCAAATTCCAAAGATAAGTAACTCATTTTTTTAAAGTTTTTATATATTGAGCATTTACATAAATTATTTCATTTAATCATTGCAACAAAACTTTAGCTTGGTATTTTTCACAACTGCCATATTACAAGTAAGGAATCTAAGCTTTTAGAGACTTTATCTGAACCAGAGGCATCTACTTTATTTTGAATTCATAGTTATCTTACTATTTACAATTACAGTACTGTGAATGGACTCAACATATGTACACCCATATCCACTCTATTTTATTTATTTTAGCACACAACTTATGAGCATTATGCATTCTCATATCATAGAAATTATGGTTATGTAAAATTATACGGATTTAGATTTAGGGAACTGAATGTAAAACAGTAAATATTTCCCAAAAACATCATGGTTTTTGTCTCAATATATATATATTTTTAATTTTCTGATTGTTTTCCTGTTTTGATACCAAAGTCTGGATAATTAATTAAGATTAGCATTATTGCTAATTTGTTATCTTAGTAATAAAATATCCAACAAAGACTTTTTCAAGTCTACATTTCTTCTTTTATAATTGAACAGAAGCTATTTAATTAGATTAAATAAGCCATATACTAAAGGCTTATACATTCTATATATTGCACCAAGATAAAATATATAATATGAGCAAAATCCAGAGTTAAAAATATTTTTCTAGTGCTTTCAATTCACTTTGTGATTTACACCTTTTTTTTTAATTCTAGTGTTTACAGTCTTCTATTAACTATTATGAATAACTCTCAAAATAAAGCAGATAAGGAATTATTTGCAAGCCATTATAGCTGGAAGCACACCATCATTTTCTGGGATACACTATTGGGCTTTCCATTTATGTGAATAAGATAAGAGAACTGTCTATTTTCTAATCACTGAGCTTTGCAGCACACATTTGTAGAGTATTGACTTTCAGGTTTGGACAGTTCATGAAGTGTAGGTTATCCTTCTATGTTTCTCAGAAGATTATTTTCAGGGAGACTACTAGAATCTGAAAATATCTGAAGTCTTTTAATATATTTTTTGGTAAGCTGCTGGTGCTTCTAAATTTATTCTCTCCTAATTGCTGACTGTGCTGAAGACTGGAAGGTATGTGGGGGGGTGCGTACATTGTGATGTGCGAACAAGGAGTAATCAGGAAGGAGCCTTCAAGCAGCCTTTTGCTTGATTTGTGAAGAGCTTTCCTATTATTCTCTCTCCTTATCAATTTGGTCCCACATCACTGTCATATGTGTATGTGTATGTGCATGTCTCTCTATATATCTATAAACACACACACATATGTATGAGTGTGTGTGTATATATATATTATACGTATATTTGTCCTGATCAAGATGAAACTATTAATTCAAGCTTTGATTTTTTTTAAAAGCAAAAATATATGTTTTAAAGCTTTTTCAGTGATTTCACCTAAGCTTACAGCATAGTCAAGAATGTTGCCAGGTTTTTGGGTATAATAGAAATATTTTCAAGGGATGAGTATGGCTTTATGTTGGTAAAAATTAGAATAACTTTTTAAAATTAAAGAATAGAAATAGTCAACATACTTCATTGCAAAAATAAAGCTGGAAACATTTACTGCATGGTTAAAATTAAGTTGGTCCTCAGTGTTTTCAGTATTTACGTTCACAAGATATTGTAATGACTCTAAATCACATTTTGTCTAAGTTTGTATTTTTATAAAAATATGTGTGCATAATACAAAAGAAAATATGATTTTTAATCAGGCAGTTACCATTACTATCTTCATTTTATAGTTGTGGAACTGAAGAGAATCTAAATATTTTGTTATAAAATGTTATGGGTGCTTTAGCCTAATTCTGTCTTACATTGCATTTTATTCACAGCCATTATCATAAAAAATGATAACTAGACATAGTAATTCTTATAATAATAGCACTAATGTAAAACTTCTATTTTACAAAGAAAAATGACTTTAGCAGAGATCAGTTAATCATACAATGTAAATGTACTATCATATTTAGAAAAGTAATATTCTAGATTCTACTCTTAAAATCAAATTATGATTACTTCTATGCATAATAATATAAATGTATGTAATTGAAAATCAAATACATATTTTCAAAAAATAAGTGTACAGGTTTCCTTAAAACCACGAAAAACCACACTCACTGCCATCAAGTTGATTCCAACTCATAGCGACCCCCTTTGAGTTTCTGAGGCTGTAAATCTTTACAGAAGTAAATTACTCAGTCTTCCTTCCATAGAGTGGCTGATGGTTTTAAACCACCAACCTTCTGGTCAGCAGTCAAATGCCTTAGGCACGATGCCATCAGAGCTTCTTAGGAAAGTGTAAGTCATAGTCTGCATTTCATATGACATGATTACATAAACTCTGTAGGAGAATCAAGTGAATGCATATTCCGCTACATTAAAAATAGAAGCAGTTAAAGACAGTTTGTATGAAAACATGGAAACATTAAAAAATAAACAAAGAGTAATCACATTTAATAATAACTTGTTGAGCTGCTGCCTATAAATCACTCAGATATGTTTCTTTTTGTGTGTGTCAGTTACTCAATTTAATCAACTTTCTTTAATACAAATTAAAAGGAACAAATAGAGGGACAGAGAATCCTTGACATATGAGTAAAATATATTCTTAATTTTCTGCTACAATTTTGTATATTGATTCATAAAGGCAGAAAGAAGTAAGCAACTATTTTTACCAGAAAGATGAGAACAATCTTTGAAAATAAAGTTGTAATTTTGACAGTAGATGGGAAGTTAAGTAGTTTGTTTTTTAAATTAGCAACTGTATCTTATTAAAAACTTAGTGACATGTACTTACTCATTTATTTATAAAATATGAATTAAGCATGGTCATAACATGACTGATGATTCTGCTTTTCTCTTCCACTAGCTGCTTAGTCCTAAAGGTGTGGAAGAGGAGATAGTAGCATGGCTGGCTGGCAGGATCACATGTATTCCCTTTGCCTGAGCCTGTGTTCAAGTCATTCTGAAGGACAGTCTAATGTTATAGTAAGTAGTGAGACACAGGAAAGGAGGAGACATTCAAATGGAAAGTGACAAAAATAGCTGATGAAAATAAGAGCTATAATAAACATTCTGTAGATATGTTAGAAATGATACCAAAGATTGCATGATAGAATTTTGCAAGACCAATGACTTATTCTTTGCAAATACGTTTTTTCAACAACTTAAACAGTGATTATAAGGTTAGGCCTTGCCAGGTAGAATACACAGCAATCAAAGGAACCACATCTATGGAAAGATATGGTGGAGAAGCTCAATATCATCAGTCAGAACAAGCCCAGGTACCTACTGCAGAACAGATAATCAGTTGCTCATATGCCAGTACAAGTTGAAGCTGAAGACAATTAAAACAATGCCATAAGAACCAAGAAGTCATCTGAGTGTATCCCACCTGAACTTAGAGACCATCTGTAGAACAGATTTGACATATTAAACACTAATGACTGAAGACCCTATGAGCTGTGGGATGATATCAAACATGAAGAAAACAAAAGATCATTAAAGAGACTAGAGAGGAAGAAAAGACCAAGATGGATGTAAGAAGACACACTGAAATTTGCTTTTCAATACAGAGTAGCTAAAGTGAATGGAAGAAATGACAAAGTGAAAGAGCTGAATAGATGATTTCAAAAGGTGGCTTGAGAAGACCAAAGTAAAGTAATATGATGAAATGTGCAAAGTCCTGCATTTAGAAAGCCTAAAAGGAGGACCACACTTGGCATTTTTTAAACTGAAAGAACTGAAGAAAAAATTCAAGCCCTGAGTTGCAATACTGAAGGATTCTTTGGGCATCCATAGAACTATTCAGAATCGACAGTCTACGCCCATGGAAGCAGTACTCAAGAAATCAAACAACATATTGCATTGGGCAAATCTGCTACAAAAGACTTCTTTAAAGTGTTAACAAACAAAGATTTCACTTTGAGGACTAAGGTGTACCTGACTTAAGCCGTGTTTTCAGTCACCTCATATGCAGGTGAAAGCTGGACAGTGAATAAGAAAGACTGAAGAAATATTAATGCATTTGAATTACAGTGTTGGTGAAAAATATTGAATATGCCATGGACTGCCAGAAGATTGAGCAAATCTATCTTGGAGGAAGTAGAGCCAGAATGTTACATAGAAGAGAGAATTGTGAGATTTCTTATATACTTTGGACATGTTCTCAGAATGGACCAGTCCCTGGAGAAGGACACCATGCAGAGGATGAATATAAAAGAGGGTAAGTATAAAAGAAGAAGGAGCTCTGGTAGCATAGTGCCTAAGGCACTTGACTGCTAACTAGAAGGTTGGTGGTTCAAACCCAGTAGCCACTCCTCGGAAGGAAGTTTGGGCAATCCTATTTCTGTAGTGTTACCGCCTCAGAAACTCAAGGAGGGGTCGCTATGAGTCAGGGCCTACTCAACGGCACATAACAACAACAACAACATAAAAGAAGAAGACCTTTAACTAGATGGAGTGACACAGTGGCTTCAACAGTGGGCTCAATCATACCAGTGACTGTCAGGATGGCACTAGACTGTTGCTGTTGTTGTCATGTGCCGTCAAGTCAGACCTGATTCATAGAGAACCCTCCTTGGGTTTCCGAGGCAGTATCACTATGGAAGTAGATTGCCCCATCTTCCTTCCGAGGAGTGGCTAGTAGGTTTGAACTGCCAGCCTTCTGGTACTAGACTAAGCAGTTTTTATTCTATTGTTCAAAGGATCACTGTGAGTTAGAACCAACTTGATAGCACTTAAAAAGAAAAAGATATATTACAATGTTTTGTAGGATAAAATGTACAATAATTTCTTGATATATAACATCATTTATGAACACTGAAATTCTACCAATAATTTGATAATTTTAGTATCTCACAGCAGGGTAGAATTCTTTTTTAAATTATAGTACATATTTACTAAAAAGACTGTTTTATTTAAAAACTGAGGTGTTTTGATTTTTAATTTATTTCATTATTTTTATATTGTTATTTCCTTTTAAACAAGAATAATTAATAGATTATAGACAGAAAGTAGGCAGATAGATAGATAAATAGATAGATAGATGGATAATGACAGAGGCAGAAGGAAACAGGCATCCAAACAGAGTCAGACATTCATTTCTGTCATTTTGAAATCTCAGGAAACTACAAAAAAATATTGTATATATAATAAATGCTCATGAAATTTTGGAATATATATCCTGCAACTCTTTTCATATCTAAATTTTAGGAGCTCTGGTAGCATAGTGCTTAAGGCACATGACTGCTAACCAGAAGGCTGGTGGTTCAAACCCACTAGCCACTCCTCAGAAGGAAGCTTGGGCAATCTACTTCTGTAGTGATACTGTCTTGGAAACCCAAGGAGGAGTCGCTATCAGTCAGGTCTGACTTGACAGCACATAACAACAACAACAACAATTATTATTTTAGGAACTTTTAGTAAGGCTATTTTTTAAGTAAAATATATATAGTCTTCCAATTTTTATCAACTCTGAAAGGTATATAAAAAAAATAACTAAATATTTAAAGTCAAAATTTAGAACCATAACAATTGTGTAGTAAAATGACTTATAAACTTGCATGTTAAGAGCAATAACAAATTTGCTGCTGTCAGTACTTATGTTAATTACATATGCTCATATATTTTTATGTAGCTGTATTTCTTTTATCTACATACATCATAAATTGGCATAGTGGAAAGAGCATTCAGTTTACAATTTGGAGACATAGTTTCTAATTATTCCTGGATAATTAGTTGTATGATTCTTATAAGATTATATATTTGCTCTGGAGAATACATATTTAGTTATTTCTTTATTCTTGTAACAAATATTCATTGATGACCTCTATGTGTCAGGCACTATACTAGGCACTATTACTACAACACAAGAGAATGATTAGGGCCTTTCTTTTTAGAGTTTAATTTTGGTACAGTGATCTCCAAAGTGGGTGCACCCATCTTAGAAAGTGTGCAATGTAATTTCCTGGGAGAAAGTGGAAATGTTTAAAATACCCTTAATGTTCAAGATTATCTCATTTAAAAATGTTTCCATAACATTTTATAATGCATAGGAATGCATGCATGTGTTGGGATATTGGTTACAAGGTTGCAGTTAGATAGGATGTGATAGAAAACAAATTCAAAGAAACAGTAGCAATAGATAGGAAAAGAGCTGGATGCAATGAAAAATTCTTATCAAGACCAGAAATAATATGAAATTTAAAGAAAGGCTAAAATTTCTACTTTTTTTTTTGTTGTTGTTATGTGCCATGGAGTTGACCCAACCCATAGCGACCCCTCCTTGGGTTTCCGAGGCAGTATCTCTATGGAAGTAGATTGCCCAGCCTTTTTTCCGAGGAGTGACTAGTAGGTTTGAACCTCCAGCCTTCTGGTTAGCAGTCAAATGCCTTAGGCACTACACTACCAGAGCTCCAAAATTTTTATAGGCTTGAGTATTTTGAAACACCACATTTGATATTACCTATGTTGTTGTTGTTGTTATGTGCCGTCGAGTCGGCCCCGACTCATAGCGACCCCTCCTTGGGTTTCCGAGGCAGTATCACTACGGAAGTAGGATTGCCCAACCTTCCTTCCGAGGAGTGGCTGGTGGGTTTGAACCACCAGCCTTCTGGTTAGCAGTCAAGTGCTTTAGCCACAAAACATTAAATTAAATATTAACTTTTACATAGCATGTTTTAAGTACATTTTCAATTGTTTCATTTGCAATAAAAAATTTTACCATCACAGCAACCCTTTTTGGAAGGTGCTCTGTTTATATCTAGCTATCAAGTGTCATTTAGGTAATCTGTCTTCAGAGCCAGAGCTCATATTCACTAAAATAGTCTGTCTCTCATATGTCAAGTTCATTGATAGATAGGGAGCAGTGATAACTGCAGATCTGGAAACAAGTATGGTATTAATAGCTTTCATCTATTTTTCATTATTTCCATCACTACATAGTGTCATGAAATAGACTATCTTTCTATTCCTGTGAAGTACACATTCCCTCTCAGTATTAATTTATAGTTTTCTGGTTGCATCATTTTAAAGTGCTGTTCAAATAGTTAAACAAAATGCTTGAGTCAAATTTGAACCTTACAGT
>NW_006921588.1:12059500-12062268 GCF_000298275.1 Orycteropus afer afer | reverse complement strand
TTGAACCGCCAGCCTTCTGGTTAGCAGTCAAGTGCTTTTAGCCACTATGCTACCAGAGCTCCTAGAGGATATAACTATAAGTATCTATGCACCCAATAAAGGAGCCTCCAAATATATAAACTTTAACAGAATAAAAAAGAGAAAATGAAGCTCCACAATAATAGTAGGAAACTTTTATACACCAAGGAAAGGTTTACGGGGAAGGCAATTCACTTTTTTGGTTACAGGGCATGGGAGGGAAGGAAAGGAAAAATTTCAGACAAGTTGAGGGTCACATGTTGATCTGGGTGAGGGAAGGTATGGTATGGAAAGGGTCTTTGACCAGAATGATGACACCGGGGAAAGGAAGGACGCTGAAATGTGCATATAAAATATAGATAACAGAGGCAACTACTACTACATGCACAATAATGCATTTCCACTAACACCAAACACCAGGCTATAGATAAATGTATAGACAGGTGAGAGGATCAGGTGAGGGTAGGCAAACAGGAATACACCCTAGACCAAGGATAGATTTGGGTGAAAATGATCTTACATATACACTTGTGCTACAAAATTAGCCACATACATTACAGAAGCAACAGAAGACAGAGTTGGAGTAACTTCTCAGACACAACCAAACACCTTGAGAGAGAGATTCATTGGACTTGCTGACTTGGGGCTACCGTCTTGGAGGACATCTTGTTCTATTGGCACAACATAGTACCTAAAAGTCTTGTTCTACAACCTACTTTGGCAAGTAGTGACTGGGGTCTTAAAGTCTTTCAGGTGGCCATCGAAGATGCAACTATTGGTCGTCTCTCATCTGAATCAAAGAAGGGTGAAGAAAAGCAAAGGAAACAATTAGTCCAAGGATAAGATGGTCCATGATGACCTCAACCTTCATGACCTTGAATCCAGAAGAACTAGATGGTGCCTGACTACAAACGCTAGCTACTCAGAAAAGGATCAAAACTGGAGATCGTGGATAGAGTGGGAGGAAAAGATGTGGAACAAAATTTTAAAAACACAAAATGATCAGAATTACTGACTGCAAAGAGACTGGTGGAAACCCTTAGACTATGGCTCTGGTTTACCCTTTGGGTCTAGAAATGGACTCACTCCCATAGATTGGCTCTCAGCCCAATAGTAGAAAGACCTACATGCCAAACACCTACCCCAGGGTGGTGCACCCATCTACACTAGGGGAATGTACCCCTTAGAGCAATCAGCCTTGAGACACCAGAAGGGCAGCATTCACACAGAAGGAAAGCTGGACAGATAGGAATGCATAGTTAAGAAGGGCACAGGGAGTGGGTAGTCACAGGGGTGGGAGGGGAAGAGAGTTTTTTGTGGTTGGGGAGGGTAATCGGAATGTGAAAACAAATGTGCATGAACTATTGAATATAAAACAAATTTGCTTTGTAAATTTGCACCCAAAACACAGTAAAATAAATTTTTTTTTAAAAAAATGCAGGACCCAGAAGCCCAAGAGACAAAGAAGAACAAAGTGGGGGACCTCGCACTGCACAATTGCAAAGCCTACTATTCTGGTGGTGCCTAAGGTATTTGGCTGCTAATCAGAAGGCTGGTGGTTCAAACCCACCAGCCACTCCTCAGAAGGAAGGTTGTACAATCCTCTTCCGTAGTGATACCACCTCTGAAACCCAAGGAGGATTTGCTATGAGTTGGATCTGACTCAACGGCAGTGAGTTTGGTTTTTGGCTTTTGCTATATAGCCATTGTAATCAAAACAGCTTGAAATTGGTTCAATAATAGCCACCTAGAGCAGTGGAACAGAGTTGAGAATCCAGAATTAAACCGATGCACTTATGGATAGCTGATCTTTGACAAAGGGTCTATACCCATTCAATGAGGAAGAGATAGTCTGTCAAATGATGCTAGCAAAACTGGATACCCACTTGCAGAAAAATGAAACAGAATCCTTATCTCTCACTATATACAAAAGCTAACTCAAGTTGGATCAAATACCTAAATGTAAAACCTAAAACTATAAAGATCATCAAAGAAAAAATAGGGGCAAAGTTAGGGATCCTAATACATGGCATAAATACACTATCAAACATAACTAAGAAATGCAAAACAATGGAAGACAAACTAGATGACTGGGACTTCCTAAACACTGAACATTTATGTGCATCAAAAGACTTCACAAAAGGAGAAAAAGAGAACCTACAGACTGGGGGAAAAATTGGCAATGACATACTAGACAAGAAACTAAACTCTAACATTTATAGAAATCTTCAACACCTCAACAACAAAAAAAAAAAAAAAAAACAGAGTCCAATTAAGACATGGGCAGATGGCATGAACAGACACTTCACCAAAGAAGACATTCATGTGGCTAATAAATGAAGAAATGTTCACAATCATTAGCCATTAGACAGATGTAAATCAAAGTAACAGTGAGATATTATCTCATCCCTGCATTAATAGTTAGGTTCAAAAATAACCAGAAAACAGCTAATGTTGTAAAGGGTGTGGAGGGGCTGAAAGCCTCATACACTGTTGATTGGACTGTAAAATGGTAAAATCACTGTGGAAAATGGATGACACTTCCTGAAAATGTTGGAAATAGAAATACCATATGATCCAGCAATCTCATTACTAAGTATAGATCCTAGAGAAATAAGAACCATGACAGGAACATATATATGCACACTCAAGTTCATCACAGCATTATTTACCATAGCAAAAGGATGGAAACAATCTAAGTGCTATTCAAAGTATGAATGGAAAACAAACTATGATACTTATACAGAATG
>NW_006921588.1:12052309-12055646 GCF_000298275.1 Orycteropus afer afer | reverse complement strand
GGCTCAAGTATAGCAGGGATTGTGGGGCTGGCGCGGGATCGGGCAGTGTTTCGTTCTGCTGTGCATGGGGTCGCTATGAGTCGGAAACGACTCGATGGCACTTAACAACAACAACAACAATAGTTTACTATTAAAATTCTTCCTAGAGATAAATTTAAACAAAAAAAAAACATTATTAAAAATGTTTAAAAGTTATTATATTTATTATATAACTTCTGTTGAAATTTAGTTATATGAGACTGCTGTTCCTACCTTTCTCTTGTTAGGGCATGCCAATCAAAAGGAGCTACTTCACTTCATTCATAGTCAGTTTAATAAAAATAAGAATGTAAGAATAAGACAAGCAATGGGTTGAAGACTGACTCTTAAACAATCTTGTCCTTTTTCATGTATCGTAATTTAGAGAGGACTTAGTGTGGATAGGAGAATGGCTTATGTCATGCAGTGACAACACTAGGTAATAACAATTCTGCTGAAGAATTTTGATGTGATGATAAGTAAGAGGCTGGGAGGATACAACAGACAGCCTAACAAGGAAGGTTTATTTCTTGCTTTTTTTTTTTTTTTAATTGTAATTTGGGTGAAAGTTTACAGAGCTAATTCACTTTCCATATAGCAGTTCACATTCACCTTGTCTCATAACATTCACTACAATTCACCACAATGCAACAGCTTCCCTCCCACTTCTTCCCCATAGTTACCTCTTCCCTGAGTCCTCTCCATGCACTCTTGTCCACTGAGCTGTCTCCCTGTGCATACACAGCCCTTCTATTCTCCGATGAAGGTTCTCTCCAAGGAGTGTATCTACCTAATATAAATGTTCAGCTCATTTGCCTGTCTTTTGTTTCACTGGAAACCACAGGAGTGCGTTCAATTCCAGACCCAAAGGGCAGCTAGCAGCCATATCTCTGGTTCCATCAGGCTTTATCAGACCTGCAAACATGGTCTCCTTATTTTTTCTTTTTTTAATCATTTTGAGTTTTGTTCCACATAGTTCTCCCACTCTATCCAGGATCTCCTACATAGATCTCCCTCCTAGTAGTTGACAGTGGTAGCCGGGCACCATCAAGTTCTTCTCATCTCATAGTTATATCACCTGAGAATCACATGGTGTACCGTCCCTTGGATTAATTGTTTCCATGAATCTTGCTTTTCTTCACTCTTCTTCACTCTGAATGAGGAGAGACCCATTGCTACATCTAGACAGCTGCTTGAAAGCTTTTAAGATCCCAGTCACTACTAGCCAAAGTACAATGTGGAACAATGTTATGTATGGTAGATTGTGCCAATTGAGCTTGATGTCCCCAGTGACTGTGGTCCCCAGCCCACAAGTCAAACTGCTCTGTCCTTCTGGGTAGCTGGCTGTGCCCAAGAAGTGACTACAACCTTGTCCCTTCTCAGCTCTACTATATACCTGGGGATTCTTACAAAACATACCAATATACTTGTAGAAATATTGTCTGCCAACCCTATACATGGTTTTGGGCACACTCCTTGCTGCGTAGACATAATAGTTCAGCCAGTTCACCCATCTATCCACTCATATGTCAATGATTGCCTTCACTGACAATGCAGTGTCAGTGCAAAAGCATTCATCTTTGTTGTCTGCACCTCCCATTCACCTCTCTATGTCTTCCTCTTCTTCAATGCCACCATGTTGACCACTCACATTTGGTACACTGCCCTTCTCTTTACCCAAATCAATACTTGTCTCTACCTATCTAATAGTATTCTCTCCCCTCCCCTCCCACCCCTGGTAACCAACAAAGAAAATGTCCTTCCATATATAAACTTTCCTTGACTTTTTACAGTAATGGACTAATACAATATTTGTCCTTCTCTGATTGACTTATTTCACTCAGCATAATGTCCTCCAAGTTCACCCACATTATGCGGTGTTTCGCAGATTCTATGTTATTCTTTAGGGTTGCATAGTATTCCATTGTGTGTATGTACCATAGTTTGGTTATCCATTCCTCAGTTGATGGACACCTAGGTTGTTTCCATATTTTGGCTATTGTAAATAGTGCTGTGATGAACATGCATGTGCATATGTCTGTTCTTGTCATGGCTCTCACTTCTTTAGGGTATATACCTAGTAATGGAATGGCTGGATCAAATGGTATTTTTAATTCCAACTTTTTAAGAAATTGTCAAACTGCTTTCCACAGTGATGGTATCATTTTACAGTCCCACCAGCAGTGTATGAGAGTCCCAAACTCTCCACATCCTTGCCAGCATTTGTTATTTTCTGTCTTGCTGAACTTTGCTACTAGTGCTGGGGTAAGATGGTATCTTGTTGTTTTGATTTGCATCTCTCTAATGGCTAATGATCGCGAACATTTCTTCATATGGTTGTTGGCTACCTGAATATCCTCTTTGGAAAAGTGTCTATTCATGTCTTCTGCCCATTTTTTAATTGGATTCTTGTTGAAGTACTGGAGTTTTCTATAAATTCTAGAGATAAGTCCCTTGTCAGTTATGTCATTTCCAATCTATTTTTCCCAATCTATAGGTTCTCTTTTGACTCTTTTGGAGAAGTGTTTGGAAACATAAAAATTTAATTTTGAGAAAGTCCCATTCATCTAGTTGATCTTCTGCTGTTTGTACATTCTAGTTATGCTTGATAGTTTATTTATGCCATATACTAGGGACCCAAAATTTGCCCTGAGTTTTTCCTTGAGGTACTTTATAGTTTTAGGTTTTGCATTTAAGTATTTGACACATCTGGAGTTAGTTTTTGTGTATGGTGTGAGGTACAGATCTTGTTTCATTTTTTCTGCAAACGGATCTCTACTTTTGCCAGCTGTTTTGCCAGATACTGTCTGTCTGTTAAACAGACAATATCTTCGCCATTTAATGGATTTCAGCCCTTTGTCAAAGATCTGCTGACCTTAAGTCAATGGATCCATTTCTGGGTTCTCAATTCTATTCCATTGGTGTATGTGTCTGTCATTATATCAATACCAGGCAGTTTTGACTATTGTGGCTGTATAGACGGTTTTGAGATCTGGCACTGTGAGATCTTGTTCTTCAATAATGCTTCACTTATCCGAGGTCTCTTTCCGTTCTATGTGAAGTTGTGATTGATTTTTCTATACCCTTAAAGAATGTTGATGGGATCTGGATTGGGATTGCATTGAATGTATAGATTGCTTTGCATAGAATTGACATTGTCACAATGTTCAATCTTCCCGTTCATGAGCATGGTATGTTCTTCCATTTATGTAGATCCCTTATGTTATTTTGAAGTAATCTTTTATAGTTTTCTTTATATAGGTCCTTTGTGTCCCTGCTAAGATTTATTCCCAAGTATTTTATTTATCTTATTTTTTTT
>NW_006921588.1:12043774-12050641 GCF_000298275.1 Orycteropus afer afer | reverse complement strand
TTGTGTTTTCATTTTTATTTGATTCAAGGCATACTTTAATTTCATTTTTTATTTCTTCTCTTATCCAGTATTCTAGTTACCTAGTGCTGCTCTGACAAGAAACATATCACAAATGGGATGGCTTTAACAAACAGGAGTTTATTTTCTTACAGTTTGGAGGCTTTAAGTCCAAGTTCAAAGTGCCATGCTCTAGGTGCTAGGTGTAAACTCCTCAACCTTGGGGTCCAGCTCTGGCTCTTGCTCCTGGCCCACTGGAGATAGAGGTGTTTCTTCACTCAGACAGCTGTTGGCTGCTGAGGCTGAGAAGCCCCAAGGTTGACAAGTAAAAAGACACAGTCCCGATGTTACTAAATCCCATGGCAGGCAATTAACTTAAGTCCATTGCAAGTCCCAAGGTCAGCAGAGCATAGCAGTCTGCTGAGCAATGACACAGCTACATGCAGGGTCCAAGCATGCTATAGGCTAGAGACCATTCCTAAATCTTCTCCTTATATACAGGAAGCAGACCACATCCCAAAGGCAGCTATTCAGCTTCTTGTGGTAGATCCCACCATGGAGTTGATTGCTAGTCTCATCATGGGGAATAACTACCACCGTCTGCCCAGCCACTCAACTAGGCCCAGCCAAGTTGACACACAAACTGAACTACCACACCCAGTCTTTCTTAAGGAGAGTGTTGTTCAATTTCCATGTGCTTACTCTTCTGTTGATCTTCCTATGATCTGAGAAGACGTTTTGCTGTATTTCAGTTTTAAAATTAAGGCTTGCTTTATGGCCTAACATGTGTTCTATACTTGAGAATGTTCCATGTGAACTGGAAAAGAACCTGTTTTTGGGTGAAGTCGTCTGTAGATATCTATAAGGTCAAGTTGGTAGATTATATTGTTTAGCTCTTCTGCATCTTTGTTGAGTTTCTTTCCAGTTGTTCTATATGTCATTGAAAGTGGTGTATTAAATTCTTCCACTATGACTGTGGAGTTATCTATTTGCCTCTTCAACCCTTTTAAAGTCTGATTTATGCATTTTGGAGCTCTTTCACTGGGTCCATATATCTATTACAGTTATATCTTCTTGTTCAATTGATCCTTTAATCACTATATAACTTCCTTCCTTGTCTCATATGGTGGTGTTTGTCTTAAAGTCAATTTGATTAGAAATTAGTATTCCTACCCCTGCTCCTTTTTGGTTGCCATTTACTTGATATATCTTTTTCCAACCTTTAATTTTTAGTGTATTTTTGTCTTTGTCTCTAACATATGTCTCTTGTAGACAGCATATTGATGGGTTATGTTTTCTTATCCAATCTGCAACTCTCTGTCTCTTGAGTTGTCCATTTAATTCATTAACATTCAGTGTAATTATTGACAAGCATGAATTGATTGCCATCATTTTGTTATGTGTTTTTTCATGGGGTTCTTGGTTTCTTTGTTCCATACAATTTTCTGTGCTGAGCTCATTACATTTATGAATCATGATGTCATTTCCCTTTTTGCTATTGTGTTGTTGTTGTTGTTTTTATGTGCTGTTGAGTTGGACCTGACACATAGCGACCCTTCCTTGGGTTTCCAAGGCAGTATCACTATAGAAGTAGATTGCCCCATCTTCCTTCTGAGGAGTGGCTGATGGGTTTAAACTGCCAGCCTTCTGATTAGCAGCCAAGTGCCTTAGGCACTATGCTAGTATTTCCTAAATATTTGTATTTATCCTCTTTTATTTATTTGTGATGGTAAGGTTTATCATTTTTCCTTGAGGTTATCCTGTGATTTATAATTTTCTCCATGAGTTTATAATAGTCCATTCTGTTTGCAGCTTTCTTGACTTCCTCACAATTAGAAGTTCTGTAACTACACTATTTTCCCATCTTTTCGGTTTGTAGTTGTCCTCATTTGCCAATTGATGTCTCTGGTTCCCTGTTTACAATCTTGTAAGCTTATTTTACTTTGGATACATCCACAGCTGTGTTGGTTTCTGGGTTATGTCATCTTGTGTATTAATGGTCAGTTGTTGTTTGCTATTATTGGTTTTCTGTTCAAAGCACTCCCTTTAGTATCTCTTGTAAGTTAAGTCTGGTTTTACCAAATTCCCTTAATTTCTGCTTATCTGGAAATCTAATTTCACCATCATATTCAAGGGATAATTTAGCTGGGTATATATATATATATTTTTAAAACTTACTCTTTCAGGGTTTTGTATATACTATTCCATTGCCTTCTCGCTTTCATAGTTTCTGCTGAGAAATCAGAGCTTATTCTTATTTGTTGTCCTTTGTGAGTAACTTTTTGTTTTTCCCATGCTGCTTTCAGTATTCTTTCTTTGTCTTTGGTTTTGATGAATTTGATAATTATATGTTTTAGTGATTTTCTTTTAGGGTCTATCCTGTTTGGGATTTGTTGGACTTCCTGAATGGATATATTCTCATCTTTCATCATATCAGGGAAGTTCTCTTCCAACAAATCTTGGACAATTTTCTTAGTGGTTTTCTTTTTCTCTTCCTCTTCTGGAATTCTGATTATGTGTAGGTTATTCCTTTTGCTGAAATCCCACATGAACCCAAGGCTTTCTTCATTTTATTTTGGTCTTTTTTTCTGAGTAATCCCTTTCTAAATAAGTATTCAGATATTTGTCTTCAATCTCATTAATTCTGTCTCCCATTGATTCAATTCTACTCCTTTATCATTTCAATGTGTTATCTATTTCTGAAAATTTAGTATTAATCTTCAGGATTTTTATCTGTAGACTTTGCATCATTTCAAATTTTTCATTTATTTTACTATTTTGTTCTTGTATTTTATTCTGAAATTGTTCTAGGGTTTGTCTGTGCTTTCCTTAATTTGTCAGTGTTTTCCTCAATCTCCCTCTCAATCCTTTGAAGATACCTAAATATAATTCTTTTGAATTCCTTGTCAGGGAGTTCCAATGCTGCTTCTTCCTCAGGGATGTGTTCTGGGTCTTTATCTGTGTTCTGGTATAAACCCTTGTTTCTGCTACTTTATCTTGCTTCTTTGCATAGAATCTGATGGTCTGTTGTCTCTGATACATTGTGTCATTGTTGTGTTTAGATCTCTGTTAACTGTTTGTGAAGAGCAGTTAAGGTTGAGTCAGATTCTTCTTGGTGGTCGTTTATCATTGGCCAGTTGAGGGGAGAAGGAAGTGGTAGCTTTCACTCAGTAAGTGAAGCTACGGGAGGTGAGGGTGTGATTGTGTCTTATGGGCACAGTTTCTGTTTCTCACTCAGTTAGACAAAAGCAAAAATCCACTAACCATCAAAAAAGTAGAAGCAAGTGGACAAAAAATACACCATTTATGCACACAGGAACAATAACCCCAAAAAAGAAAGAAAGAAAAGAAAAGAAAAAAAACACACACACAATATTTTGGGAGAGTGCAATTAGAGAAAAAAGGTAGAATGGGAGAATAATGAAGAAAAAATATGAAAAAAAAGCAAAAAGAAAAACAAGGAATGGTGTTAACCATGAGAAAGAAAAAATGAGAACCAGGAAAAGTGAAAATAAAAAGCTGAAAACTAGAATATAGGAAGGGAATAATAAAGAATAATAATAAAAAGAACAACAACAACAATAATAATAAATAATTTTCAAACAGACAAAAACATATTTAAAAAAATGTGAGCAGGGCAGGGCAGGGCACCCAAGCTCCTTCAGTGCACACAGACTGGGATGGAATTCCTGCAAGCCCACAATGTGGGTTGGAGTTAGGGATGGTCACACCTCTGTTCACCAAGAGGGTGTGGGGTACAAGAATAACAAGTGGAATATCTCACCTTTTCAGTCATTGTCCTCTGGAATGTCCTTGTGGTTCCTGGTAAGTGGAACCTATTCTTAAATCCCTGTAATCTGTGAGAATACTGTTGCTTTAAATATCCAAAATGGTTGAACCATTTGTAAACATTCAAAATGACTGCACCCTCAGGACAAGCAAAAGTCTACAGCTCAGCCTGCCTTCCTCATTGCTATTTCCACTTTTATTCACCAGCCACCAGTGCAGTCCTATGTGTAGCCCCTGGCTAGCAGGGCTGATTTTTAGGCTAATTCTTAGGTCCTAACACTAATTGGTAATATTCAAGCTGTCTGTGCCATCAGGATTACTGACAGATCGCAGCTCCATGTCTCCTTCTTTGGTGTTTTCATGCAAGTTTGTCTACTAGTTGGAGTTTAGTCAACTTCTATATCCTTCCCTTCAAAGCTCAGGGCTCCAGGATTATCTTCTGTATCTTTGGTAATTGGTTCCCCTTTTCTTTGTTGAAGAGTGTGCAGTCTTTCTTCCTATTCTGCCATCTTACTGGAACTCAAGTGTTTCTTAATATGTGATAGAGAGTAGGATCATTTTCTGGATTTTTCCTTATGATCTCCTAGTCCAGGTTGTACTGTTTGTTATACTTTGCAGCACAGCTTGAGTGGTATATTTCAGCATTGTGTGATGGAGTAATAATGTTCACTGGATAGATTTCTACATGTCTTTCTTTGAAGATCTAATAAAGACTGTATAAAAGCTGTTAAGAGAATTTGTGCTTTTGGTGTTTTTGAAGTTATTTTTGGATATGTTCTACATAAAATATGCTGCTGCCATTGAGTTGATTCCCATTCAGTGACCCTATAGGACAGAGTAGAACTGCCCTATAGGGTTTTCAAGGATGACATTTTTATGGAAACAGCTTACCGCATCTCTCTCCTGTGGATTGCCTGGTGAGTTCCAAGCAACTTGTCAATTAGCAGCTGAACTCTTAATCGTTATACCATCAAGGCCAACATTTTTATCTAAACTCAATGAGCTTGAAACAGTTGTTTTCCCCTTATGCTTATAAAAAGATACACAAATTTTACATAAGTAATGATTGCAGCATGAAAATTATGTAAGGATAAACTCTCAGCAATGTTCAGAATATGCATTCAACAGGTAAGAAGTGATATGTTTATGAATTCATGCTGTTCTCTTCATAGTTCCTTCTAATGGTCACAAATGTAGAAATTAAGTGTTTATTCCTGAATGCAGAACATAGATCTAACGTCTGAGTCTTGTTACTAAGTGTTCTTTTCTAAAGAAATATACAATATTTGAATTATACACCTAGTGTACCTTAAAAATACTTCAATAGAATCAAATTACATAAATAGTGATTTATTTTCCTTTTTCTTACTATGGCCATTTATTCAGATGACTGTTCACTGTTGTAATAAGTAAAGAATATAATCAGGAAAACTTGATATTTAAACCCTATTGATAGTCATGCATGTGTATCATGTAACATTGGAAAAAGAGACTATCATCCATTCATAGCTATAATTGTGTATTCCTCTCCCAACAACAACAACAACAACTCCCCATAATAATGTATATAGTAAAATCATAGTATCTCAGGTGGGGTTCTAAATGACATATCTCCTAATCTGTAATTTAGCCCCAAATACAATGGATAAGCACACAGTTCTATTTGAAACAAAACATATTTTAAGATGGTTCTGAATGCTAACAATCTACTCTTGAATAATGCCAATAGTTGTTGTTGTTTTGCCGTTGAGTCGGCCTCGACTTATAGCGACCCCTCCTTGGGTTTCCAAGGCAGTATCACTAGTAGACAAGGCTAAATAAGAAATTCATTAATTATGTTCTGTTTACAATTTTCTGTCACCTCTGATCATTAAGATTATCTATCTTGACTACTCTCATTAGCACATGAAAGTGAGTCGTAATACAACAGAACTTAACTAGCATATCAAAATTCCATATTTGTGCCTCTTCCACAAGGAATACATTTGTTGACATTGATACCTAGAGTGAAGATGAATTTTTATTTTAATTAATTTGTTTTTGAGAAGTTGTGTTGTTATACAGAAATATTTTTTCTACTTAAGCTATTCATATTTTTACAGAAATCTTTTGCATTTGTGTTCCATTTTATCCTATGCAAATTATATAATTTGTCAAACAGCATATCTTGAAATTATTTGGATCTGGAATATGTCACACTGAACCATTCTTATTTCTAGTACAAGCTTGACATTTGTTGGATATTGCTGAATGAGTGAGCAATGTACATGTATCTATAATGTAGAGGGAAATACGCTATTGAAATAATTTGTCTTGGTTATTGTGATTTCAAATTTTGATCTGATTATTAAGCATTCTTTAAATTGCATAGATAGCTAAGAGAGAGCAGGAATGGATTTGTTCTAGGAAACTTTTCAATTTAATGTTTTAGTTAGATTAAGAACCCAAATCTTAAAAATTACTAGTCTTAAAAAACCAAACCAAACCCACTGCTGTCAAGTTGATTCCAGCTCCTAGTGACCCTATTGGACAGAGTAGAACTGCCCTGTAGGATTTCCAAGGCTCCAAATCTGTATGGAAGCAGACTGTCTCATCTTTCTCCTGTAGAGCAGCTGGTGGTTTTGAAACACAGACCTTTTGGTTAGCAGCCCAATGATTTAAAAACTGTGCCACCAGAGCTCCTAATTATTAGTCTATACCTTCTTAATTACACCAATGTGGTAACAAAGTGAATTTCAACTTCTTAGGAGAGTTTAGAGGAAAATAAAACAGAGAAAGAACTCATTGTTTCCACTCATTGTTTATTTAACATGTACTTATCACAGGGTCTAGGAACAGAATTATGAGCACAAATACTCACTGTTCCTGCCTCATGGAACTTGGAATTGCTGAGTTAGGCAATAATCCTAACTGTTAGAAAAATAAATCTAGAGTTTCTGTTGTTAGTTCCATAAGAAAAGAACCTTTAGCTATGAGAGCCTGTAAGATGATTTCCTATAACAGGGAGGTTATATAATTCTATTCAAGATGAACTTTAGATAGTAGTAGAATGATATGGGGAGCTCTGGTAGCATAGTGCCT
>NW_006921588.1:12041113-12042948 GCF_000298275.1 Orycteropus afer afer | reverse complement strand
ACTTCCGTAGTGATACTGCCTTGGAAACCCAAGGAGGGGTCACTATGAGTCAGGTTTGACTCGATGGCACATAACAACATAACAACATTGCCATTTGGAAAATACTAGTCTTAAATATATATTGCTTCTTAAATGTATAAAATATATATTCATTTATCTAATCATACAGTTAGAAAATTAAATTCAAAGAATATATTAATCTAGTTTTCTCTATAAAATTCTCATTAAAAAATTCTTAGTTCATACTATAATGTTTTCAATTGTGTGGGAATTAAATAAAAATCACAAAATGAAAAATCTCTCTCCACATATAAAATTGACATTGAAGAATCCATTGAGCTATTTAATATATGCTTTATAATGATTAGCATCAAGTAGTTATCTCTGAGTTCAAAACTTAGCAAAAAGTGTTATTGTTATAAAGAGAGTTGTGCATTATTTTAAAGGAAACAATTAAATTGATACATAGAAATTCTCTTTCATAATCATTTGGAGGATTAGAGTTAAATTGTGCAACTGTAATATTTTCAGTAGCATATGTTATCAAATTACTTATCTGATAATATTACATTGTTATATATTTTATTTTTGATTTATGGATTGAGTTTTATTTTATCAAAAAATTTGATTGTAATTTATATAAAATTATTTATAATTGGAATATTAATATATATAATTAATAATTGTCTCATCCTTTTATTGTATTACTACCAATTTGAAGAAAGAGAAGTTACGCATTTTTGTACCTATTTTTTGTTATATTTTCTGGGTAAATTATGAGTATAGTTTACATAACATATTCAAGTATAATTAATGATGTTTCTGTCTCACAAATAATAAGTCCTTGGAATCTTTTAATACTGGACACTATGCCCCCAAATTGGCCCAATTTCATTGTCTGCTGTTGTCATCTCCGGCTTTTAAGTTCCAACCTCCCTCTCTGAATTAAACATGGTTATTTGATATTGGAGCTCTGATAATGCAGTGGTAAAGGCATGGCTGCTCTTCAGAAGTTGGGAGGCTTGAACACACTGGCTGCTCTGTGGATGAGAGATGGGATGGACTGCTTCTGTAAAGATTTACAGCCTTGGAAACCCAATGGTGGTTTTGGATGAGTCAGAATCGACAATGGCAGTGAATTTAGTTTTGGTTTGTTATTTGATAAAATAAATAGTTTAAATTATTGACTTTTCCTATATTTTAACTTAAAATTTATTCTTGTAGCTAATTGCTTTACCTTGGTCTTTTTTTTTTTTTTTTTCCTGAAATATATTTTTTAAACTCTAGTGAGTATCTTTGAGTCATCAAACCTGTTTTTTGTCCATTTTTTCTGTCAGAAAATATATTTGTATTTCTGTTATTCATAAAGATAACTTTACTGTGTAAATAATTATTGTTAGTAGTTATTTCTTTTATTACTTGAAAGATGTTCCTTCAATATCTTCAAAATATGATTTTTCATAGTGACAAATCAGTTTTCTTACTGGCTGATTTTAATATTTATTTTCCTCTGCTCTTTTGTTGGTTCATTCTAATATGTCTAGCATTAATTATACCATTTGGAATTGAATAGACTCCCAAATAGGATTATCTTTCAAAATTTCTGGAAAATTTAGCTATTATCTTTTTCAATTTTGCCATGTGACCCTGTTTAATATTATTACCTTCCAGAGGCCTGTTTAGGAGCAACCTTCTCATGCTTTCCTCCATGTAATATACTGAGAAAACATGTAGATAATATATTTTGGTCAATTTTCCAATTCACTGATTCTCTCATCACCTGTATCTACACTACTGTTTCATTCATACATTTTCATTATTTTATTTTAACTATA
>NW_006921588.1:12029446-12040388 GCF_000298275.1 Orycteropus afer afer | reverse complement strand
AATTTTATCCCATAGATTCTGGCTTGATTGTGGGTTTCCTATTAGTTTCTGAACTTTTGGTTTATCCTAATTTAGCTCCTGTCTCTTTCTCTCACACAGTTTCAAACTTGTGCTCAAGATCTTTAGACTGTGGAGAAACTCTCATTGAGAATGCTGACATTGGCAATTGCTTACTTCACCAGCCTCTGGTTTCCAATTTTTGACATGGCAAGTGTCTTAATGTTCATGTAAAGTCATCAATGAATTTAAAATTGCTTTTCTGTTTTTTTAAAATTAAATCTAATATTTTTAGTTACTTCAATCAATTTTAGCTATTAAGCTAAAATCTAAACACATATACTTCTCATGTAAAATAACTATCTTATAAAATAAATTCCATCATTGAAACATTTTTTATCACAATTTCTATTTCAGTTATTGTCCTTGCATATATTCCATGTAAAAACTTACAAATTAAATGTTTATATGTAATGTGGATATTTACATTTAAAACAGAATTTCAAAATATGATCAATCACATGGGTAAAATTGATATTCTCTTTAAGGAATGGTAAGGCAAACTATTTTTTAGCAAGCCCAGAGGAACAGAGGAATTTTGAGATGTGATTTAAACACTGACATTTGAAAATTTGGTCCTGTATTTTATTCTTTTTCTATAGTAACTTACATTGCCATCACCATAGCAACTTGTTTCTTACAAAATTTAAGAACACAAATTACTGAAATCACCAATAGGTAGTACCCAACAGAATAACTATTAAAATAGTTCAAAAACAAAAACAAAAATAAAAATTGATAAACTGTGAAAGGAAAATAAACAGCAAAAACAAAACAATTAGTCATATGCTAAATGATATAATTTTCTCCTACATACTCTTCTTATTGAACCATTTTTCTAACTTATGTAAAAAAATTAAAGGAAATTGTTTTTTAAACCTTTGATTTCCAATGCATATCAATTCATAATCACTCATAGAAGCAATTTTCAGAAGAAAACAATAAAATATAAATATCAAGTCATGTGCGTCACATATTAGGTACAACATTAAGTATAAAGGCTAAAAAGTATATATCGTAAATAATTCTTAAAACTTCAATTATTAAAATGGTAATAGCCGTCAAAATCATGGGTATAAAGACTAAATAGCAAATATATAACCACTCATCTGTACTGTGTTAGTTTGTCATACTGTGTTGACCTTACATGTTGCTGTGAGGCTGGAAGCTATGCCACCAGTATTTCAAATACCAGTAGGGTCACCCATGGTGGAGAAGTCTCAGTGGAACTTCCAGACTAAGACACACAATAAAGCGGGGGCCATTCACTTCTCAAAGAATTAGCCAGTGAAAACCATACAAATAGCAGTGAAACATTGTCTGGTATATTACTGGATAAATTTATGAATAGCCCTGAAACATCGTCCGACATAGTGCTGGAAGATGAGTCCCTCCAGTTGAAGACACTCAGAATACGGCTGGGGAAGAATTACCTCCTCAAAGTAGCATCAATTTTAATGATGTAGATAGAAGCTTTCAGGACCTCCTTTTGTGGATGTGGCACAACTCAAAATGGGAAGAAACAGCTGCAAACATCCATTAATAATCAGAACATGGAATGCACTAAGTATGAGTCTATGAAAATTGGAAGTTGTCAGAAAGGAAATGAAATGCATAAAGATTGATATCCTAGGCATTAGTGAGCTGAAGTAGACTGGTTTTTGGCCATTTTTAATCAGACAATCCTATGATCTATTATGCTGGGAATGACAAATTGAAGAGGAATGGTGTGGCATTCATTATCACAAAGAATGTTTGAAGATCTATCCTGAAGTACAAGGCTGTCAGTGACAGGATAATATCTATATACTACAAGGAAGACCAGTTAATACACTATTTTATTCAAATTTACACATCAATTGCCAAAGCCAAAGATGAGGAAATTGAAGATTTTACCACCTTTTGCAGTGTGAAATTGCCAAACATTCAACCAAGATATGTTGGTTATCACTAGTGATTGGGATGCAAGAGTTGGAAACAAAGAAGAATCATCAGTAGTTGGAAAATATGGCCTTGGTGATGAAAATGACACTGGAGATCGCATGACAGAATTTTGCAAGACTAACAACTTATTCATTGCAATACCTTTTTTCAACAACATAAATGGCAGCTATACACATGGATTTTGCCAGATGGAATACAAAGAAGTAAGATCGACTATATCTGTGGAAATAGGAGATGGAGAGGCTCAATATTTTCAGCCAAAACAAAGCCAGGAGCTGACTACAGGACATACCATTAACTGCTCATGTGCAAGTCTAATTTGAAGCTGAAGACAATTAAAACAAGTCCACAAGAGCCAAAATATGACCTTTATTATATTCATCTTGAATTTAGAGACCATCTAAACAATAAATTTGACACATTGCATTTCAATGGCTGATAACCAGATGAATTGTGGGGTTACATCAAACATCATCCATGAAGACAGCAAAAGATCATTGAAAAGACAGGAAAGGAAGACCACAATGGGTGTCAGAAGAAACTCTTGAACAGAGACTTGATAAAGCAAATGGAAGAAATGACAAGATAAAGGCACTGAACAGAAGATTTCAAAGAGCAGCTCGAGGGGACAAAGATGATTATTTAATGAAAGTTGCAAAGACCTGGAGTTGGAAAACCAAAAGAGAAGAACATGCTCAGCATTTCTCAAGCTGAAAGAACTGAGGAAAAAATTCAAGTCTGGTGTTGCAATATTGAAAGATTCTATGGACAAAATACTGAATGATGCAGGGAACATCAAAAGAACATGGAAGGAATACACAGAATCACTGTACCAAAAAGAATTGGTCAATGTTCATCCATTTCAGAAGGTGGCATATGATCAAGAACCAATGGTATTGAAGGAACAAATCTCCAGGAATTGATGGAATACTCATTAAGATGTTTAAACAAATGGATGCTGTGCTGGAGGGACTTACTTGTCTATGCCAAGAAATTTGGAAGAGAGCTACCTGGCCAACTGACTGGAAGAGAGCCATATTTTTACACATTCCACAGAATATGGAAATTATCAAACAATCTCATTATTGTTGCATGCAAGTAAAATCTTGCTGAAGAGAATTCAAAAATGATTGCATCCGTTTATTGACAGGGAACTTCCAGAAATACAAGCTGGATTTAAAAGAGGACATGGAACAAGTGATATCATTGCTGATGGCAGATGGATCTTGGGTGAAAGTAAAGAATACCAGAAAGATTTTACTTGTGTTTTATTGACTATGCAAATAAAGACTGCGTGGATCATAACCAATTATGGATAATATTGAGAAGAATGGGAATTCCAGAATACTTAATTGTACTCATGAGGAACCTGTACCTATATCAGGAGGCTGTTGTTTGGACAGAACAAGGGAATGCTGCATGGTTTATAATCAGAAAGGGAATGTGTCAGGGTTGTATCGTTTCACCATACTTATTCAATCTGTATACAGAGCAAATAATCTGAGAAGCTGGATTTTGTGAAGAAGAATGTGGCGTCAGGATTGGAGGAAGACTTACTAACAATGTGCAATATGCAGATGATGCAGACTTGCTTGCTGAAAGTGAAGATGACTTGAAGCACTTACTGATGAAGATTTAAGACTACAGTCTGCAGTATGGATTGCACCTCAACATAAAGAAAAGGAAAATCCTCACACAATATCAATAAGCAGCATCATGATAAATGGAGAAAATATTGAAATTGTCAAAGATTTCATACTACTTGGTTCTGCAATTAACACCAATGGAAGCAGCAGTCAAGGAATCAGACGATGTATTGCACTGGGAAAAACTTCCACAAAAACATCTTGAAAGTGATGAAGAGCAAAGATGTCTCTTTGAAGGCTAAGGTGTGCCTAACACACACCATAATATTTTCAGTTGCCTCATATGCATGCAAAAGCTGGACAGTGAATAAGGAAAACTGAAGAAAAGTTGATGCTTTTGAGTTGTGGTATTGACAAAGAATACTGAGAGTACCATGGACTGCCAGAAGAACTAACAAATCTGTCCTGGAAGAAGTGCAGCTAGAATGCTCCTTGGAAAGAAAATGGCCAGACTTTGTTTCACCTACTTTGGTAATATTGTCAGAAGTGACCATTGCTTAGAGAAGGATATCATGCTTGGTAAAGTGGAGGGTCAGCAAAAAAGGGGAAGACCCTCAACAAGATGGATTGACACAGTGGCTGCAACAGCGGGCTCAGGTTTAGCAAGAATTGTGAGGCTGGTGCAGAACCGGGCAGTGCTTCGTTCTTTTGTATATAAGGTCGCAATAAGTCAGAGCCAACTCAACAGCACCTAATGACAACAACAACATAGCAACTTGAATATTATAATATTTGTAACACAATCTTAAAGAAGAAAGGCAAAATATGCTTACTTTGACTAAGGACTGTGACTAGAGGAAACAAAAAAATTGAAAATATTTATGCTGGATAATGAGAGCATACATGCTTTTAAAGTGCATATCATGGGGTTTTTATTTCTATTTTTTTAGTCAAGAGAAATTATGTATCAGGTATACTTAAACCAAGAGGAACTCAATCAAGATTTACTATTTTATATAAATACTTATTTGCCATCTAAAGTTATAAACTTCTGTTCTATATTGGCTAACTTACAAATTTATATGATGTTGAAGCATAATTTACCATGTGGACTAGTTATCATTTCTACAACTTTCTTTTGAGGTCAATAATTGGATCAGATTTGCTAAATTAAAGCCTTAGGAAGGTTTCCTTGCATTTTCAAAAGTATATGTGACAACTTCCTTAATAAACTAGAGTAATTCAGTATGCTGAGAATTGTGAGAAGATCAAATATGTGTATAAAAACATATAACAAACATTTAGAATTTAATTACAATTATAATTTTATGTTATTTTAATACAAAGCCTACTGATGCCCTTTAATCATAATTGCTATAAGCTAATATAATACTGGTCAAACCTGTAATTTAAGGAAGATAATCATTTCAGAACAATAATTTTTCATCTATATATTGAGTAATAGTGTATTGAATATTCTGAAATTCTTTTTGGAGTAAATATCATGTGCCTTTACTGAACATGTGTGTTATTTTTATCATACACTGAGAGAATAGAAGGATATACAGTGTAATTATTTGTTCTGGCTTGTTGCATACTTACTGTGTCCTTGATTATTAATCTGGATGTTATATATACAAGGATGAGTTAAGCTTTATGGAGCTTATAAGTAGAAAGAAGAGTAATAAAATCAGAATGAATCATACATTTGGTGTGAAGCCAATATATTTTATAAGTATGTGTGTGTGTGTGTGTGTGTATTCAAACCTAGGAAAAGGCATTGTTGCTTTGTCAGGATCCCATTTGATCTTTTCTGAGTCATTTATTCATAGGCTGGTGATGTTTTCAGTCTCTAATCATTAAGTGTCATGTTCTCTTCACTGTACCTATACCATGTTCCAAGGAACTCTCTCATGCTAAACTGTAAGGGGCTAATAAGGACTGGTATGTTACATTCTTCAGAAATGTTTCTACTTCTGTATTTTCAGTATACAGATCTTGACAATATCATAGAGATAATTCATTCAATCTCTTTTCAGAAATTTGTGTATGAAAGCCCAGAAAGAGGCTATGACTTGTCCAAGGTCATTAGCTATTACGTTAGAGACAAGTGTGCTCCAGTCTCCGTTCAGGTTCATTCCTACAGTTGGTAAGAAATCTAAGCTAAAAATCTGTCCTATTTTGTACAAAGACATCTTGATGCCAAACACATATTTCTAACCTTTCCTCTGTTACAGAAATATTGTATAGGAATATACAAAGGTAAAATACAATGCTTTAAGTGTTTTATGGTCCCAGATTAATAAAGACATAAAAGAAATCTGAACCTTACATTTACAAAAGAATTGCTTTTAAATGCTATACCACACAAAAGTAATACTTGAAAGAAAATTCTAAAGATATAAAAATCCAAGGTTTAGTCTACTCATCTATCACTTATAATAGAAGCTATGCAACTAATGATCCATTCATCATTTTGAAAATCTACTTCCAATGTAGTGGGATGCTAAATGGCTAGAGAACCAGAAGACCGGAGAGAGGCTATTGTATTAAAATAAAGCACTTTAAAGTTGGAAAGTGACAAAAATAAACTCTTCAAAATTACCAAAAGCTCCTGAGGAGCTTAGAGATACGTTTTTAAGCATATGGTATATAAATGAAATGTGTCATTTTAAGTAAAAATAAATTTAAAACTATTTAATCATTAGAATTGATTAAAACTTGAAGAATCATTTGTGATATACTGTAAGAATTAGATTTAAAAATATGTGATACAAAATAAAGAAAATGTACTTTAGACAGAGATAATATTTTAATAAGTATATCACTGTTACGGGAGCTCTGGTAGCATAGTGGCTAAGATACTTGACTGCTAACCAGAAGGCTGGTGGTTCAAACCCACCAGCCACTCCTCGGAAGGAAGATGGGGCAATCTACTTCCGTAGTGATCCTGCCAAGGAGGAGTCACTATGAGTCGGGTCTGACCCGACGGCACATAACAACAACAACAACAATCACTGTTACAGCATTTATATTTGGTAAAACTTTAGAATAAATAAATGTAGGCCATATGCTTACATAGTGGTTATATATGTCATGAAATATTTGCAGCCACTTGAATGTTCCAAACTAGCCTGTAGACCATGTGCATTTGATACTTTCTCTGAATATAGTATGGTCCCAGAGTGTGAGAACAAACATTAACCTTTGTTTAAGTAAAGCTGGATAGGATATCTGTACCTCCTTCTACTCCTTTATCCTCTAACTGAAACAAAACAATAACTGAAAACAAACTTAAGGAAGTATATACCAAAGCTAACTATAGAAGCATTGGAGTTACCATTTATTGCCTTAAATTTTCATATCATAAGTACTTTAAAGTGTGAAATGTGCCTTCTTATTTTATATTTTATCTTAGATAATAAAAGTCACTGACATAACATATTTAATATACTTGTTTTATATTATTTAATTAGTCTTATTTGATACTAGGAGCTCTGGTAGCATAGTGGCTAAGACACTTGACTGCTAACCAGAAGGCTGGCGGTTCAAACCCACCAACCACTCCTCGGAAGTAAGATAGGGCAATCTACTTCCGGAGTGATACTGCCTTGGAAACCCAAGGAGGGGTCAATATGTGTCGGGTCCGACTCGACGACACATAACAACAACAACAACAATTTGATACTATCTTTGAGAGTTGTATTTGATATACTAAAGAATTAGAATGACTTTGGCATTGATCAAATAGTGTGGACACAGGCCATCTATAACCTATACTTGATATGTAGTGAATACGAGGTAGAGATTTAGCCCCATTTTTCTAGATCAAATGAAAATAAATCTGGGCATGATTAACAAACAGATGAAAACTCATTGTTAGATTGCTAAATTGAGATTTAACCTACTGATTTTTTTATTCCTACTGAAAAATTAATGGTAATTTATAAAACCACCAAGAAAAGGACAATTCCTATAGTGAAATACAAGAGGACAGTATATTAAACTATATTCAAACTTTGTGATCCCCAGTGCAGCACATTAGATTTGCATAATATGAACAATGTGAATTCGTTATTTGGATCAAGTAAAAATAATTCCTAATGAACATAATTAATTTGCCTACGAAACAAGGCAAAGTATGTGAAGAGCTAACACAGTAGCAGGCATGGCTCTGTGGTGGCATTTGCCATGAGCAACTGAGTAGCTACTGATTGTTAAAGCCATCTATTTGGCTTGTTTCTGTTGGAGCAACACAGGTGGGCTATATCTTGAGTCCCACCTTGCTGGAGGGAATAACTCAAAGCATCACCCTTAGTTTCCGTGAGGGTATACCTATGAATCTCCTGGGAAGGTTTGCCCTCCTCTTGCTCTGGTTCTGCATTTTAACTCATCATCATCTCACTCCTGGATTTGGGACTGCAGCCATCATCTGATCTGCTGATTGGGGTTCAGCAAACCCCAAGAATTGGGAGGATCCTCCAGACCTACTCACAGACCTGGGACTTGCCAGCATGCTAGCCTCCACCACCACTACCTGAGATGATCCCTTGGTGTCTGTGAGCTCTGTGAGGTGTTTCAGCGAAATACAGAACCCTAAAAAGGGGGAGATTACTGAGAGGAGGAGGAAGAGTTAATGTCTGAAATGATGGAGTGGCATGGTAGTTTGGACATTTGGGACATCTTCAACCTTCCCTTCATGGGGACCGGCCTTGTGCTGAACTTTCTAAGAGAAATTGTTCAAGCAGGCTATACAATTTACCACGAACTCTACGGCAAATTTATCATCTCACAGTTCTGGAGGTTAGAAATCCCAAATGTGTTTTATTTAGCCAAAATCAGGTGTCAGCGAGGCTGTTTGCATTCTAAAGACTCCAGAGTAGAATCCATTTCTTTGTCTTTGCCAGCTTCTGGCACACAATTTATTCTCTTCCTTAATTCCATGCACCTGTTGGGAAAACAATGTATACAAATTCTCCAAGACAGTTCTTTTTGACAATACAGGAATTTTTTCATCTAAAACAACTACATATTCTCTGCATAACACCAGAGATGATTTCTCAAAGAAGTTTACCAATTAAGGCAAGCCAGATGCTCCGCTTCAAGAATAAGGTGTAGTTTGGCAGTAACATTATAAACCTGTCTACTTGCTTTTATTTAGAAGTCATTAAATAATACAGTAAAGTAACTAATTACTGCTGTTCAAGGTCCTATTTTCACCTTGCCTAGAGAGCTAAGTATGGAAGATAACTTAATAATAACAAATAGTATTATTAGATGGCAAAAGTATTATTGAAGAAAGCAAAGATATGATTCCACAATCTTTTCTCTTATGTTTTAATAATCTGAATTAGCTAATAATAATTGAGCTAATTGTGTTGATTAACTGGACTCCTCAATCTCTTATTCTCAGTTTCTTAACTATTATGAATGCATTCCAAAAATCCTATGATCTCTATCATCAGAACGCCTGCAGTAAGAGTACAAGGGATTTCTTATTGAGAGTCTCAATGCTTTTTCCTCTTCCTGCCCTAAATGTTTTTGTTTTGTTTGTTTGCTTGCGTATTTGTTTGTTTTTTATGACATTGAGGTCTACAATATGTTATTTAAGATCTCTGACCTAATTTTAATATATTGAAATTGATGACTGGTATATTAAGGAAATACCAAGAAAAATAATTTTGAGTTATTAGTCTCTGATCACAAATAAGAAGAGAAAAATAACATTTTGTTTTTGAAATTCCACTGCATTTAAAACCACTGAATCACTCAGCTTTGTATTTTAAATTATTTTCTTCATCATCCAGTTTTATAATTTTTATAAGGATTCTGGTATAAAGCTTGAAGTGAAGATTATTTTTAATATTTTCTTCTCTCAGATAGCTTTGAATTTTGCATGTACTTGGACACACACACACACTACATAAGTTGTAGAGAAAGAAAAACAACTTGCTTTGGTGAATTGTAGTTGAGGCTGAAAAATTATAAATGTTTTTATTCAAATGTTCACTGACCCAAAGCCTAAAATGGAAAGTGTTTTTTTTTTTTTTTTAGTTTTTATACCAGTGAAATACTCATTAAATTAAATTTTCTTCTTTCCTTTTTCTTCTGAGGATATATCTATGTGTGTGTGTGTGTGTGTGTGTGTATTTATAGAGCACACAAACACACACTCACACATGCATACTACATGTAATATCTATTGTTTAACACAATGTCAGACTGTATTACAATATAATTGAAAAATATTTACTTTTACATTCTTATGTATGATATTTTATCTCATTTATTACTCCTTAAATTATTAATAACTCACTTCGAATGCACCATCATTGATAGTGATCTTTTTTTATTAAATCTACATGTTTACACAATCTAATATAAAATTTCAAAGTTATTTCTATTTAGAAATTTTTCATTATAATCAGCAAATAGTTTGCTTGTGGTCCATAAGAAGCATTATTATGTTTGGCTATATATTGAATATATATTATTCTTTTAAGACTCACACACGTGTTTTATATCAGTGTGTCTTGACTTTTTTCAATATAGAATCATGGTGAGAGCACCATAAGGAAGAGATATCACTTTATAGAAAGAAACAGTCTTACATGTTGTTGTTAGATGCCATCAAATTGGTTCCAACTCAGAGTAACCCTGTGTACAACAGAATGAAACACTGCTTGGTCCTGCAAAACCCTCACAATCAATGCCATGCTTGAACCCATTGTTGCAGCCACTGTGTCAGTCCAGCTCATTGAGGAGCTTCCCATTTTTGCTGACTTTACTCAGTGTGAAATCCTTCTCCAGGTACTACTACCTTCTCACAACATGATCAAGTTACAAGAGACAAAGTCTGGACATTCCTGCTTCTAAGGAGCATTCTGGGTGTACTTTCTCCAAAGCAGATTTGTTCGTTCTTCTAGCAGTCCATGGTACATTTTACCAGTACCATAATTCAAATGTATCAACTCTTCTGCAGTCTTCCTTGTTCATTGTCCAGCTGTCACATGCATATGAGGTTATTGAGAATACCATGGCATGGGTCAGGCATACCTTAGTCTTCAAAGTGGCATCTTTGGTCTTTTAGCCTTTAAATAATTCTTTTGCAGTAGATTTTCCTAATGTAGTATGTCTTCCACACCTGAGAAATATCTTGTTTGGTCTTGGGATATAATTCCTTTGACATATTGTTGGATTCTATCTTTTAATATTTTGTTAAAGACTTTTACATCTATGTTCATGGAAGATAATTGGTCTGTAGTTTTCTTTCTTTTTTTTTTTTTTTTTTATTAGGATTTGGGTGAAGATTTACAGAGTAAATTCACTTTTCATACAGCAGTTCACATATACTT
>NW_006921588.1:12011765-12021481 GCF_000298275.1 Orycteropus afer afer | reverse complement strand
GCCATCTTGCCCCGCCCCCTTGTAGTTTTCTTTCTTGTAATGTCTTTCTCTGATTTTGATGTTAGGGTAATGATCTCTCAGTACTTTTATAGACTGTAGGGAACTGTATCATTTCTCCCTTAAATATCTGGTAGAATTCACTGTGGAAATCAACTTAAGCCTGTTACTCTGTTTTGGAAGGTTATTGGTTATTAATTCAAATTCTTTAATGCATATAGAATCATTCTGATGGTCTGTTTTTCTTTATGTGAGTTTTGGTATATTGTATTTTCAGAGAATTGTTCCATTCAATCTGTTAAAATTGTAGTCAGAGAATTGTTTATATTATCCTTTATCAGCCATTTATTGTCCATAGATTCAATAATGACGGCTCCTGTTACATTGCTGGTATTTGTGATTTGTATCTTCCTTTTCTTGGTTATGTGATTGTTATGTTGTTATTGTTATGTGCTGTCGAGTCGGCCCCGACTCATAGCGACCCCTCCTTGGGTTTCCGAGGCAGTATCACTACGGAAGTAGATTGCCCCATCTTCCTTCCGAGGAGTGGCTGGTGGGTTTGAACCGCCATCCTTCTGGTTAGCAGTCAAGTGCCTTAGCCACTATGCTACCAGAGCTCCCTGGTTATGTGATTGGAGGTTATCAATTTCATTGATCTATTTGAAACAACAGTTTTTTTTTGTTGATTTTCTTTCTCGATTTGTTGGTACAAACACGAATTGCTGCACTATATTTTTTTTCCCTTCTACTTACTTTGGATTAAATTTTCTCTTCTTTTCCTACTTCACTAAAGTGGTGTCTTAGATTGTAGAGTTTATATTTTCTAAAAAATGCACTGGAGACTTATGAATTGCCCTCAAAACACTTTCATTGCATCTCAAAAATTTTGAAAAATTGTATTTCTATTATTACTAAATTCAAAATACTTTTACATTTTTCTTAAGGCTTTGTCTTTGACCCATGTGTCTTCTTTAGTAGTGTCTTGTTTAGTCCTCAAATATTTTGCATTTTTCAGCTATATCCCTATTATTGATTCCATAATTCCATGATAATCTGAGAGCATACTTTATATGATTTTTATTCCTTTTAAATTTATTAAAATGTGTTTTATGGCCCTGATTATAGTTTATCTTGTTGAATGTTCTATGTGAACTTGAAGAGAATGTATATTCCTCTTGTTGAATGAAGTATTTTATAGATATCAATTACACTGAGTTGATTGATGTTGCTAGGTTCAAATATATAATTACTGATTGTCTACCTGCTAGTTATTTTAATTGCTGATAAATAGCCGAAGAAGTCTCCAACTGTAATAATGGATTCACCTATTTGTACTTGAAATTCTGTTTATTTTGCCCCACATACTTTCACACTCTGTTGTTTGGCACATGTACATTAAGGGTTATTATATCTTCTTGGAGAACTGACCCTTTTATCGTTATGTGTCCCGCCCTATTTTTACAACCTTAAAAATCATATATACTGTCAAGTAATGCTTGTAGGAGACAGTACAACACTGTAAAGAGAATTTGGCAATAACTTAAAAAAACAAAACAAACAAACAAACAAAACCTGTATATACATGTATTCTTTAACCAGTAATCCTTCTTTTAGGACTTAACAGTAAATCATTTTAATTATGATTCAATTTATGCTAATTCCATTTCACTCTTGCCTTTTCTAACTTATATTTTAATCTCACCTGTTTTTATTGTGTAATTCTAATTAGAAATTATATCATATAACTTCCCATATGATATACTTTAATCTTTAAATAAACACTGAAATTGCCTTATATACATAAGGATTGTATGCATGAATATTTTAAATGTATCAAAAAGCTAGGCAGCTCTTGAGGAATGATAATAATAACTATTTGAGTTTTCTCTATCTTCCAACTAACTGCTTAGCTTAAGATAAAACATGGAGAGTTGGCCTGTAGGGGTGTGTGTGTGTGTGTGTGTGTGTGTGTATGAGAGAGAGACAGACACAGAGAGAAATTTCCCAGTTATAGTACAAACTGTATTATGTCTCCCAACTAAATACTTGAATTAGGACAGCATTGGGAGGTGGGCTGTAGAGGTGTGTGTGTTTTCCCAATCATATCATAGTAAACTGTTCCAAAGCACTCTGTCTGCTTCACCTATTCTTTATTATTATTATTTCTTCCAGATCATTTTCTGTATCGAATTCAGCTAATGCTTCTGTTATAAAGTTGTTTTAGTTATCAAAGCCTATACATCTCACCACTACCACAAAAAAAAAAGTCTTTAAACATTTTGAGCTTTCAAGATGTAAAACTTCTTACATACAAAATGGGATTTATTTTCTAGGGTATTATACAAAAACAAAAACAAACTCACTGCTGTGGAGTCAGATCCAACTCATAACCACCACTCCTTGGGTTTCTGAGGCTGTATCATTTCTGAAGCAGATTGCCCAATCTTCCTTCCCAGCAGTGGTTTTGAACCATCGGCCTTCTGGTTAGCAGTCAAATGCCTTAGGCACTATGCCACCAGAGTTCCCTAGGGTATTATATTTTTTAGAAATTATGATACTTCAGAATCATTTTCTCCCTAATAGATACTATTACTATTTGAATTCAATGGGAACTCTGGTAGCATAGTGCCTAAGGTACTTGACTGCTAACCAGAAGGCTGGCAGTTCAAACCCACCAGCCACTCCTCGGAAGGAAGACGGGGCAATCTACTTCCGTAGTGATACTGCCTCAGAAACCCAAGGAGGGGTCACTACTCGACGGCACATAACAACAACAACAACATTTGAATTCAATGGCATATTTAAATGGTGTTTAGCATATTTTAAAGTGATGTAACAATGCAATTTCAATAGTTTTGGAAATATTTTTTTAGTTTCCTAACCTGCAAGTGGGAGCTCTGGTAGTGTAGTGTCTAAGGCACTTGACTGCTAACCAGAAGGCTGTTGGTTCAAACCCATCAGCCACTCTTTGGAAGGAAGATTGGGCAATCTACTTCCATAGTGATACTGCCTCGGCGACCCAAGGAGGGGTTGCTATGAGTTGGGTATGACTCCACGGCAAGTAACAACAACAACAAACCTGCAAGTTATTCAAGTATCTCTTATTTTTAATTGGAGTGGATGGAGTTTAAAATTAAAATCTAGTTTTAGAACTAGGGCATTTTTCATTTAAGAGACCAGTTTTCATCTCCTGTAGGTGGTTCTTTTAGAACTCAAGATAATTATATAGTAAATGAGGAGTAGTTAAGGCATGAACTATTTCATGATGTATTTTCTTCAACTTTAGTAGGTATGTTAGGCATAAGGAAACTTAGTACTATACTAAAAAATGCATAGTGTTTACACTGACAGTTTGATATTCTCTCAGGAAAGAGATTTAGAAGAGCATTCCAATAGTTTGAATGATTATATTTAAAATTTTTGCATATTTGCTGAAACAAAGTTCCTTCTCTTTAATAGCTAGCTAATATTTTATTACCATATTCCAAATAGAAAGAAATGGGATAATATAGTATTATCATCTAAACTGAGTTATGACCAGGTTTCTAATGTATTAATAATTCTGTTTAAATCAGGAGGAACAATGCAATAACTTAATACAGACTTATATTGTGTGTATTTCTACCAAAATTAATATGTTATAAAATACTCTGCAGGCATAATACATTCTTCTCTGTAGTTTTAGAAATGAGCACATTTTAAAATGCATTTCAAAATTATTGTTCCTAGTGATAATTAATGTATTTAGTTTGGACTACCCAATATAGTTTAACTTCATAAAAGCTGTAACCACTGCTTCTTTGTGCACCAGTACCTGAGGCTGCAACAAAATCATAAAACCACAAATCAAATTTTTTATTCTTGTCATTATACATAAAATTGTAAATGCTTAACCTCTCCATAGAATTCCATATGATTTCATTGTGGGCCCCTGGGAAATCAGAGTATGATGTCTTTCTTCTCTACGACTCCCAATGATGGTTATATATATTCCCAGACATTTTAGCTTGTGATTATTGGGAGATAGACTATTATGGATGTTCCTTTTCTGGAATTGGCTATGTATGTCCTATATCATACATACTTTGTTCTTTTTCCATGTTCCTGCATGCTAATTAATTACCATCCCACTGTGAAGGCAGATGCTCTCTAACCGTTTTTTTTTTTTTTTTTTTTTTTTTTCCCAACAGTGTAGAGCATCTGTGTTATCTTAGGTCACAGAGGAATTTTGACAATACAACTCTTTCATTTACGTGTCCTTTATTTAATATCCTCCATTCATGAATACAAACCCATTAAGCTGTGAATACAGAAAAATCTAAATGATATACTTGGTGTCTCAAAATCATTACTATTTGATAACAAGTTGCCTTTGTACATGGATCAAACTTTTAACAAAGTTCATTGGTCTACTTCTGACCCTACAGTTACAAATTTTCAGTTGCTGTAAAGTTGATTGAGGCTTCAGTTCTGGAATCCTAGTTCACAGAAACATCAAAATGAGTGCCATATAAAATATGGCAGATATGAAGAATAAAGGATGTATGCCCCAATGACATAACAGTGATGATTATTACTCTGGTGGTGCAGTACCTAAGGCATTTGACTACTAATCTGAAGTTTGGTGATTCAAACCCACCAGCCACTTCATGGAAGGAAAGCTGGCAAATCTACTTCTGTAAAGGTTTACGGCCTTGGAAACCCAATGGAGGTCTTTATGAGTTGGAATCAACTGATGGCAGGGGGTTTGGTTTGGTTTGGCTTTGGTTTATTACTATCACTAGGAGCTCTGGTGGTGCAATGCCTAAGGCATTTCACTGCTAACTAGAAGAGTTGGCTGTTCAAACCCATGAGCCATTCCATGCAAGAAAGATGGGGCAATCTTCTATAAAGATTTACTGCCTTGGAAACACTATGGGGCAGTTCTACTCTGTCCTATAGTGTTGCTATGAGTTAGAATCTACTCAATGTCAGTGGATTAGTTTTTAGTTTAATGTTTGAAAACATGCTTGGGAAATCACATGCTTTCTTTAAGAGACTTGCCAAGGGCCCTCAGCCATTCTAGGCTCCTGGGAAACCCACAACGATCAGGAGATGATGTCACCTATTGTGCTAAGCATAGTGCAAAAGACTTAGGGTGCTTCCCCGTGACAGAGCCTCTCTAACTATGTGATGGTCGTACTGTGATGTTTTGAACCACAAGTGTATCAACTCTATTTGAAGTTTCTCCTTCAGGTTTTTCTTTTATTCAAGCTCTTGTTTATGATGCTCCTTCTCAGTGAACACTCTCTCAAGCCTTAGCTCTGTTAAATATCTTTTAGAAATTCATGAGATGAATCTCCTTGTTGTTGTTGTTGTTGTTTTTATGTGCCATTGAGTTTGACCGTTCTCATAGCGACCCCTCCTTGGGTTTCTGAGGCGGTATCACTACGAAAGTAGATTGCCCAACCTTCTTTCGAAGGAGGGGCTGGTGGGTTTGAACCACCATCCTTCTGGTTAGCAGTCAGGTGCCTTAGGCATTACGTTACCAGAGTGCCCGTGAATTTCCTTAGTGATTTTAAATTATGCTTTGCATAACTCTACCACAGTTTTTAGATTGATGACTCGTTTATTTTAACATTCCAATGAATACTGGTTTTCTTGAATATTAAAATACATTCAATGAAATTTAGATTTTTTTGCAACTATCACAAATTACCAAAAAAGGGCTTTTAAATAAATAGATGAAAAGAATAAGAAAAAAGACATTTTACAAATAACAAAAATAGTTTAATGTTGCAATTGTCAATTTGGCTCTATTATGAGTATTTAAGTAATTAGATTTTTATCTTGGAGAAGTGTAGAAAAATTTAGATCAAGGTTACTAGTGTGTATATAAATATGGCTTGGTAATCTCAGAACTCAATATGCATCAAAATTAAAAAAAAGAAAAAAAAGAAAAATTCCAGGAATCATTAAAATTCTGTACCAAAAAGAAGAAATGTCAATCTTTACATGACATTACAAAAAGTTACAGTTTTACAATGGAATGAAATACTTTAGTTCAGGTATTCCAAACTATACTGTTCTTTAAATTTTGAAAAATATTTTTCTCAGATAACTTATTGGTGAAGTCTATAAATATTTAAGAAATAAATAGTACTAATACCACATTTTTTTCCAGAAAATAAAGCAGAAGGAAACAGATTCTAGATAATTAGATAAGTCAAGAATGCCCTCTTAGCACTTTTACTCAATATTGAACTACCTAGTATTATGGAGCTCTGTTAGCGTAGTGGCCAAGGCACTTGGCTGCCTACCAGAAGGCTGGAGGTTCAAACCCACCAGCCACTCCTTGGAAGGAAGATGGGGAAATCTACTTCCGTAGTGATACTGCCTTGGAAACCCAAGGAGGGGTCGCTATGAGTCAGGTCTGACTCGATGGCATATAACAACAACAGTATTATGGGGAACTGATACATGCAACAATAAGTATGATATCAAAACATCCTGAGCCAAAGCACCTTGACACAAAAGTATAACCAACAGTGATAGAATGCAGATCAGTGTTTGCCTGAAGCCGGGGATGGAAATGACTAAAAGAAACAAGGAAATGTTTTAGTGATGGAACTGTTTTATATCTTGATTATGTTGGTGGTTAATCAGGTATATAAATTTGGGAAAATTCATAAAAACTGATGCTGAAAATAAGCACTTTTTTTTTTACATTAAATTATACTTCAATAATATTTAATAAAATATTATTTCTAGGTTATAGTTCATAGAAAAGTATATACATATCAATATCACTACATTTAATACCAACCTTATTTCTGAAAAAGCATGCCCAATTGTGTCTTAAATGTTTGTGATATATAACTTTGCAATCTTCTAGCTTGTGTTTTATGTTTATAGAGTATTTAGTACTAGGTTTTCTGGATTTTAATTACAGTATGTGTATGCATTGAATGAGAATGTTTTCTTTCATTGTCTAAATATGCTGCTTATGACAATATTTCTGCCTTTGTTGAACATTTAGGATTGGAAATGAAATATTCTTGAATTAAGGAGCTCTAATGGTGTAGCGCTTAAGGAATTTGGCTGCCAACCAGAAGGCTGGTGGTTCAAACCGACCAGCCACTCCTCAGAAGGAAGGTTGGGCAATCTGCTTCCGTAGTGATACCTGCCTCAGAAACCCAAGGAGAGGGTCATAATGAGTTGGATCCAACTCAATGGTAGTGAGGTTTTTCTTTTTGGAATTAAGGTACATGAGGTCTTTTACTACAGTAGCTTTATGAGAATATTAACATAAGAAATCAGTCCCAATTTTGATCCCATAACCTAAGACGTTATTAACCTTGATTCTTAACGTCTGTCTTCTCAAGCCATACACACTTTGTGTCTCATTCAAATAAACTAATGATTCTCTTCTAGTACAGAAAGGCCTAAATGTCCTACAAATTTTAATATGTGGTAAGTTTGGACCCTGCCTCTATGTACTATTTTTTTCCCCTGACACTAAGTTTACTTAGATAATTTTGCACTTGTGTTTTAATGTTTTTCTTGCTAATATTTTGTATGTATTAAATTATTTAAATGACTTCCAAAAATTTGTTACTTACCTAGAAAAATATTGTTGTTGTTATTTGCCGTCGAGTCAGACCTAGAAAAATAGTGAATCCTTTTATTTGTTCTTAATTTTCCTTAGAGATTTTGAAGTGTTTCTCCATTGTTCTAGTATATGGAATTGAATTCATATTTAATTTTTTTCATTTTTACCTGTAATAGCTATGACTATATCTTTTTATTTTATTTGTATTTTTTTTGCTTTGTTTTTGCAAACACAACCATTTAGTTATCACCATTTATCCTCCAGTGGCAATAATTTAACATCCCTGCCCACTTCAAATCCTCTTCCCCCATTTTCTTTCCACTGGATATTCCCATATTTATTTCATTTTAAGCATACTAGCTGAGAATCTTTGTTGTTGTTATTGTTAGCTATCATCAAATTGGCTTTCAATTTAGGAAGACCCCATGTGTAACAGAGTAGAATCTCTTCATAAGGTTTTCTTGGCCATCCTTATGGAAGTGGCAGGCCTTTTATTCTGTGGAGCCACTAGGTAGGTTTGAGCTGCTAACTTTTGGGGTACTGTTTTCTACCACTAGAGGTAGTGTAGTGCCTAAGGCCCTTGACTGCTAACCAGAAAGCTGCTGGTTCACACCTACCAGCCACTCCTTGGAAGGAAGGTTGGGCAATCTACTTCCGTAGTGATACCATCTTGGAAACCCAAGGAGGGGCCGCTATGTGTTGGGGCCAGCTCGATGGCACATAACAACAACAACAACAAGAGGATAAAGCTTTATATATGCTTTCAAACAACCTTTATAAAGTTCAGGATTTGGTTGGCTCCTTGGGTCAAAGTCTTCTTAAAAAAACTGTATCCATACTTAGGATATTAGGACTGTAGAAGTCATATAGTATATTGACTTCTTTGCCTCTCCTTTCTGTTTTATTTCTTTCCACATTATCTTTTTGAGACATATGGCAACCAATTGCTCATCATGCCAAGATTCTTTAGTGACTCAGGCAGTATTCCCAATTCATTCTTCCTACTACCTAAGTCCTATACTCATATATTAGGCATAACTGTTGTAGAGACTCTTGTGTACTATATTTTAGTAAAACTATATTCTTTTCATGTTAAAACCAAGATTTTGTAGAATGATGCCTGCCAAATTCTCTTGATATAGTGATTGATGGAGTGATGTATTTAAGAAAATATAACATCTAATATTAACTTAATGTAAACATAAAAATAGTACTGTCCTATGGATCTATTACTTTTGTAATTAGCACCATATTTGTCTAAAATGATAAATCTAGTTTAAAAATCATTGACAAAGAACACTACATTGGAAGAACAAATTTTCCCACCTTTTGACATTGTATAGAGAATGTGGTCTGGAATGCAAATTTTATTTAAACCTCAATAGTTATTTTCCTTTTTGCATTGAACACTTGTTTCATACATTTCACTTTTATTTATTTTCTTCTATGATGAATGACAGGATGTTGTAATGCAAAGAACACTGTTATATAAGGAATAAAATCCAGATCCTAGGTCTGTTTTATCACTTATTGGTCATATGATTTTGGCCAAGTCATCTAAGCATGTTTAACCTCAGATGTATTTTCTATCTAATGAAAACAAATATAATTTCTATCAGGATTTTTCACAAAGTGATGACATGAAAACATAAAATATACTGATGATAAAATTTGCTTTAAAATATTAAAAGGAGATATACATATTCCATATTACTATTAATTTTCTGATTTTATGAGTTATTTTTATAATTCACTTGTGATAAATAATGTAGGTGTAATAAACTTATTTTACCATAAATTTCACATAAAAATTAAATTGATAGATTTTCAGCTTTTCCCATACTGAAAAATCATTTAATTGCTTATTCTTTTGATCTAAATCATATATAGTTGGATAACTATTAATGCTGTAGAAAGTAAGTACACCAATAAATATTTGCCCTGAAATATGTAATAAGACCAAGTATAAAACCATTCCAAGTAACACAGAGTTCTATGATTTCCTTTGAAGATTCTTTCTTTGCTTAGTATGAAAAATTAACTAAGTTTTCCATCATACATATATACATGTGAACACATGAAATACATGTATTTATGTAATATATATATATATATATATATATATATA
>NW_006921588.1:12010368-12011470 GCF_000298275.1 Orycteropus afer afer | reverse complement strand
GAGGAGTGGCTGGTGGGTTTGAACCACCAGCCTTCTGGTTAGCAGTCAAGTGCCTTAGCCACTATGCTACCAGAGCTCCTTCCCACTCCCACTCATATATATAAGTATATAATAATTAATTTTTATAATTTTTAAGTTGAACAAAAATATAAACCATGAAAAAGCATTGGGAAACAAAAACTAAACCAATAATTTAAGTTCTACAAGGTCTATATGAAAAATAATTTCCATTATTAGCATATTTTTAAAACTATTTTATTATAAAATTCTACACAGCACCTTAAAGTGCCTTTAAAATAAATCGTGTTAATTCAGTTATTTATATTAATTGAATGGAGGGTGTAGTACAGAGTTAAGAACCCCTTTACCTACTTTCTAGGAGCTCTGGTGGCATAGTGCCTAAGGCATTTGACTGCTTAACCAGAAGGCTGCCTGTTCAAACCCAGCCACTTCTCTGAAGGAAGGTTGGGCAATCTACTTCCATAGAGATACTGCCTTGGAAACCCAAGGAGGTGTCACTATGAGTCAGATCTGACTCGACAGCAGTGAGTTCAGTTACCTACTTTCTAATAAGCAAATAATGAAGTAAATATGCAAAAATTTAACTGTCAAAGCCATAGCTCTTATCATAGCTCTAGCTCAGCAAAGAGACAAGAACCAGTGGAAGATACTAAGATTGCAATGTATGTAATAAACATCTGATCAATTGCATTATGAAAAGGATACTTTACTAGGCTCATAAATATCAGCTATCTGTAGTAATGCATAAACAAAACTTTGTGTATCAATTTAACTTTCTTACATTAGTGTATTTTAGCAAATTCAAACTAGTCTTATTTCCTATATTTAGATGGACCAATTGCAAAAGAAATTATTAATATATATATATAAATGCATCCTGGTGATTTCTAAAATAATGAATTCTACAAGTACATATTTGATGAACAACTTTTCAAATACTATATTTTTAAAATAATTTATGCAGGCATTTTATGCCTTGTAATGATGTCCTTAGGAGCTCTGGTAGCATAGTGGCTAAGGCACTTGACTGCTAACCAGAAGGCTGGCGGTTCAAACCCACCAGCCACTCCTCGGAAGGAAG
>NW_006921588.1:11988149-12009748 GCF_000298275.1 Orycteropus afer afer | reverse complement strand
CCCGATTCATTATATCTAAGTCTCTGATGTTTAATATTACACCACACTGGGGCAGCAGTCAGCAAGATTAGTTTTCTTAAATAGAAATCTATCCAAGTTCCCAGTGTTTGATCTTTATTAAAAATACAGTGAGTTTATATTTCTATTCTTCATGAATTTGGCTTCAAAATGTTTCTTGTTTGTATTTAAAGTGTGAGAGCAGATACATAGACATCTCTGATTAATCAAAAAATTCTGGAAACCAAATTAGGATCTAAAATTTTATAAATAATATAAACTCATTAATATTAGCTATCACTCTTATTTATTTTTAAAATTAATGATAAAATTCAACACAATGTTTTCTATGTGTTAACTTTTTAAATGGTTTCTGCATTTTTATTTCTGGTAAAATAATTCATATCTTTGGTTGATACATTAGGCTTTCCTTTTCTTTTAAATTAAATGTTAAATCTACTGTTACTGCCTATAATAATGGGCAAGAATTTGAGTGTTTAAAGGAAACAACACTTAAGGCCACAATCATTATGTTAACACAATTAACATGAGCATTTTATTTCTATCTCCTATGGAAGTGTTTTGGCCTCTTATGTATTAAAACATTACCATTATCTATATGGAATAAGTTAGTACCAAATTATTTTCTTCAACATCAATGATAGTTATTGACATAAACTTTCATTCTACAATAAAAACTCATATTGAAGTAATTTATGGTACAAATATTGAAAGGGTAAAGAGATTCTCTGTGTCATTTTGATAAGGTTATGATGACCAATAAAGGCAATTTACTAGCAAGATAATTAAAGTGATTCTTGTATCTTTCATAGGTGAAGAATATAATCACTTAAAAATGTTCATTTCTTGTATATAGCTGTTAATAAATTAAAAAAAAAAAAAAACTAATGGAAAAATAGCTGGAAAAAAGGATTACATTGAAGTTTTTTTTTTTTTTTTTTTTTTGAAATACCATTAATACATTCATGTTGAATTGATTCTGATTCATGGTGACCCTATAGGACAGAGTGGAACTGCCTCAGCATTTTTGGGGCTTTAATCATTGTGGCTGGGAAGAAAGACTGGGCAATCTACTTCCATAGATACTGCCTTGGAAACCCAAGGAGGAGTTACTATGAGTCAAAAAGACTCAATGGCAATGAGTAATCTTTACGGATGCTGACTGCTCTATCTTTCTCCCAGCGAAGCAGTGGGTAAGTTCAAATCACAGGCTTTTCAGTAAGCATGAGCACTTCCTCACTGTGGCATCAGAGCCCTTGCTTGCTACATTAACTCATTGTCGTTGAGTTGATTCCTGTGTATAGCAGTTCCATGGGAGCTCTGGTAGCATAGTGGCTAAAAGCACTTGACTGCTAACCATCAGGCTGGCGGTTCAAACCCACCAGCCACTCCTTGGAAGGAAGGTTGGGCAATCCTACTTCCCTAGTGATACTGCCTCGGAAACCCAAGGAGGGGTCGCTATGAGTCGGGGCCGACTCGACAGCACATAACAACAACAACTAGCAGTCCCATAGGAAAGAGTGTTAAAACAAAGCTTTTAAAAATTTGTAATTCTTTGATACATTTGAGTTTGAAATTTTGGATTCTGGTTAATGCTGTGATTGGTTATTTCCTGGGGCAGTTAAAATACAATACCTAGCAGAGAGGGCTCTTTGCAAGTCTTTGTTCAATAGCACAGCTCTACTGTATCTTGAAGTACTCTTTTCCTTGCCTTTGTTTATTGTAATTTATCATTTGATACCCTCCTTTAGCTCTTTCTACATTGTTCTTTCATGTTTCCTCATTATTCTTGAGTGACTCTATACAATACAAACGAGAAAACTGCTTGATTGATGATTCAAATAATTCCACGTGTTCTTATTTAATGGTTAAAGTAAAAACTAAATATTTGTGCCCATTCCAAGCAAAGATGATCTAATGGAATGCAGAAAATATTGAACAATATCATTAATATCACAGACAAGTGCAACTTTGTTGAAGATAATTTAAAAGTGGTTGCAGTAGTATATTGACAAGGAGTTGCCAGAAATGCAAGCTGGATTCAGAAAGATGACCAGAACAGGGGTTATCATTGCTAATGTCAGATGGATCTTGGCTGAAAGCAAAGAATATCAGAAAGATATTTTCTTGTGTTTTATTGACTATGCAAATGCATAATCTATGGATCATAACAAATTATGGACTAAATTGTGAAGAATGGGAATTCCAGAATACTTATTTGTGCTCATAAGAAAACTACAAAAATCAAGAGGCATTTGTTAGAACAGAACAAGGAGATACTGAATGGTTTAAACCCATAAAGGTATGCATTGGGGTTGTCTCCTTTCACCACATTTACTGTATCTGTACGCTGAGCATAAATCCAGTTTGAGAAGCTGGACTGCATGAAGAAGAACACAGCATAAGGATCAGAGGAAGACTCACTAGCAACTTGTGATATGCAGATACTACACAACCTTGCTTGATGGAAGTGAAGACTCAAAGCACTCATTGATAAAAATCAAACACTATAGCCTTCAGTATGGATTATACTTCAATATAAAGAAAAAACAATTCTTCTAAACTTGACAGTAAGCAACACCATGATACAAGGAGAAAAGATTGAAGTTGCCAAGGATTTCCTTTTACTTGGATCTACGATCAATACCCATAGAGCTTCAGTCAAGAAGTCAAACTACATATTGCTTTGAGCAAATCTACTCCAAAAACTTTAAAGAGCAAAGACATCACTTTGAAGACTAATATATGCCTGACTGAAACCATTGTCTTCTCAGTAGGCTCACATGCATGTAAGAGCTACACAATGTGTAAGAAAGACTAAATACAAATGTATCCCTTTCAACCGGGTGTTGGCAAAAAATATTGAAAGTACCTCAGACTGCCAGAAAAACAAACAAATCTGCCCTGCATGAAGTACAGCCACAATGCTCCTTAGAAGTGAGGAGGGAGAGACTTCACCTCTCATACTTTGGTCACATTGTCAGGAAGGATCAGTCCCTGGAAATAGATCTCCTGTTTGGTAAACTAGAGGGTCAACAAAAAAGAGGAGGACCCTCCATGAGATGGACTGACCCAGTGGCTGACACGATGAGTTCAAATAGCAACAATCCTGGTGATGGAACAGGACCAGGCAGTGTTTCATTCTGTTATGCATGTGTTGGTAAGAGTCAGAACTGACTCGGTGGCACCTAACAACAACAACAACAAAAAACCCATGAACGATTGAATGTATGCATTTTATTCCCACAATAAGAAGCTATTTGAATATTAATAAGCGATGTCTATTGTGGTTACCTAGTGCTGCTCTGACAGGAATATATACCATAAATGGGATAGCTTTAACAAACAGGAATTTATTCTTACAATTTGGAGGCTTTAAGTCCAAGTTCAAAGTGCCAGGATCTAGAAGCTAAGTAGAAGCCCCTCAACTTGGGTTGCAGCTCTGCCTCCTGCTCCCAACACGATAAACCTGGAGGCTTTTCTTCACTCAGCTGCTGGCTGCTGAGGCTGACGAACTCAAAGTTGACAAGTAAAAAGGCACAGTCCTGATGTTACCAAACCATATGGAAGGCCATTAATTTAAGTCCATTTAAAGTCCCAAGGTCAATAGAGCATGCCAGGCTGCTAAACAACAACATGGCTACACGCAGGGTTCAAGGTGCCATACAGTAGAGACTATTCCCAAAACTTCTCCTTATATACAGGAAGCAGACCACATCCCAAAGGCAGCTATTCAGCTGCTTGTGGTAGATCACACCATGAAGTTGATTGCCAGTCTCATCATGGGGAATAATTACCACCAGATGCTCAGACACTCAACCAGTCCCAGCCAAGTTGACATACAAATTTAACTATCACATCTATTTACTAAGTTTTCCTATAATCACTGGTGTTTTATGTAGGCTTAAAAGAAAGTAGAAAATTAAGAAAATTTTATAGTGGGAAAAAAAAGGGGGCCCAGACATGCTCTAATAGTAGGTTGTTGGCATGGGAAAGACAACTAGCAGCAGAAAATAATATGTGATTTTGTTTAGGGAGCATATTTAGATTTTTGTATTTGATCCTCATTGGAAATGAGGGCAAAAGACAGGGAAGTTGACAGTCATTTGCTCTGGTGGCACAGTGCCTAAAGCATTTGACTGCTAACTGGAAGGTTGATGGTTCAAACCCACCAGCCACTCCATGAAAGGAAGACTGGGCAATCTACTTTTGTAAAGATTTACCACCTTGGAAACCCAAAGGGGGTTCCTATGAGTTAGAATCTACTTGATGGCAGTGAGTTTGGTTTTGGTTTTACCACTCTGGGCAATAGCTGCAAAAGTGGTTTGGCTTCCTCCATTGGGTCTTGTCTGGTTTTTGTTCTGGAGATCTTTCAATATGATTTGCCAGGTGTTTTATCCGAGGTAGAGATATTCCCATTCTAATTTCTGTTTTCTAATTAGGTCTACAAGTTCAAATTCAATTCCACTGACAAAGATAAAGGGCCACAGTCACATTAATTCATTCTTTGACTCCTGAATATTGTTAGAAGGCACTTTCTAGCTTTTTGCAAAAATCTCTGAGTTTCACATTTTTTCTTGCTTATGTGATTAAATTTTGATTCCTTATTTTATTTTTTTGGAAATATTTCAAAAATTGCTTTTTGGAAGCTTTGCTCTACCTTGAGGGACTTTTTATTTTCTAGAGTGTTCCTGTTGATACTTTTCTGAGTCAGTCCAATTGACTTTTTAACATAAGATTTAGCATCTGAAATTCTTATTATGAAATTCAATTTAATATAGGTCAGGTAGCTCTAAGTCATACACATCCAAATTAATTCTATATTGCTTTATGAATAGTTGCCAGTTCTGTCTGGGTTTAAGGAAGTCCCTAATTCACCTCAGGTCCAAGTTTTAATTACTTAATTTCCTGCATACCTGGCTTATAGGAGAGATGGATATTTAGAAGGATGGATTTGGGGGTCTTAGAAGCAACATTGAGATAAGGTAAGTGGCCTGGAGAAGAGAAGGAGGAAGGATATGTCATTGGAACTTTGAAATGAGAAGGCATAAAAGGAGGATTTACTAGGCAAATTTGTTTTTGCTTAAGATTGTCAAAATACTCATTAACTTTGGTCAAAAATCTTTTAGAGGAACAATTTTTTTAATCAGAATTTCATTTGGAGACCTCTACATACCAATAAAAAATAGTGTCCATTGACTCTGAGAAATTCCATTCATTTTTTTACCCTAAGTTACCTCTCAAACAAACATCTTTGTTCAATGAAATTCAAATATACCTCTGAGTGGCCACTGAAAATCATTTTCAAAGTTATGCCATTTAGAGAGAGAAGCACAATAATTAATAATGCAATAAGAGTACACATAGCACTGAGAAGTTTCATTTTTTTCCCCCCTTGAAGAAGGAGAGGATTTAGACATTGATGAACCTTTGAGAACCGGTAATCGGTGGTCAAAATCAATGCTTATTCGTTTTGTGCTTGGCCCACTAATTTGACAGTTGGCTACTTCAAATGTGAACCCAATAATCTGTGCTTTCTTGTTGATCTCTCCTTAATCATGCAAGCATTTGTCTTACTTGGACTCTATAGAAATAAAACAGAACAAGTCCATAAATTCCTTTACAAAACAGCTTCTCACTATTTGAGGGAAACTTATTTGCATCCCTGCATGTTTCATCTTCTTCTCACTGATTTCTATCCTCACACAATCTCAGCTTAGATGAGAGGAATGAGTCCCAGACACAATTTTGCTATTTAAAAAACTCATTTATTATCTCTTATAATATATTAGGGAGCTCTGGTAGCATAGTGGCTAAGACACTTGACTGCTAACCAGAAGGCTGGCAGTTCAAACCCACCAGGACTCCCCGGAAGGAAGATGGGGCAATCTACTTCTGTAGCGATACTGCCTTGGAAGCCCAAGAAGGGGTCGCTATGAGTCGGGTCTGACTCGACGGCACATAACAACAACAACAATAATATATTAATCTCTTATAATATAATAGTAATCTCTTATAATATCCTTCTGGATACTACAAAGATTCAAAGACAATCATTTGTCTTTGCTTTTGAGAGAAACAAAACCTGCTATTAGCATGCAAACGGAACACAGTCATAATACAAAGGAATAAACGTTGGGGCTGGTGGGTCCAATGAAAACTTCCCAAGATGAGGTGAACTCTACTCAAAGAGAGACTGCTTGAGTAAAGTCACTATATCTTTAGCAGATACTGATTTTGAAACTGCTATTTTACATGATTTAAGAGCTATCATTTTGATTATTCTCAAAAATTAAATATGGTAATATGCTTTTCTGCATCTATATTTCAGATGTTATTGGTACAGTGCCTTCTGCATAGTATTCTATACTCTTTTTTTTATTTTTGAGTCAATTAAAACATAGTGACCCCTCCTTGGGTTTCCGAGGTGGTATTTCTAAGGACATAGATTGCCCAACCTTCCTTCCAAGGAGTGGCTGGTGGGTTTGAACCGCCAGCCTTCTGGTTCATTAAATCTCTGGAAAACCAAAACTCTTAACAATTTCATTTTTGAATTATTGCTAAAGTAAAGCATCATTATTATTTTTATGATAATATGTTGAGCTTAAATGTATGATGTAATATAAATTATTAAATTTCAATATATCATTTTGAGACTATTGCTATACTAACATCTTTTTTTTTAATACTGTTTTGTTCACTCAGCATATAATTTAGAATCAGCTAGAACATTTGATGGGAGCTCTGGTGACATGTTGCCTAAGGCATTTAACTGCCAACCAGAAGGCTGGTGGTTCGAACCCACCAGCCACTCCTTGGAAGGAAGATTGGCAATCTACTTCTGTAGAGATACCACCTCGGAAATCCAAGAAAGGATTTCTGTAAGTCAAATCCACTTGACGGCAGTGAGTTTGGTTTTGGTTTTAGAACATTTAATATGCTTGTAAAACAAGTCTTTCTTTAAAATGACTACTAAGAATATTGAACAAAACAAATTTCCTTACTGGTTCTTCAGCTGTACCCCTGGAGAACTTTGATGGCAATATTTCAATGAGCACTTCTTAGTTTCATGCACTCAATGGCTATGTATTTCTCAAATTTTATTATAAAAACACATTTTAAATGATTTTCTGACAATCCAGAGAGCATATCTAAGTTGGGTCAGCATTTTGTTCTGTTTTTATTACAAACACTGAGATAATAGAAGCACATGTAGTCTTTAAATGACCTTTTGCTTAGGTTCAAGGGTGTGGTAGTTATGGTTGTGTATCAGCTTGACTGGGCCTGGTTTTGAGTGACTGGGCATCTGGATGAATTTATTCCCTGTGTTGAGATTGGTAATAAATGCCATGGTGGAATCTGTTGTGAGTAGCTGAGTAGCTGCCTTCGGGATGTGGCCTCTAGCTTTTTGGCAGGCTTGGATCCTGCATTTAGCCAAGTCTTCATTCACCAGCCTGCCGTGTTGCCTGCTGATGTTGGGACTATTTCTGGACTTGAACTAGTGGCTTACCATGTTGTCTGATAATCTTGGGACTGTGCCATTTTACTCATTGACTTTGGGTTTGTCAGTGTCAGCAGCCAATAGCATCCTGAGTTAAGAGATGCCTCCAGCTCCAGTGGGCTGAGAGCAAGAGGCAGAGCTGAAGCCCAAGGTCAAGGGACCGCTAGCCAGACTCTAGAGCTGGCATTTTTAACATGCACTTTTAGCCTCCTAAACTATAAGACTAAATCCTTGTTTCATTAAAGTTATCCACTTTCAGTATTTCTATTATAGTAGCCCTAGACGACCAAAACAAAGGGTTACATCATTTTATATTTGACACAGATGCTAAGGTTTTGGATGCTTTACCTAAAAAGCAGTGTTATAAATGACATTGAATTATATATGCCATTGTTTGGAATTAGTATGATGTAGTATTAGATTTTTGTTTCACTGGAAGCCTCATATTAAAGTCTTCCTTTAGTTATTTACCCTAATTATTTAAGGAGAATATTTGAAGTATCTATTGATATTATTCAATTTTTAGGACATATTTTTATCCTTTTATATTTCAACCTGCATTTTGTTGTTGGGGGGGCTATAACCATAATGTCTAGTTAAATAAACACATATCATCATGCATTGTCATTTTGGGGACCAAAACATGACATGGCAATGATTCTTTGCTCACCTTTATTGATTTTTGCAAATGTACTTTGTGCCATATCTATTCAAGTTCTAGCTGAGAGTGTTGCCAGCTTTCTGCTTGTCATTCCTTTTAAAATACTATGAGATGAATTAGAAAAAGACTTTGAGAGCTCACAGCAATAGATTTAATAGTTCTCTTTGCTTCCATTTTGGTAGAAACATGACTATTTCGGGCTTATATATGCATGCATTAGTAGTAGTTCATAGTATTTTGCAAAATGTTGGCAAAAAATCTGGACAAATGTTTCATGTGATTAGTCATTTGAAATGACTGAACTATACTTACTACAAAATGCCAGACTTCTTTCTCTTTGATAAAATAACTGTATTCCCTAAAATTTCACAAAGTTGACAAAGGATGGTAGGTGAGAATTTTGTTTTTCTTTCAATTTGAAAGTATTGGACTGTGAAACTTTGGTGCTTATGCTTTTCTGGCTGTTACTTAGACATTTTGTGAACTAATTTTTACACACAAAAAGGCTCAGGTGCTCCCAATTAGCTTTTATTTCAAGGTTAACTTAAAAATTGAAATTGTGGTAATAGGGCAGTACATCATTAAGCAAGGGAAGAAAACTTGAGTTGGATATAAGGTAGAATATTGCAATAGTTAATTCAGATGCCATCTTCTTAAAGTGGAGAGAAAGGAGACAGAATTGGGGATTATAGATATACCAAATAGATAGCTAAAGATAGAGATATAGATCATATAGATATAGATACAGATAGAGATACAGATAGAGATATATACCAAATCCACTGCCATTGAGTCTATTCTGACTGATAATTACCCCCATTGCATATGTAAGGCTATAAATCTTTACAGAAATAGATTGCCTCATCTTCCCCCTGCATGTAGCAGCTTGTGGGTTTGAACCACCAATCTTCTGGTTAGCAACCAAATACCTCACCCACTATGCCACCAGAGCTCCTTATACCAAATATAGAATACAGAAAGTAAGGTGAGGAACACAATGATTTGGAGTTTTTGGTTATTCAGGTAAAAAGATTGGGAAAGCTCATGGACCAAGACTTCTTAAGCCCCATGAGACTGGTTACTGCTGGGATGTCATAATTCACCTGTTTTCACAGTTCACTTATGCACCTCTGCTACTTGACAAATTAGTGTGCATATATGTAAATATTAGTCATTTCTGTTTCTAACAAGTTGCATTATTGTCTGTATCTCTTGTAACTATTTATACAAAAGTAGTAGATTAGTCTAGAATTATTATTTTTTAATTTCAATTTCCATTTAAAAATGTATTCATAATCTCACAACACAAAACACAAATATTAATATGATACAATATTACCTTTACTCATTTGCTATGCAATATACAGTTTTTTCTGAAGGTGAAAACAAGTTATAAACAAAACTTGTATCTTCAAATGATAGCACATTTTCAGCATTTCCAATGATAGGCAATAACTTTTAGGAATATGTTGTAAAGGCTGCATAATATCTTTTAATATAAGCACTCATTCCTGCTTTGGTCCTTTCCCATTTTCTTTATTTGAGGCATGCTGTGATGATTATTTTAAAAAATATGTTCAGTTAGTTGGTGGGAGGCAATGACTGTTATTGCTACATTTCAGTTTTCGAAGTGAAGTTTAGTTAACCTTGTACTCTATGTGATTATTTTAGTAAATTTCAGTGTATTTAAGAGGGTGAAAAATATATGATTAATTTTCTTCCAAAAATATTTGTAAAAGGTACATTCTTATGGGGACTATAGCTATTGTCACACTCACACACATGCACACATACACACACATAGATAATAAGTGTTCCACAAGTCAAATGATCTTTAAACCTGTAGTTTCCTAAGGAACTAATCAAATTATTAACGTAAGGTTTTTTTAGACATCTGTTTCTGTAATTTTCCTGTATATTTGAAGCTGTTAATCAGAGGGTTAAAGTTTATCACTGTTATAATTCTATAAGGTTTCATACAATTTATCTAACATATTTACTAATTTTCAAATTTTGCTTTTGTACTGAATTCAACTTGTAAAATACAAATTATTATTTTTTTTATTTTATTTAATTACTAAATAAGGCAAAAAGTACTGTGTTATTTTGTGCTAGATTAACTCCAAAACTAAATTTTGAAAATTGAATCTAAAAATCTCTATTTTCAATTAGAAATTTTATGATTTGTATAAATTTACAAAGCTGTTAAATTTGTACTTCGCTTATCTTAATTGTATATTAATATTTTCTCTTTGTATGCTTCTTTTATATTTTATTTCTTGTCATATGATATTTTATTTAATACTTTTAATTGATTCAATATTTTAAAGTAAAACTCTTTTAAATATCTCTGCTAGCCTTGACATTTTTCAGAAATATTACTTGATATATATATTCTCTATACTTAAATTACAAAGATATATTCAGCTCTCTCCCTATGTGCAGTGGTAAATATATTGTGTTTGTACCCCTTGTTCTCAAGATGTTTCTACCCAATAATCAATATAATCTGGAATTGAGGAATTAAATCAGTGTTTCTTAATTACATAATGTGTTCTGTGTCAGGATTAATTTAGACATGAGTTTGATTTGTTGCTTTTCAATCATAATTTTAAATTTATCTTTATTTTTTACTGTTTCAGTTGCATGCTAACAGGTTTTTATTATTGTTATTATAATTATTATTATTCCTTTGATGGGTACATGGTATAACCTTGTCATCTCCTTTTCTTCAATTATATCTTTGAACCTTATTTCTGTTTCAGTTGATGTAGTTCCTATAATCTTCTCTCATTATTTTTAATTCCTGTTTCTTTTCTTCTGCATTTCTACATGAAGCATCTAGCTCTACTGCAAACTTGAATTGTGTTTTTTAGATGTCATCTGAGCTCCCACTTCTAATGTCTCACCCCCTCCCTCCTTTCATCTGAGCCTCTTCTTTTTGTTCTACTGAAGCTATGTCTTTTCTTTCTATTGAGGGTTTCAGAAAGTGTTTGAAATTTATTCCTTCCTTTATTGAACATTTTCTCAGCACCTTTTTTTTTCTCTAAGCTAAATTTACTTTTCTCTTTTGATATACACATGTTTTAAGGCCCCTCTTTCACTTACCTGTTTTCCATTAAAGTTAACCTAGATGCCATATTTTTTTAAAATGTTGAAATCTTTATAGCTCATTTATTTACCACTTATATACAACGAATTGAATGTCGTAAGTTAAAAAAAAAAAAAAAGTAAAATGATAAAGCACCACAGAAAGAGCTTTTATCAGCAATGTTATTGTTGTTATGTGTCGCTGAGTCATCTATGACTCATAGTGGCCCTGCCTTGGGTTTCCAAGGCAGTATCCCTATAGAAGTAGATTGCCCAACCTTCCTTCCCAGGAGCTGCTGGTGGGTTTGAACCACCAACCTTCTGGTTAGCAGTCAAGTGCCTTAGGCACTATGCCACAAGAGCCCTCTTAAAATTCCTGATGCCCTTAAAAAAAAAAATGGATTAAAATTCCTTTTTCTAGGTTTGGGGATATATATTGCTGATTGGGGATATGTATTTCTGATATACTCTATCAGAAATATATATCCCCAAACCTGGAAAAGGCAATTTTAACCAATTTTTTTTTTTTAAGGACATCAGGAATTTTAGGAGTTTGTATAGTATTTCCATTGGAACATTTAAAGAACAACAAAAACGTGACACATTTAAATATATGTATTAATTGTTCTGTAAAGATTTAAAGGCTCAGAAGCCTAAAGGGGGTTGCTATGAGTTGGAAATGACTCAATGGCAGTGAGTTGGTTTTTTTTAAAAATTAATTGTTCCATCTTAAGTAGCTTCCAATATCAAAAAGAGTGAACCAACAAAAGTTATTGGAAATTTCGTGGACAGAGACTACTCCCTGTTCCTTGAAGCCCCTTGCATTCTTTATAAGGTGGGCCTTTCCATCTTCAAAGGAGAAAATTTAAGAGGCTGTCACATGCTTTGAGTCTTCCTGACTTTCTCATCTGCAACATCCAACTTTCTTTTCTGCCTTGCTTATCCACTTTTAAGTGTTCATATGATTACTTTGAGTCTACCCAGATAATCTAGGATACTCTCCCTATTTTAAAGCTGACTAATTTAGTAAATTTAATTAAAACTGCAAAATTCCTCTGTCAAATAACATAGTCTTCCCTTATCTGTGGTTTCCACTTTCTTCAGTTTCAGTCACTAGGGTCAACTGTGGTCTGAAAATACAAAGTCTAAATTAGAAGGCCCACATAATTCACCTCACTTCATCTCACAGAACTTTTGTTACAATATGTTGTTATAATTGTTCAATTTTATTGTTAGTTATTGTTGTTAATAACTTACCGTGCCTAACTTATAAACTAAGCTTTATCATAAGTATAGAGTTATATGAAAAACACAGTATAAATTGATTTTACATGTGCCTTAATTGGCACATGTGCCCTAAATTTGTAGCTAATAAAATTCAATGCAAACACCATATGCACATAGCAAAATGAACAATTAATCGAAATAATAGATGAAAAATTATATCCATACACTTCCAATTTCAAATATATGCTATAATATTATTAAACATTGTGATAAAATAATTTTGTGGTACTTTGGTATTGTATCAGTTGTGTGAGTATGTTTTCTCATGGTCAGCGGAAATTCTAAATTTCCAAAATGTATCCTATCCTTTCAGGCAAATTAACATAAAATTTAATTTGTGCTAATTAGCTGGAGGCAAGGGAGTAGATTAACTTGAAACATTACTTTTGCTTTTACAGTATGTAGTCTTATCACAATGTATGTGTTTATGAGGAATTTATTTGTGATTTTCTTTGCACTGACATCAGAGTTTATTTCTTAACAAGAACAAAATGTTTGTTTCTAAAATGCATTCCTACAGAAGTTGAATTGTAGGAACCTGGCCATATTGAAAGTAGTCACACATGATAATTTCTTGAAACATAGTTTTTATTTACCACATATAATTGCTGGTGGTGATTATAATAAAGAGTATTATATTATATCCTTAACTTTCACATATTTATAACACTAAGGTTATAGGTAGATAAATAATCAAAAGTAGCAGATAATTTGAATATTTTTATGAAATGTGTTTATCTTAAAATACATGTTACGGAAGTGAGAAGTCTAAAAGTATTTGACTGTCATTTGATTTGTTAATAATGTATGCCCTGTTTTCAATACATGTTGTTTTTTAAGAGCTCTTTTATTGTTTAAGATCTATCTGGTATATGTCTATATTATTTACTAGATACAATTGTCTCTGGTTGTTCCACAAAGATGTTAATATTTACTTGACTTTTCAAGATTCATATCTATTGTATATATTTTCATTAACTTTTAATAGCTGTTTTTCTTTGATTTCATAGCCATTCACGCTTTGTGGAAAACCAGTCACTAATAATTGTTTTTGAAAGCCTCTATTATTCCTTTGACCCAGTTAATTAGCATTTAAGATTTTATGTTAAGTAAACCCTAGCATCACACAAACATTGACATATACTAAGTTGAACCCAATGGATAGTGTTTCTTCTCAAACTATGGATTGAGGATCTACTGTGTCTCAAGCACTATCATTAGAGCAATATGGATCTAACAATGAATTTCATAGGAACTTGTCCCCTAGAAGGACTGTATAATATATAAGTTGAAAAACACAAGAAAGGTCACGAAAGAGTTCAAATCAAAGATTAATATGAATTATAATACTTCTTTCTTAGGTTTTATATATAACTTAATAAGCTTATGTAAATCCCAGTTTAGTCTTCTGTAGTATGAGGATGCATATATTTATTCACATTATCATTGGTTTCTTTTTAAGATTCAATGAAATATTTTTTTTATGTGAAAAGTCTTTAAAGTTTTTAAAGATCTTTTGGATAATTTTTCCAACAACAACAACAATAATAAAAATGTTTTTCAAATGCTCTTACAGCATTCTCTCATCAAACATTCTTAGAATCAATACTTGTTTGACACAACGCGAACTCTTGGAATGTAAAGCAATTTTTGGCATTATCTAGTTCAAATAAAAAAAAAGAAAAAAGGATAATTGTTTAAAAATGGGGACTCTATCTCACATGTAAATTGAAGAATTTTAATTAGAATATTTATATGATCCCATAGTAACTCAGAGAACCTATTCCTCTCTATATGTTTGTAAGTATATTAAATTAAAAACAAAATACAATGCTTATTTATTTATTTATTGCTTATTTTTGCCTTACAATTGTATTCACACAGAACATCAAACCTTTAGTTGATTATATAATTGAAATAACATTATTATTTCCCTCTATCTACCAATTTTCCAAAGAAAACCTGTAATTTTATCTTTCTTCACAGTAAAGCTTGACAAGAAATTTAGTGGCTAGAAGCAACAGGATCCACTCTAAAGGTTTAAAGAATCATGAAATGTGTTATTTTGGGTCCTCAAAGAAAAGAAATATATTTGTTTCAAGAGCTATTTGGAAATTCATACTGCTTGACTACACTGATCAAGATTGTAGATGATCAAAAGTCAAATGGCTTTCCTGACTGAAGTTTTCTGTTATTAGAGACAGCTAGGGAGAAGAATTTATGCACAAATTCAAAGATATATTGTGTAAATAAAAGTAATACATATATTTTTGAGAATTTAATTCATCAACATCATGAGCACTGTGCCCTAGAATTGATGGGCCTACAGACTACATGAATGGAGCTTTCATTACATAGTGGCTAAATGCTCAACTGCTAACAAAAAGTCAGTTGTTTCAACTACTGGCCCCTCTGTGAGAGAAAGATGTGACCATCTGCTTCCATAAAGATTACAACATTGGGAACTCTATAGGGCAATTCTACTCTGTCCTATAGGGTCTCTATGAGTCAGAATCTACACAACAGCAATGAGTTTTTGATAGGTTTAGAGACTAGATGATGAAATTTTCATTTATACTCCATTTCCGGTCAACAGAAAATGTAAGGGACACAAGTTTCTTCTTTTGACTCCAGTTCTCCTGCAGAGATAACTCAGCCCCAACCCTGGTCTCTGGCTTATGTCTACACTCTAGTGCCTTGTAAAGGAGCAATCTTTGGGTTGCCAAACACAAAAATAACATTTATATGCTATCCCTTTTTATTGTGTGAAAAGGGGGATTATGAGACAAAACACTATTTACATAATAACAACCATTTGAGAATATACAAAGGAGAAATAACAATTTCTGTATACATGCAATTATATAGGCTACATTTTTTCCCCTGGAAATGCAATTACATAAGACATTGATTTTTTTTTTTAATTATTTTTTTTAATTTGCTTGCTGAAAGTGAGGATGACTTAAGGCACCTACTGATGAAGGTTGAAGAATACAGTCTCCAGTATGGATTACATCTCAACATAAAGAAAACAAAAATCCTCACAACTGGACCAATGAGCAGCATCACAATCAATGGAGAGAAGATTGAGGTTGTCAAGGAATTCACGTTGCTTGGTTCTACAATCGATGCCAATGGAAGCAGCAGTCAGGACATTAGACGACGTGTAGCATTGGGAAAGTCAACTGCGAAGGAACTGTTTCAAGTGCTGAGGAGCAAGGATATCTCCTTGAGGACTAAGGTGCGCCTGACACAAGCCATGATATTTCCAATCACCTTGTATGCATGTGAGAGCTGGACAATGAATAGGGAAGACCGAAGAAGAGTTGATGCTTTTGAGTTGTGGTGCTGGCGAAGAATGCTGAAAGTACCATGGACTGCTAAAAGAACTAACAGATCTGTCCTGGAGGAAGTGCAGCCAGAATGCTCCTTGGAAGCAAGAATGGCCAGACTTCGTCTCACCTATTTTGGTCATGTTGTAAGAAGGGACCATTCCCTGGAGAAGGATGTCATGCTTGGTAGGGTGGAGGGTCGACGAAAGAGGGGGAGGCCTTCAACGAGATGGATTGATACAGTGGCTGCGATGATGGGCTCGAGTATAGCAGGGATTGTGGGGCTGGTGCGGGATCGGGCAGTGTTTCGTTCTGCTGTGCATGGGGTCGCTATGAGTCGGAAACGACTCGACGGCACTTAACAACAACAACAACAACAATTACATGGCACAGAAATTATTTATATGATAGTTCCAAAAGACTTGTTTTCTATTATATTTGTGAGTTACGTTTCTATGATTTGTAAAAAGGCCATATGTTCTAGTTCACTGGCTAGTGCAAGTAGGCACTGCTTACTTATTCTGTTCACTTACTGGTAGTAAGAAGGAATTGTGGCATTCTTTATGGGCTTCAGTTTCAGTCTGGAGCAGAAAAGACTGAAAACAAGACAATGCATGAAAGAAAAGGGTGACGGTAGAATGAAATTGCTGTCCCCTATTGCTTGATGAAAGATAGGAGAAGGAAAGACAAGTAACTTTATAAGCCAGGTAGTAAGAAGGAAGGAACCAGGATGAATAGCAGACCCTCAACTCCACTTGTCCACTCTTTAACCATCAGAGTCAATTAATCTGACATACAGGTCCCTACTTCTTTACATGAATTTTTTAAATTAAAGAAAATGTAAGTGTAGGATTTATATCAATGGAGATAAAGACCCATTCATTCAAAGCCTAAGAGACCCAGGGTTCAGTTTTGGATGCCACATTTGAAGGGCATGATTTTACATGGGAGAACTTCCAGAGGAGGGTGGTAAGGCATGGGGATGATTTCACATCAGCAAGTGTACAAAAATAAATATCTCTAGATAGAGAAAATGTCATGTTGGTCTGAAATGGAAATTAAATTCACATAATTGAAGTAGTGTGTATTAATAAGCAGGTGCATTTACTTAATATTGAAGAGGTTCGAGCTTAGGGCCCCTCATACCATGGATTTTTTCAAATGCTCTGAGTAGGACTCTAAATAATGTATTCATGAAATCATTTTCTATTAGTAATTTTGAACTGCTTTACTTATAGAAGAACCTTAAACTATAGAAACTTGAATAGGTCCCAGAAAGCCTGGATATGTATACTTGTTTTCTGAAGTATTACAGAGCAGAATTAGGATGTCAGTCAAATGTTGCAGATGAGAAAGTCAGAAAGACTCAAAGCATGTGACATCTTCTTAACTTTTCTCCTTTGAAGATGGAAAGGCCCACATTATGTATGATAAAGCTGTACATTTGAATAAAGAACTGAAATAATATTGTTTATCTAACATTACTTCATTTACTTTTTGTTGTATTTTTAGCTATATATTTATTTGTACATTGTCTGTCTTCCCCACTGGAACATGCATCCCATAAAAGCAGTGGCTTTGTCCATCTTCTTCACATAGTAATTTCACAAAACAGGATGCATTTTAAATTATTACAGTGATTAGAAAGTAGAATGCATTTTGTTTAAAATTAGCATTACTATCAGTGAATGTTCAAGAGAAGTTTGGGAATCATTTGGTAGAAACTCAGAGGGTGTTCTTGACCAAAGAATGTCTTTCCAGTTCTAGCTCAAGTATCACTGCCATCATGAAGCTTTCACTGCCATTTCTGAACAATTACTTCATCTTCATCACTCCCAGAGTGCTGTGTTCATCTAGCCACTGAAGTTCTTACACATAGTGTAATTGTTTGTTGTTTATGGGCCTGTCTTTCCTTTCTTGATTGTGAGTTCTAAACTCCGTTCTGTATCTCTTTAGCAATAGTTCCTTAGACAAAGCAATTTTTTCTGAGCTTCAGTTTTATCGGCTATGGAATGGAACTAATAACACATATTTCTTAAAATAAAACATGCAATGGATGACTTAAAAATTAAAATATCATTATTATTAATTCCCTTCCTTCCCACCCTTCTTCAGATACCCAGTGCCACACAACACTAAATGGAATATTGAAGCTGGCACATAAGTAGTCAAAAAATAAAGCAATGAGTCAAAAGTACGTGAATAAGGGAATTATCTTCAGACTCAATATAGTTGAAAATTTTAGAATAATATTAACTGTCAGTATAGTGTGTACCAGTGATCCTCCTTGATAACTTATATATAAAATCTAGTTCCATATGTTAGAGAATATGTCATTGAAACTGCACATGATTCATAATGAGAAAAAGCAAATACAGTAAAGTTACATTGAGTTAATTATGAAATATATTCCATCTCACATTTTCAATCAAATGAACTCTTCTTGCACAAGTAGAAGATATGGAATAGGGTTCAAAAGTATCATTGAATAGCAAGTTTTGTGTACAGAACTGATCTAAACACACATATCCTCTCAATTAACTCACAAAGACAATCTTACTTGCAAGAGACAAAAGATTCAATGTAGAAACACACACACATCTGCACACACACACAGATTTTTAAAAATAATTTTATTGCCCAGAATGCATTGATTTTATATCTTTGATTTAAAAGATTTCCTACATGGAATTCCTTTTTACTTAATTAAATAGTTTCCTTGCTTTACTCTTGAACATTTAATTGGGGAGAAAAAATTCAATGCTTTACTTTATATAAATGAATTACATGTCAAATGTTAAAATATTATATTTTTTTTAGTTCTGAAAATTATAATTCCCCTAACCACTATGTGTTATTTGTTTTTATTATAGCTCCCTACAGTAAATACATACTTTTTGTAAGAGAAATAATTAATTATATTGCATTTTTTCTAACTGCATGTTTAATGCACTATTAAGAAAAATGAATTAACAAACAGATTTACAAAGTACTAAGAATTAATGTCAGAACACTAATTCATAGTAGTGTTAATTATACAAATAAAGCTACCTGGTAACAGAGTGATTACTTTTCTCCTTACAATAGTGTGTTAGACTCAGTGAAGGAAATTATAAGGATTTCTGCAATATGTAAGTGGCATATCATATTTTTAACATCTGGTCTTCAGAGTGTTTTAAACACAGAAAAATGTGACCATATAATCCATGTAATACAAATATTAACATTTTGATATATTTAACTTACATATTTTAAAAAAAAAATAAAAAATGTATTTTAAGCTCTTTTTGTTGCTTTTCCTAAATACATTTCCTTCCTTCTCTCCCTGTTGGAACTAACCCTAAGATTGAAGATGGTGTCATATATTTTTCTCTATTCATATTATTGTCGTTGTTGTTATGTGCCGTCGAGTTGGACCCGACTCACAGCGACCCCTATATGTGCCAAAATGGAAATATCTCTCTCTCCCTCTCTCTCTCTCTGTCTCTCTCTCTCTCTCTCTCTCTGCACGCATATACATATAATTTGCACTCAATACAATTTAGGAGATTTATTCATTTTGATACCTGTAGATATATAGATAAGGAATCCTGGTGGTTAGGTGTTTGGCTGCTAACCTAAAGATTTTCAGTTCAAACCCACCTAGCTGCTTGCAGAAGGAAGACCTGGCTATCTGCTTCTGCAAAGATTATAGCCAAATAAACCCTTTGGGATGGTTCTATTCTATCAGATAAAAAAATTGCATATAGATCTACAGATATACTTCAATGCACACATGCATGCATCAAAATGCACAAGTCATAAAAATTTATTCTGATGATGAAGAGTGGACAGCAATGGCATTTTGTCAGATAATCCTCTGGATTATATCTGGGAATAGGGAGAGACATATTCTAGTCAGAAAATCCATGAGAGTTGTCTCTATATGGTCCTTTCCTTTCTTTCTTTTTTTTTTTTTTTTTTTTCCATATATTTTTCAATGACATCTCACTGAATCCTGAATCTACCTATCTATTGACTTCAGCAAAGTGATAAGTGTTTGTGCCCAGGTTTTCAAGAAACTGAAGCCTCTTATTTAATTTAGAAAAAAATACAGCTAGCTGATCCATTCCTGTATTTTCTTTTTTGACAAATCCTCTCCTTCTTCTTCCTTTCCATTATTTATTTTTTCTTTAGCATTTCTTTCTTCAAAATCCAGTAAGTCCTGATCTGTCAGTTTTCCTTCTTTGTGTTCTATGAGCTGTTCCACATCAGTGATATCAGGTTCTAAACTCAATATTCTTGCCATATGGGTGATTTTCCCAACAATTTATTCCATCATATTATCCTGATTAGATGTTTGGAGTGTTTGGATAACTCAACATTTTTTTTCCTTATTCATTTCATGAATTTTTTCCATAACTTCCTTCCAGGCAGATATACTGGAGAATATTATTGTTCTTCCTGAATTGTGGAATGTTACTGTGCCTCCATCCATTACAGTTGCTGCCTGCACAATTTTAGTCCATTGGTAGTATGCCTTGATAGTGGCAGTTACACCTTGATCCAAAGGCTGAATCACAGCGGTTTTGTTGGGATGCAAATACACAACTTTCGTATCTTGATTTAGATCATCACACAACATGTGATCAGGAGCTCTGGTAGCATAGTGCCTAAGGCACTTGACTGCTAACCAGAAGGCTGACGGTTCAAACCCACGAGTGGAAGGTCGGGCAATCTACTTCCGCAGTGATACTGCCTCGGAAACCCAAGGAGGGGTCGCTATGAGTCGGGGCCGACTCGATGGCACTTAACAACAACAACAACAACAATGTGAGCATGATATCCTAGGGAATTATCAAATAATAACAGACTCTTGAAAGGAGTGGTCCTTTCAAGGCAGTAGGTACACACTCCTGGATGAAACAATTAAAAAAACAATCTTCAAATAAAACAATTGTCAAATCTGAAGTACTCCTGTAGACGAGCAACTTGTTTTTGAATGATCAGGTATTTTCCGAACAATAAATAAGAAAACGTATTAATTTAAATCCAGCAGCATTTACTTCAAGTGGCAGTGTGATTTATCTTTAAATGCTTTGAAACCAGATTTGGACTTTGCTTTTATTGGGTATAGGTGCATAATTCACATCTGGTAGCATAGTGGCTAAGGCACTTGACTGCTAACCAGAAGGCTGGCGGTTCAAACCCACCAGCCACTCCTCAGAAGGAAGGTTGGGCATTCCTACTTCCATAGTGATACTGCCTTGGAAACCCAAGGAGGGGTCGCTATGACTCGGGCCGACTTGATGGCAAAACAACAACAACAACAACAATGATAAACTGTGGAGAGATGAAAGAACAACACACACACACACACACAAAGAAGATGGTCCTAAGTGTGATTGGTCATAACTGGAATATGTTATAAGTTGGAGACTACCTGTAGAGTCTTTTTGTATATAATAATATTTTATCCATCTTTTATTGATAAAGACTTAATTTACTTCCATTACTTTATGATTACAAATAGCACTAATACATGTTTAGCTGCACGTGCCATTATGTAGTGGTGTTGGAAAGCTTTTCCAGGATACGTACCTAAATATGAAGTCACTAGATAGTAGGGTATGGACATCTTCAACTCAACTATCTGTGTCAGAATAGCTTTTCTGTTGCCCATTCACTAGATAGTAGGGTATGCAGATCTTCAACTCAACTATCTGTGTCA
>NW_006921588.1:11917203-11971801 GCF_000298275.1 Orycteropus afer afer | reverse complement strand
GTCCAAGATTATCTTCTGTGTCTGTGTTAATTGGTTTCCCTTTTCTTTGTTGAAGAGGGTCTGTGCAATCCTTCTGCCTAGTCCGCCATCGTGCCGCAGTCCTCTTTCTTAGTTTATTTCTTACTTTTTGATAGATTTGCAGTTTCCTTTTTTGACCCTCCGCTCCACCATGGTTCTGAATCAGATCAGTTGTACTGGCTAATTGGAGCTTCTTCCCTGTGGAAATGTTACATCAATTTTATATTCAATTACTGATTAATCAATATGTTCAGGTCTTAATAATCTACCTATAACTATTTTACCTGCCTCCCTAAAGTGATCAATTTCATATAAGGCAGGGCCATAGACAGTGATCAGTTTATGCTTTTCAGCTGTTTTCATGGATGGGGGGTGCTTTCTCTATATCCTGACAGTACTTTGGTAATCAATCCTTTTATTAGATATTCATATATTTATCTTAATTTCAGTATGCCACCAGTTTTCTGTTGACTTATTGATAAGCCATATCTTAAGGACCCCTCAGGTCTTCCCTACTTGATTATGGACCAATAGACCAGCTTGTCTTCAGCTTCAGATCTACATATCTCTTTGTTTTTCTGTTCCACGTCAGTTGAACAAAGATGTTTATTTCATTTTATGAGATTTGTGATATGTTTTAATGTTCTTATCTAAAACAGTTTATCTATTATTGCTGTGTGTTTTGAGCTGGAGGTAAAATGAGTTGTTCATAGGATGAACCTAAAATGATATGTATGTGTGTGGATGTGTGTGTGTGTAACTTTCTGTTTGTCTCTGTATAGATCAGTATCTTGGCTCTCTTTACTTGTATGACATTAAAGTTTCCAGGGTAGGGAAAATTTAAGATGCCTGTGATAACTGGGAAAAATGCCTTTGAATTATTCAAGAAGCTCTTTATTAAGATAAAAAAAAATAAATGAATGTCTCTAAAGTTAAATTCAATCATATCAATATTCAATTTATTTCAAAAATTCTGAAATAATATAGGGAGAGGGAAGTGTTAAGAAGAGAAATGTAAGCCATTTGTGTAGTATACTTGCTTTTTGCATGCATTTCATGTGCTAGGGTACTAACAGAACAGAAAACAGGGTAAGTATATGTGAAGCTGAAGATGAATTGTACAATGGGTCCAGAATCATTGGAAGAGTTTAGAGAGGTCTTGCAGATAGATGGCTCATCCACCAATCACCAAATATTAGGCTATTTCTGCTGTATCCTTTCTTGATGTGGCTCTGTCATATGTCCAGGATCCCTAACAGTTAATCACATAAAATTAGAATTTTGTCCAAAATCTTGAACTCCAGATACACATATACTTCACCTTAAAAATAATGATAGAATTTTACTTGAATTAATTATTTTGGGATATCATCATACAGTATGTTAATATTCATAAAATCTCTGGATTCTCAATGATGAATGACATTGGACATGTTAGCACTAAAACTCATTAAATGATTTCTTGAATTTCTGATGCATAGCAATCTTGTAAAATAAATATGGACTTTAATTTTTATACATTCCATCCTCTGGGAACACAGAAATTGAAAAGTATTTTTTTCATGATGGTGGCCACTATGACAACTTGCTAGATAGGCAAAGGAAAAATATATTGTCTTTAAATGGATTTCATCATTTAAAAAAAAAAAAAAAAAAAGAACAAATGTGTGTGAGAGAGAGAGAAAGAGAAAGAGAAAGAGAAAGGAAGGAAGAAAAGAGGGAAGGAACGAAGGAAAGAACAAAAGGAAGAAGAAAAAGAAACATCAGAGACAACTCGAATATTTGTACAATTCTGTAGCAAAAAAAAAAGACATTGCTTGTGTTTAGAATGAAATGCATTTGATAACCCATTTTTGCTTGTTTTGTAATTAACCTATTTCAGCTCTTTTCCTATATTTGAAACCTCCATAATCTCTTTATGGCCTTTGTCGTTTATTCAGGTAGCTTTGTCATAAATCAAGATATATACTTACTTTATCCTGATTCTTCAACCTCTGTAAGAACCTTGCTTTGCTTGAGTCATATTCACTGTGATGAAACTTATGCAGAATAAATATGGCTTGTGAGAGCAACTAGTTTTCTTAGGCCTATGAGATGTGACAGTATTCTGTTTACTGATAAATTGGGTTGTAGCAGGAATGATGCTACAATAAGTATTGATTTCTTTTGTGCATAGGACTCATTTTGCTACAGCTTGTGAATTGCCTTCATGAACTGACAATCCATTAAGTATCACTCTGTGTATCTCATCTTCCATTATTGCTTCTTTTACTGCTTTATGCTTTACTACCTTTAAAACAGATTGTCAAAGAATAATGAGTAACTGGAAAACACCAGTGTTTTTGAGGGAAATAAAGAACTTTATTAGGTAGAACTGGATTTCTGCTATCACCTCCAAGGTGGCATTTAAAAATAAATAAATAAAAACTTAAAAAGGATTGTATTAAAATATTATAGCAAAATAGGTAACAGAATGGCTTGAATTCTATTATAAAGTTAATGATTTTTCTTTCACATTTTATGTAACTAACAACTAAGACCAAATATTTTACTTTTTCTCTTTCAGATCTTTTTTTTATGTGTGAATGCAAAGAAAGAAAATTTTAAATCTTAACTCCCATTATCCTCAATTGCTAAGTCATATATTTTTTGCTGTTACAAGTTTTAAGATTTTTTAATTTTTAATATGATGTTTTTGTGTCTTTTCCCTTAGTTTCTCTTTATCATTCTGTTTCAGAGAAATAGTTTGAAGTTAAAATGTAGCAAAATCTTTTATTGTCAAGATTTAGGATTTTATGCCATTATCATGCCTATTGTTTTTGTTGCTATTTTTCTTGTTGTCTGTATCTTGGCGGGCTTAAATTCTATCTTTTTCAGCAGTGGTGGAAACATAATAAAGCTAAAGCATCAAAGGAAAAGCATATCTTCTGAAGAGCTTACAAGAACTAGAAGAAAATACATCACTATGATGGATGATGGAATTAAAATGGAGAAATAGGAGCAGAAAACTATAAATGCAAAGAAAGAAAGGTTTTTTTTTTTAAAGCACCATAATGACTAAAACTACCAAGAGACTAAATATAAAAGAGCGACATAGAACTGCATTGAGAATTCAAATTGTAGGAGGCCAATTCTAGGCAAACATTAGAAAAATGAGGAGAAAGATGAGGCAGCCTGCTTCTGTCAAGATTATAGCCTTGGAAATCATATGGGGCAGTTTGATTCTGTCCTATAGGGTCATTATGAGTTAAAATCAACTTGATGCTAAGAGGTTTGGTTTGTTGTTGTTGTTGTTGTTATGTGCCGTCGAGTCGGCCCCGACTCATAGCGACCCCTCCTTGGGTTTCCGAGGCAGTATCACTACGGAAGTAGGATTGCCCAACCTTCCTTCCGAGGAGTGGCTGGTGGGTTTGAACCGCCAGCCTTCTGGTTAGCAGTCAAGTGCTTTAGCCACTATGCTACCAGAGCTCCCAAGAGGTTTGGTTTAGTTTTGGGTAATTCTAGGATGTGTAGTAAAATGAGAGGATTTCACTATATACAAGAATGAGATGAAGAGGAAGAGGGAGAAGGGGGAGAAGGAGGAGAATCAGAAGGAAGAGAGGGGCTGAAGGATGAAAATGACTGGAGATAATATGATTTGTGTGGAAAAAAGAAAGTGCTGAGTCAACCTAAGCATATTTTTCTGTACAAGAGACCACAATAGGAATATAAAAAGCAATTTAAAGGAAAATTAAATAAAACTTCCAAAAAAAGAAAGAATTATAATAAGAAGATAGAAAGTATACTCTGTTTGGAGGGGTGGAGGAGTGGGCGGAGTTTCACTTGTCAGCAATTATTTAAATTAAATGTAGTTAATTTAACAAAAAAGTTTCAAAGAAAAAAAAAGTCTAACTAATGTTAACTGAGTCAGTCATGAACATAATAAAATATTCATGGTCAGTAACCACCAAAATCATAGCTAAAGCTACAAAATAAGTTTCAGGTATACTTTAACCATATACTTGTGCATATGTGTATATGTATGTGTATATACATAAATGTGCATGTATACATATGTGGGTTGTATTTGTACAGGAAAATTTCTCAATGAGATGGAGTGACACAATGGCTGCAACAATGGGCTGAACTGTAGCAGTGTTTGTGAGAATGGTGCAGGACCAGGCAGTGTTTCCTTCTGTTGTACAAAGGATTGCTATGAATCAGAACTGACTGGACAGTATTCAAACAATAACAAATACACACACACACACACACACACAGAGCTCTTGTGGCACAGTGCCTAGGCATTTGATGTCTAACCAGAAAGTTGGCAGTTCAAATCCACCAGGTGCTCCACAGAAGGAAGATGGGACAATCTACTTCCATAAAGATTTACTGCCTCAAAAACCCAGTGGGGGTCTCCATGAGTTGGAATCAACTCAATGGCAAGGAGTTTGGTTTTGATTTGGTAGATAGATAGATAGACAAATAGATAGACAGACAGATAGATGGATATATAGATAGGTAGATGTGTGAGATACAGAGAAGGCACTGTAAGTATATGTTTATACATACACACATAAAATTCACATGCACATAAATATAATCAAAGTATATATCTAGTTCATAAAATAGGACATCCATTTTAACAATATAATCGTAATTCGTACTTTTTATTTTGACTAAATTTAATAAACTAAAAGTTAAACTGCAAGTCAAGAAAATGCTATTACATGTTGTAAGTTGCACAAAGGGCTGCAGCTGAGTTGTTGTTGTTGTTGTTATGTGCCATCGAGTTGGAACTAACTCATAGTGACCCCTCCTTGGGCTTCCGAGGCAGTATCACTTTGGAAATAGATTGCCCCATCTTCCTTCCGAGGAGTGGCTGGTGGGTTTGAACCACCAGCCTTCTGGTTAGTAGGCAAGTGCTTTAGGCACTAAGATAGATTCTGAAATCACAATGCCTGAATTTAAATTTTGGCTACACTTACATTGTGTGACCCTGACAAATCACTGAATTTCAATCAATTCAATTTCTTCATTTCTAAAATAGAAATCATTATAGTACTCACCTTATATAATTATTGAAAGAAGTAAATAAAATGGGCTATGGTATTTAGCATATAAAAAAGATTGAATATATTTTGTTGATTCTGTTGCTATTACTAACCCTGTTATCATTATTACAAACATCTCTATTCTTACTACTACTACTATTTTCCTATCTCCATAACCTAGCACATACACTCAATCAAACATTTGTTAAATGAACAAGAGTATGACTGAGACTAGCAAACATGAATCTTAAAATACTATATCATTTTTCTCCAAGATAATAACAAATTATTAGTAGAGTATCATTTAGGTAAAAGTGTAGGGAAAATTACTAAAATATTACTAAGAAGTATCATAGTAATTATAATGAGAAATTTTACTAATTCTGTGTTTATGTTTTCCTTTTTTGTGCAATAATTTTGATTTATGTTTCACAAATCATGCATGTACAGAAAAACGTAGCTTTTTTTTAATTATACCATGCTTCAAACCCAAAACTATGAAAATAATGCATTTACTTCTATTTTGTTACATGTGTTTCAGTAACATTTTCAAAAAGACATTCAGTTTATTTTTTTGTTCACAGAATGAATATAATCTTGCCAACATTGTTTGTGATATTATTTATAAAAAAATTTTTTTTTTTTTTTAATATTTACTATCTGGCAGGGGCTATTGGGTTATTTATTACTTGTATTAACTCACTTATTTTTTACAATAAATCTATTAAATAGATACTATTTTTAACCTTCATTTTATAGAAGAAAGTTAGACAAAGAGAGATTTAATAATATTCTGCTGGCCTCCAATCTAGTTAAGTGAAGAATTTAAGACTTGAACCCAGGTAAGTAAGCTGGTTAAACACCAGACTACTAAGCAAAAGGCTGACAGTTTGAACCCACCAGCCAGTCTGGCGGAGGTGAGAGAAAAAAGACATGGCATTCTACTTCCATGAAGTTTACAGCTTTGAAAACTGTATGAGGGAGTTCTACCCTGTCCCATAGGGTCACTATGAGTTGGAATTGACTCAATAGCAGTGGGTTCAAGCTTAAGTACCTTGTTTCCAGCATCTGTGTTTTATCTCTATATTCCTATCATTTTTTCTTTTCATTGAATGAGACTTCTCACAAAAAGGTAGACAAAGAAAAAAAAAATGTTATTGTGTAACTGGATAAGCAAAATTAGCGTTGTTGTTGTTATGTGCCGTCCAGTCAGCCCGACTCATAGCGACCCCTCCTTGGGTTTCCGAGGCAGTATCGCTATGGAAGTAGATTGCCTCATCTTCCTTCCCAGGAGTGGCTGGTGGGTTTGAACCACTAGCCTTCTGGTTAGCAGCCAAGTGCCTTAGCCACTATGCTACCAGAGCAATATTAGTATACATTTTAATTTATATATTAGCACTATAATGTTAAATGTTTATTTTGTTTGGTGTTGTCACAACTTTAAGAGCATTTATGAAATAAAAACAGTCCTTCCAGTATGTTTGTGTTATTGAAAGGGTTAGTGGAAGGACTATGTATACCGATGGCTTTTATTTATATTACACATATAATGTGTGGAGAAATATTTCCATAATTACATGAAAATGCCCAAATCTATTGACTAAGGCAATTATTAGGAGCTCTGGTAGCATAGTGGCTAAGACACTTGCCTGCTAACCAGATGGCTGGCGGTTCAAACCCACCAGCCACTCCTCGGAAGGAAGGCTGGGCAATCCTACTTCCGTAGTGATACTGCCTCGGAAACCCAAGGAGGGGTCGCTATGAGTCGGGGGCGACTCGACGGCACATAACAACAACAAGGCAATTATAAAGATTCCTCATAAATCTTTTAGTTTATTAGATTAAATCTGATATAATTCCATTCCTTGAGAAGTTTTGTAAGTTTAATCTTAATGAAAATGTGCTGAGAAAAAATTCAAATCACGTTTCCTGTTTCACCAAGTATTCTACATTGTCTATTATACAAATTATTTAGTATGAATAAAGATATCTTCCTTTGTTTTTTCCCCAAGTCTTAAAAGTCAAATATTAGAAATATTCATGAAAGCATTTTAAAACATTAAAAACAAATACCTATCTATTGCCTAGATTTTTGTTAGAATGTTTAAAAAACAATTTTCAGAGATCTTAAGACATTAATCATTTAAAAAATTATTATTAAATCTAAATATTTAAAGAGGTAATAAATTGATGAGTAGATAATTGAAATAATTTTGGACTATATGTTAATAATTTTAAAATATGCATTATTATATATCCTAAATTAAGAGTATTTTCATGAGATTTCATAGCCCACAATATAAACTTGTTTGTTTGAAGTCAGTTTTTGACTTTCTGTAAATTATATTAAGTATGATGATTCTATTATCTGTCAGATAAACATGCAATATGCATATGGTTAATATAATATGCGCATCTCTCACTAGTAATCCTGTAACCAAAATACTCTAGGGCAAAAATGGTGTCTTGAAAATTTACTGAACTACATTTGTTTAAATGTTTAATGAGTTTTTTTTAAAAAATTACGAAGTGGAAAGGTGACTTTTATGAATAACAAAATTTACTGAAACCATCTCATCTTTAAATAATTGTCACATTAAAAAGTAATTCAACTAAAATTATTTATTCTCCTAAAATTAAACATATAATTTTAACAATGGAATGACTTTATTAGGAAAAAAATTATTTACTTAGTTTTCCTCTTCAATTGGTTTGAAAGCTCTATTAATGATTAAATAAATCTGAAGATTTTGCTATTAAAGACCAGTGAACCTATCACAGTTTAAATCGAAGCCTATATATTAGCAATTATAAATTGTAGGTGCATAAATGGACAATGATAAAAAGAATGACATTTTTGAAATACTATTTGTGGTAATGCAGTAGAACAAAAGAAAAAATTACAAACTTTTTTTTCCTATTATTAGCAAATACATCTGCTCTGGTTTGGGCTATCAGTAATAAAAACACAATATCAATGTGATTCAATATGATCAAAATCATATTTTCTTCTAGTTTTCAGCCCTGTTATTCTTGGTGTTGATTGTGGCAATTGAAAATACCACTTTCAGACCAAACGATAGTGTGTAAAAGAAGAGGTCATCTCTTCCTTTTATCAGCAGACTCACCCTCTCAACCTCCATCTCATTGGCCAAACTTTGGTCAATGAAATTCTCCCTAGCAATAGAAAGAGATCATCATAGGTCATGTGGATAGTTCACAATCTTCTGGAATAAAATGGATGTTGATTCTCTACAACGTCAATAATATATAGAATAAACAAAACAAAAAAAAAAAGAGACAAATATTGGGGGAAAAAAAAAACTAAATTGGTTTTATTGAGGGAGTAGATCTGCCTAATGCACCTTGAAAATATTTACAGTATCAAGGTACTGATATTTGAAAATTTTACTTCAATATGAGATTGTACATTTCTCACAATTTCTATTACACTCTAAGGCACAAATTCACTATTATATTTAAGAGACAAAGTCATATTACTAACATAATATTAAAAATAAGTTAGAACAAAGTCCATGGTGATAAGGGAAAGCATCCCTCTACTTCATTGTTGTTGTTGTTGTTGCTATGTGCCGTGGAGTCAGACCTGACTCATAGCGACCCCTCCTTGGGTTTCTGAGGCAGTATCACTACGGAAGTAGATTGCCCAACCTTCCTTCCAAGGAGTGGCTGGTGGGTTTGAACCGCCAGCATTCTGCTAGCAGTCAAGTGCCTTAGGCACTATGCTACCAGAGCTCCTCTACTTCATTACTCTGGCTAAATTCTATAATTATTGGTGATATACTGGTAAAGGATGCTTTAACATTTTTGTAATTCTTTATCCTCTTTCTATTGGAATTCTGTCATTTTGTCTTATCAGTCTTGCATGAGTTTAAAACCTAGCAAACTGATTCTGGCTGAATGTTGACTAATTTATACAATCCGGCTCTCATACTCACTGGTGGTGACCCAATAAATTACCAGTGTCAGTCCTTGAAAAATCTGGATATCTGAACATTTATTTATTAAAAAAACTGTCAAATAGACAATAAAAATAATTAATAAATTAATTAAATCCCAGATTATCCTATTTTTATTGTTGCTTTAATATAAACTCATGGATAGTGAAATACATATTTTGCATCATCCTAGAAAATTGATTACTTGAAAGTGTGCAAGTTGTTTAATTCATTGTAAATTACAATGCTTAAAATGATGACTCTTTATAGAATCTATAAAAATAAAAATATTCTTCAATTAATCAAAACTATGGGAGGGATTCTGACTAGAGGCATTCTAAAAATCAGACTCTGAATCTCACTGGCATTTCCAGCAAAACTCTTCATTACAGAAGTAAGTTTGATTTAGGAATGATTTTTATTGTAATTTACATTTGTATTGCAAATCACTTTCTTCCACAATACTTTATACTTAAAAATCACCATAGCAACTTTGCAATGTTTGATCAGTATTTGAAAGATGTGAGAGAAGAAAAGGACACATGTCTCTCTTCTTCAAGTGAAAGGTCCTGATTCTGGAACAAATTGAAAGAAGTTAATAGCCAACAAGTCCTTCTCATGTCACCACCAAAATTTAAAGAGAAAACAAGAAATGGTAGGACTCTGAATTGAATTTTCTAAAGAGGAAGAGCTGGTATGGAAGTGGCATGATCCTTTACCAACACTGGTGTACCAAGGGTGGTTCTGGGTGTGATCTCCCTGGGACGCAGGAGTAAGGAAGTATATCCCCTGTAGTTGTTTGTAGGTGTTGTCAAGTCAGCTCTGACACATAGTGATACTATTCACAACAGAACAAAATACTACACAGTCCTGTGCCATCCTCACAATCCTTGCTGTGCATGAGCCCATCCTTGCAGCCATTGTGTCAATCCGTTTTGTGGAGGGTCTTCCCCTTTTTCTCTGACCATCTATTATACCAAGCATGATGTTCTCCAGGCACTGGTCCTTTTTGACGACATGACCAAAGTAGGTGACAAGTCCAGCCGTTTTCACTTTTAAGGAGCATTCCAGTTGTACTTCTCTCAGGATAGATTTGTTTATTCTTTTGGAAGTCCATGGTATTTTCAGTATTCTTTGCCAACACCACAATTCAAAGGCATCACCTCTTCTTTGGTGTCCCTTTTTCATTGTTCAGCTTTCAAATCCTTGATAGAGAATTTAAAAATAATGATTAAACCAACTACAATCAGATCTGAGTTTTAGGATCATCACAGGCTTAAGTTCTCCCCAACGCAGTGACAAAATACTCCTCTCCCAAATATGTTTATTGTTCTAAGTCGTAAGTAATTACTAATTTTACTGTTAAGTGTTGATAATATGTGTGTAAGGTTTAAGGCAGCATGCTTTTATTACTTATCCTTTAAAAAATATTTGGTTACATAGATATTAATTTGGTGAACTACTATTTATACAATCAGCCCTGACACATGCAAAATTAGTTGCATGTGGTTTTGTTATTTGTGTGTTTTTTTTTTTTACTTGAAAATTATTTCTAATAGTAGTTAGAAATAATTCATGACACAGATGATTCCGTCAGCCCTTGTAGATGTATATACTCATACATTACAACTGTAGATTCTAGATAGATAATGGTAGTGCAGTGAAGTAAATGATTTAGAAAAACTGGAACCTGCGATACATGAATTATTCAAACCTGTCATTTTACATGCAAAGGAATCTTAACTTTGTGGAGTTCATATTTCTGGAAGTATTCTTCTTGAGTTTTCTTTCCACTATAAATTAACTCACTATCCACTGCCAAGGAGTAGATTCAGACTCACAGCAACCCTGCAGGACAGAGTAGTAATGTCCCATAGGATTCCAAGGCTGTAAATCTCTATGGAAGTAGACTGCCTCATCTTTCTCCTGAGGACTGGCTGGTGGGTTTGAACCTCCAAACCTTTGGTTAGCAGTCAAAAGCATTAACCAGTGTGCCACCAGAGGTCCTACTACAAAATTATATTAATGTCATTAAAAATACCATTTCATTGGTTTGTCCTTATCGGCACTGTGATATGTATTTTAGTTTATATTTATTTTATTTCATTTTCTTGGCATGATTGCTTGTAGTCAATAAAAGAAACAATTCAATATTTGCATTTTTTTCTCTTGGTATTTGTTTCATTTCATGATTACTCCTGAAACAATTTAATTTTATGAAGGCTGTTAAAATTGTTTCACCTATGTGCCAAGTATGGAACATACATTACTGTTGCCTTATATAACGTTTTGCTAAAGTTATTCACTAAAATTTCACACTTGGGGTTCCAGTGCTTTGTTTTCCTCACCTGATCAGTATATACCTACTTTTGGAATGAATGATAAACAAGCTTAAATGCAGCTGTTTTGAACTATCTATGGTAACACTTTTGACATTTATTGTGTTTATCTGTTTTCTTACATCATTGTCCAAAGATTTTGATTTTAGGCAGTATTGTACCGCATCCCCCCACTTTAGTTTAAATGGTTAGAACAGTTTCTAAGCCAGAGTTGTTAAATGGAAAATTATTTAAAAATTGAGGCACAAGGGAAGTAGTAAAAGGTCCAAATTATAAAATTGTGGATGTTATTTTTAAGAGTATGGCAAGTATACCTAGGACATAATGATATAGATAAATATTTTAATAATTATATTAGAGAAAATATCCTGTGATTTTTTTCTCCTTAACATAGGATGGATTTTAATTTATTTAGTTATGACACTGTCAGCACTGTTATCAAATGTGCCTCTTAATGTCTCCAATAACATCTAATTGGGACCTCATCATTGTTCTCTGCTCTAGATAACATCCTGTACTCATCAGATTCTTTGTGGCATGTGTGATTATTTTTCCTCAGTAACCTTTTATGGACTGCCAGAAATGCCTATTAGCTTGATCTTCTCTTCCTTATTTAGTTTGATATTCCTTTAAACATAAGTCTGACCAGATGTAACTATAAGCAGGCAGATGGCTCTAAGAGATTCTTTTTTGATAAGGAAGTGGTGTCCTGTGAAGATGTGGCTCTACAACCATCCTGACCCAAAGAATGATGAATAATTTTGGAACTTGCAAGGGTTACTTTTTAGACCCGTGAAAATAGAAAAAAATTGAGCATAAACACGGGCATTTAAAATAAGGTATCTGTGTTTCTTTGTTAATATGTTCACTGGCAGCAGTCGTAGAAGCAATCATATATGAGTAGAACATTTAGCTTATGTGCTGGAATAAAATATCTTTGTGAATAACTACTTAATTAGGTCAGCTATGAGAAAATTAGAATTAGAAAACTAAATTTATTTTTTTTACAAGGTTAATGGCATTCAATATGATTCTATTGAGGATATTTACTCATTGCATATGAACCTTATAACCCACTATATGTGTGAAGTATGAAATTTTTGAGGGAATATTAAAGAATGTTACACCTCATAGTGCTAGAAGTTTTCACAGATCAAGACATGCTTATATTTGATATTCCATCATTTGTTATCATTTGTTGTTAGTTGCTGTTGTTAGGTGCCATTGAGTCATCTTCAACTCATAGCAACCCTATGTACAGCAGAACAAAACATTGCCTGGTCCCACACCAGCTCCGCAATCCCTGCTATAGTTGAGCCCATCACCATAGCGACTGTGTCAATCCATCTTATTGAGGGCCTTCCCCTCTTTCATTGACCTTCCACCTTACCAAGCATGACATCCTTCTCCAGGGAATGGTCCCTTCTGATAACATGACCAAAGTAGGTGAGACAAAGTCTGGCCATTCTCGCTCCTAAGGAGCATTCCAACTGTACCTCCTCCAGGACAGATTTGTTAGTTCGTTTAGCAGTCCATGATACTTTCAGCATTCTTCACCAGTACCACAACTCAAAAGCATCAATTCTTCTTCGATCTTCCTTATTCATTGTCCAGCTCTCACATGCATATGAGATGATTGAAAGTATCATGGCTTGTGTCAGACACACCCTAGTCCTCAGGGAGACATCTTTGCTCCTCAGCTCTTGAAAGAGATCTTTTGCAGCTGATGTGCCCAGTGCTATACGTCATCTGGTGTCCTGACTGCTGCTTCCATTGGCACTGATTGTAGAATCAAGCAATGAGAAGTATTTGACAGCTTCAATCTTTTCTCCATTTATTGTGATGCTGCTTATAGATCCAGGTGTAATCTATACTGCAGACTACAGTCTTCAATCTTCATCAGTAAGTGCTTCAAGTCATCCTCACTTTCAGCAAGCAAAGTTATGTCATCAGTGTATTCAGGTTGTTAATGATTATCCCTCCAATCTTGATGCCACATTCTTTTCATACAGTCTAGTTTCTTGAATTATTTGCTCAGCATACAGATTGAATAAGTGTGGGGAAAGGCTACAACCCTGATGCACTCCCATCTTGATTTTAAACCATGCAGTGTCCCTTGTTCTATTTGAATTACAGGTCAATGTACAGGTTCTTCATGAGTGCAATTAAGTGTTCTGGAATTCCCATTCTTCTCAATGTTATCAACAATTTGTGATGATCCACACAATTAAATGCTTTTGCATAGTCAATAAAACACAAGTAAATATCTTTCTGGTATTCTCTGCTCTGAGCCAAGATCCATCTGACATCACCAATGATATCCCTTGTTCCATGCCCTTCTCTGAATCTGGCTTGCACCTCTGGGATTTCTCTGTCAATTTACTGCTGCAACTGTTTTTGAATTACGTTCAGTCAAATTTTACTTGCATGTGTTATTAATGACATTGTTTGATAATTTCCACATTCTGTGGGATCACCTTTCTTTGGAATGGGTACAAATATGGATCTCTTCATCAGCTGGCCAGGTAGCTGTCTTCCAAATCTCTTGGCATAATTGAGTGAGTGCCTCCAGTGGGGCATCATTTGTTGAAACATCTTAATGGGTATTCAGTCAATTCCTGGAGCCTTGTTCTTCAGCAATTCCTTTAATTCAGCTTCGACTTCTTCCTTCAATACCATTGGTTCTTCATATGCCACCTCCTGAAATGGATGAAGATCTCCCAGCTCTTTTTGCTACAGTGACTCTGTGTATTCCTTCCATCTTCTTTTGATAAATCAAAGATTTATTGAGAATCAAATCAGGACAGCAGCTAAGGCAATAAATCAAACCAAACCCAATGCTTTTGAGTTGATTCCAACTCATAGTGACTCTATATGAAAGAGTAGAACTGATGCTTAGAGGTTCCAAGGCTGTAAATCTTTATGGAAGAAGAGTGCCTCATCTTTCTCCTGCACTTTGGCTGGGAAGTTAGAACCACAAACCTTTTGGTTAGCATGTGAATTCTTATTACACTACCAGATATCCTTCAGTAAGGCAATAGTGAGTGCTAAAATATGCCAGTACTCCTTGGAAGGAAGGTTGGGCAATCCTACTTCCATAGTGATACTGCCTCAGAAACCCAAGGAGGGGTCGCTACGAGTCGGGGTGACTTAATGGCAAACAACAACAACATGTGATTGTAAGAAACTGAAAGTATAAATTGTGATTCATACTTATTTAAAGGATTTCATTCAGACTAAAATGTACTACCTTGCTTTAAAAGTGAAATTATAAAATTTAAGTAAGCTTAACATATGTTAAGATAAAGGTATAAACATACAAATCAATAACCATCTCTAAGTCACAGCACATACCTTCTTCAAAATATGAATTATGTGTACCAGACATTAAAACATCTTGTTGTACTTACTTTGCAGAAAAGTAGAAAATGAGAGGAAAAAAAAAAAAGAAATTCTCCATTGGTATGTAAATTTTGTTTACAACCCCTGTTACCATTCTCCTAAGGGAATAGTAGGGAGGAAAAAAAAAAAAAAAAAAAACATTAACATGATTGTTCCTACTGTTACACTAAACAAAAAAAAAAAAAAAAAAAAAAAAACCTCACTGCCGTGGAGTTGGATTCAACTCATAGTATCCCCTCCTTGGGTTTCTGAGGCAGTATCACTATGGAAGTAGATTGCCCAACCTTCCTTCCAAGGAATGGCTGGTGGGTTTGAACTACCAGCCTTCTGGTTATCAGTCAAATGCCTTAGGCACTATGCCATATATGTATGTTTATAATGTTTTCTATGTTTCTATAAGTACAAGATGTTTTAGTGCCTGATATACATAATTCATATTTTGGAGAATAAGCTCAAAAGTTCTAAAAAAATGATTTTCAGATAACTAATTTCCCTTCTTTTCTTCAAGCAGACTTCCTTCTAAACAACCACCTATCTTCAACTTCAAACAATTATTTTTCTGTCTTTCATATTCAATTATGACTCAACATAATTATATAATTATGATTCTCACAATTATATGCTTTAAATTTTTCTCAAACTATAATGCCTTAAAACTTTTTTTTTCTTTTTAACATCTACTTGCTTACAGGTATAAAATTAATTTTCCTATCTGGAAAACTTTATATTAATGGATAAAACATCATGAACAATTAAAAAATATAATGATGTATCTTTTGCTAGTAAGGAATCTTTTTAAAGTTGAAAAGTACAAAACATTTAGTGACACTCTTAAATCTAAAGAGACTGGTATTGGCTATTTTGAATCAGACAATTGTATGGTCTATTATGCTGGGAATGACAAAATGAAGATGAATAGCATTGCATTCATCAACAAAAAGAATGTTTCAAGATCAGTCCTGAAGTGCAATGCTAACTGTGATAGAATAATATCCATTAGACCATTAGGAAAACCAATTAATACTATTATTCAAATTTATGCACCAACCACTAAAGCTAAAAATGAAGAAATTGAAGATTTTTATGAAAAAAAAAATTTCTTCTTCTGAAATTGACCAAACATACAATCAAAATGTATTGATTATTACTGGTGATTAGATGCAAAAGTTAGAAACAAAGAAGAATCATCACTAGTTGCAAAACATGGCATTGGTGGTAGAAATGACACCAGAGATCACATGATAGAATTCTGCAAGAACAATGACCTATTCATTCCAAATACCCTTTTCAACATAAATAACAGCTATACATGTGGATCTTGCCAAATGGAATACACAAGAATCAAGTTGGCTACATCTGTGGGAAGAGGCAATGGAGTCAAAACAAAGGCCAGGAGCTGACTGGAACAGACCATCACCAAGTTCAAGAAGAAGCTGAACAAAATTAAAACAAGTCCATGAGAACTGATATATGACCTTGATTATATCCCACCTAAATTTAGATTTGACACATTGAACACCCATGACCAAAACCCAGATGACTTGTGGAATTACATCAAGAACATCATACATGAAGAAAGCAAAAGGTCATTAAAAAGACAGAAAAGGAAAAAAAGCCCAAAAAAGATGTCAGAAGAGACTCTGAAACTCACTCTTGAATGGAGAGTAGCTAAAGCAAATGGAGGAAATGATGAGATAAAATAACTGAGCAGAAGATTTCAAAGGGCAGTTCAAGGGGACAAAGTATCATACTGAAATAATCAAAAACCAAGAGTTAGAAAACAAAAAAAAAAAAAAAAAAAAGAGCATGTTCATCATGGTGAGAACATTTAAGCCTTAAGTTGCAATATTGAATGATGTAGGAAGCATCAAAAGAAGATGAAAGGAATGCACAAAGTCACTGTACAAAAAATAATTTGTTTATTTTCATCTATTTCAAGAGGTAGCATATGATCACGAACCAATGGTACTGAAAGAAGAAGCCCAAGCTGCACTGAAGAAATTGGCAAAAAAACAAGTTTCCAGGAACTGGTAGAATATCATTGAGATGTCTCAACAAGCAGATGAAGTGCTGAAGGCTCTTACTGATTTATGCAAGAAATTTGGAAGACAGTTACCTGGCCAACTGATAGGAAGAGATCAATATTTGTGTCCATTTCAAAGAAAAGTGATCCAATAGAATGTGGAAAGTATCAAACAATATCATTAATTTCACACACATGTAAAATTTTGCTGAAGATAATTAAAAAATGATTGCAGCAGTATATTGACAGGCAACTGCCAGAAATTCAAGCTGCTTTCGGAATAGGACATGAAACAAGGGATATCATTTCTCATACAAAAGTATCTTTGCATATTCTCTAAGAATTATATAGACTGGAGATGGATTGAAGTAAAATGATTTTAATGTATTTCATTTAGTGGGATAAATAAGCCCATACTATAGGGTTGTATGCTTTCACTATATTAATTCAATCTATGCTGAGCAAATAATCTGAGAATCTGGACTGTATGAAGAAGAACTTGGTATAAGTATTGGAGGAAGACTCATTAATAACCTGTGGCATGCAGATGACACAATTTTGCTTGCTGAAAGTGAAAATTACTGGAAGCACTTACTGATGTAGATCAAAGATTATCTTCTTCAGTATGGATCACAAAGAATTCTTCTATTATATATGTGCATTAATAAAATAGCTAAAGCTCCTGAAAGAATTTAATTAAAAAAATGCATAATATAAGGAAAACAAAAATTCTCACAACTGGACCAATAAGGTACATCATGATAAATAGAGAAGAGATTGAAGTTGTCAGGGACTTCATTTCACTTGGATCCACAACCCATCCCCATGGAAGAAGCAGTGAAGAAATCAGATGTCATACTGCACTGGGCAAATCTGCTCCAAAAGAGACCTCTTTTAAAAGTGTTGGAGAACAAAGATGTCAGTTTGAAGACTAAGGTGCACCTAACCCAAGACATGGTATTTTCAATCTTTTAATTTGCATGTGATAGGTTGGCAGCGAATAAGGAAGGCTGAAGAGTTGATACTTTTGAATTTTGGTGTTGGTGAAGAATACTGAAAAATACCATGGACTACCAAAAGAATGGACAAATCTGTCTTAGAAGTGCTGGAATGCTCCTTGGAAGTGAGAATGGCCAGACTTCGTCTCACCTGCTTTGGTCATGATGTCAGAATGGGCTATTCCCTGGAGAAGAATATCATGCTTGGTAAAGCAGAGGGTCAGCTAAAAATGGGAAGACAGACCTTCAGCAAGATGGATTGACACAGTAGCTGGAATTATGAGCTCTAGCAAAGCAAGTATTATGAGGATGGCGCAGGACCAGGCAGTATTTCTTTCTGTTGTTCATAGGGTCTCTATTAGTCAGAGCCAATTTGATGGCAACAATTCAAAAAATGTTAAAGATTTGTTATTCTAACAAAACTGAAAAGAAGAGAAATGGTTTATAGTCTGTACATTATATCTGATTCTATTGAAATATATCTAATATGTATGGAGAGAAAAGTCTAGATATTTTGTCACTCATAGTAAAAAATGTTACAGCATCATGTTGTTGCTGTTGTTACGTGCCATCGAGTCGGACCCGACTCACAGCTACCCCTCCTTGGGTTTCCGAGGCAGTATCACTACGGAAGTAGATTGCCCCACCTTCTTTCCGAGGAGTGGCTGGTGGGTTTGAACTGCCAGCCTTCTGGTTAGCAGTCCAGTGCCTTAGCCACTATGCTACCAGAGCTCCCATACAGATATGTAAATGGATGTCTCACTGCTTTTGAGTTGATTCCAACTCAGAGCTTCCCCTCTTTGGGTTTCCAAGGTAGTATCTCTACAGAAGTAGATTGCCCAATCTTCCTCCCAAGGAGTGGCTGGTGTGTTTGATCTGCCAGCCTTCTGGTTAGCATTCAAACGCCTTAGGCACTATGCCACCAGAGCTCCAATGAATGTCTACTCTCTATGTTTATATTTAAATAAACACTTTTCCATACTCACTGACTATAATGAGCACATTTATAAGGTTATGCACCATCATATTAAGCTTGAAATTGATGAGTTGCTTTATCTTGTTAATTGTTCTTAAATTATCTCTTCTTAATATCTTCTCCAGCTTTTTCAAATACTTATATCTCACCTCAAAGTATTCATATATTGAACAATGATCCAAATATGATATTCCTGATGCAATTATTTTCTAGGTAATTTGTTTTTAAGTGTCAATGACCTAAAATTTCTCACAATACAAAGAAAAATAAATTTGAAATTAGAATATTGGTGTTCATGTTGTAGTCTTACCTTTTAACATTTATGTAAGTATTAAAAGTATATTCAGTATCTCTGAATTGCAATGAATTCTTCTATTATATATGTGCACTAAAAACAGCTAGAGTTGCTGGAAGAATTTAGTAATAAAATACATTTGGAAGCTTTTGATGAATGATAACATATTTTAACCATAGATTAAATTTAAAAGTCTGATTAAAATACTACACCATGCTTTAGGACACAATATATTATTCAATAATAGAGGGAAATGATTTAATCTATACTATGTTTGAATATGTTATATAATTAGATAAGCTTACTGAGGTTTTGCTTTTGTACAGATTACAGCGAAGGAAAATCTATGGGGCAGTTCTACTCTGTCACATGGGGTCACTATGATTTGCAGTTGATTCGACAGCACCTACAACAAGATTTTTATGGACATTATATATTTAGCTTTTTATATATCCTCCTTTGACTTAATAAATATCCTGCTCTTCAACATGACTGCCATCATAGAAATTGGATGTGTGTGAAAGAGGTTCATTAGAATTCTGTTAGGTATGGATTTCTTCTCTCATAATTTGTGAAACCTTGGAATTCACCCTATCGTGTAGAGGTCATGACTACAAGTAAAGCATCATGTCATATAGGAGTGAAATAATCGGTCAGTTAACCATTAGATGGCATGATTTTCTCTTTTCCTGACCTTATATATGGAACTAGAATATGTCAAATTTTATAAAACAATATTAATAATATAATAACTCATAAAATCAACTTATAAATCCATAAACATCAGAAAGTACATAGATTTTCTAATTAATAATGAGGATTCTAAGTATAAAAACATGTAACCAATAAGCTGAAGGTACAGCTTGAATAAAAATGGAAGATTATTATGTAGCATTATGTTAATGTCTCAATGGAAAATAAAATGATATACTTGAAAATTAAAGCTACTATGAATGTGCAGGAGTTATTGATGGCAAGGTTTCTCTTACATGTATCTTCAGGGCTTCTCATCAATAATTCCTGCACATTCACATTCATGGTAGCTTTTTTGGGGGGAGGGGGCCCATTTGACTATTGTGGTAGTTAAAGTTGTTGTCAACTTGGCTGGGCCTGGTTGAGTGGCTGGGCAGCTGGAGGTAGTTATTTCCTATAATGAGACTGGCAATCAACTCCATGGTGGAATTTGCCACAAACAGCTGAGTAGCTGCTTTCGGGATGTGGTCTGCTTCCCATATATAAGGAGAAGCTTTGAGATTTGTCGCTAGCCTTTCTGCATGTAGCCAAGTCGTTGTTCAACAGCCTGCCATGCTCTGCTGATCTTGGGACTTCATGTGGATTTGAATTAATGCCCTGTTAATGGTAACATTGGGATTGTGGCTTTTTACTTGTCAACCTTGGGCTTGTTAGCCTCAGCAGAAAATGCTCCAGCTTCAGTGGACCAGAAGCAGGAGGCAGAGCTAAAGCCCAAGGTTGAGGGGCTTTCACCCAGCCCCTACTGCTTGGCACTTGAACTTGGACTTAAAGCCTTGAAAATTGTAAGCGAATAAACTTTGTTAAAGCCAACCTATTTGTGATGTTTCTGTTAGAGCAGCACTAGGTAACCAAGACTGATTATGGTACTGGGGGTGGGGTGTTGCTCTGACAGATACCTAAAATGTGGAAACAGGAATAGAGTGCATCTTTGACCTGAGATCCTGGCAGAGAGACCGCGGCATGTGACATGAGAGACAGCAGCAACAGAGCCAAGAGATCAGCATGAGAGATGGCAGTAGCAGAGGCAAGAGACAGCATGAGAGACAGTAGGGACAGAGCCAAGAGACCGACATGAGACGGAGACAGCCTTAGCAGCCATGACAGAGAAAGCTGGATGCCATTGGGTAGGCGGCTTCCTGGCGGAACAGTTTGCCTTCAGGCATTAATTTGTAGAAGAGACCAGTATGAAATGGAATAGCAGGTGGGCTGGCCTACAGAGCAAGAAAGCTGAGTGATTTTGGGGCGAGAAGATTTCTGGCAGATTGGGTTGCCTTTGGTAGTAATTGGCAGAAGTGGAGAGAGAAAGGAAATGAGAAGCAGAGCTGCCTCAGTCTCAAAGGATAGGACCATGGCTTCTGGGAGTGGAACAACCATAGCCCACTAGGTTTCAGAATCAGACCTTCACCAACTTGGTTCTGGAGTGTGGGGCTGGTGGTTCATGTGTGCCAGTGGAATGGGGCCATAGCCACTGCCCAAGAGTGAGGGGCCAGGGCTGCTATGACCAAGAGGGAAAGGAATGGGGCCCGCCAGGCTAAGTGGGTGAGGTCACCACTCAGAGGAACTAAGGGACTGGAGCCACCCAGTAAAAAAGATCTGTACAGATGCCAGGTTGACAAGGGGTAGAATTGTGGTAGTTAAGTTTGTTGTCAGCTTGGCTGGACCTGGTTGAGTGGCTGGGCAGCTGGAAGTAATTATTCCCCATGATGAGACTGGCAATCAACTCCATGGTGGAATGCACCATGAGCAGCTGAATAGCTAGGGATCTGCTTCCTGGATATAAGGAGAAATTTTGGGATTGATCTCTAGCCTTTTGGCACACTTGAACCTTGAATGTAGCAAGTTGTTGTTCAATAGTCTACCATGCCCTGCAGATCTTGGGGTTTCATCTGGATTTGAATTAGTGACCTGCTGTGTTGTTCAGTAACATTGGGACAGTGTCTTTCTACTTGTCAACTTTGGGCTTGCAGCCAGAAATGCCTCCAGTTTCAGTGGACTGGGAGCAGAAGGCAGAGCTGAAGCCCAAGGTTGAGGGGCTTTCACCCAGCTCCTATAGCCTGTCACTTGAACTCAGACTTAAAGCCTCCAAAAGTGTAAGAGAATAAACTCTTGTTTGTTAAAGCCATCCCATTTGTGATATTTCTGTTGGAGTGGCACTAGGTAACCAAAACAACTATCATAACACTGTGCATTTTGTAAAGACATGGAGGTTAAATATATGATTACTATTACCTTTCTCCTTGGAAGGAAGATTGAGCAATCTACTTCTGTAGTGATACTGCCTTGGAAACCCAAGTAGGGGTCGCTATGAGTCAGGTCCGACTAGACAGCACATAACAACAACAACAACATTACCTTTCTCGGGAGCTCTGGTAACATAGTGCCTAAGGCACTTGACTGCTAACCAGAAGGCTGGTGGTTCAAACCCACCAGCCACTCCTCAGAAGGAAGGTTGGGCAATCTATATCCGTAGTGATACCACCTCAGAAACCCAAGGAGGGGTCGCTATGAGTTGGGTCTGACTCGATGGCACATAACAGCAACAACAACAAATTACCTTTCTCATTCTTCATCAAATTTTATATGCCTTCTATTCTCCTCATTCAGTTATAAATTCAGTATAGTACTATATTGATAATTTCATAAACCATTCTTTAATGATCACAGATAAGTTAGCAATGACTTGTTAGGATATAGGACTTACAAATGCTCTTTGGTAAAATGTTTAATACAGAGCAGGAAATCTAATGTTGGCAATCTCTTATAACATCACAGACATGCCAGGGAAACAACTTTTACTAATTCCTTTTTAAGCCCTTATTTAAATAAACAAATATTCACTATATGTTGGCATTGGGAAATGATTAAAGCTTTATCTTCAATATCTCTAGTTTTATCTTCAATAGGGATCCATTGATCAGCAGTATTGTCATCAAAAGAGACCATCTCCTGAAACACGAAGAACATATCTTTGGAAACGTGTCTAACTTTACTGTGTGTGGTTCAGAAAAATACCATTTTTGCTTTCTCTTTTGTATTTACTCCAAAAGCCACACATGTTAAACTGTATCGTGTGAACAGATGTTAAAAAATTCTACCAAATCTGTGTAAATATAATCTATAGAAAAATTTTGTATATCAACACACACACACACACACACACACATTTATTAAAATATAACATTTAGGACCTATGTTAATAGGTACAGATTTATGTGAAAGGATAAGAAAAGAGAGTTCACTCTGATCCTTAAATTTGCTCAGCAGAAAATGTTTCAAAACTTTGCCTATCTCTTTTTATTAGAAGTTTCACTTTGTTTATAATAAACTAAGAATAACCATCTTTAACAGAATAAACTAATACTCTGTAAGTTTTATGCCTGTTTTGTTCTGAGTTAATTACCATGAGATATAATCATATATACAAAAAATATGTATATTCCTAATGTTAAGAGGCACTTGACTGCTAACCAGAAGGCTGGTGGTTTAAACCCACTAGCCACTCTTCAGAAAGAAGGTCAGGCAATCTACTTCTGCAGTTATACTGCCTCAGAAACGCAAGGAGTGGTCTCTATGAGTCCTGTCTATATATTTTTTTAATAACAGTAAATGAGAGCAAACTGATCTTTGAAAATAACAGTCCAGAACAGAGACAATCCATGGTGTTTGATGAAAAAAAAAAAAAAAAGATGAGTGATATTTTACAATTTCCTCATTAGATATCCTGCAATTCAACTTCTCATAAATTTCGAAAGTTACATATTAGATGTTACTTCCTCAAAAAGTAGAATGGAAAGATATAACCTACTAATAGCCTGATATTCTATTAAATATCTCTTTATCTAGAAAGAAACTGAGTATAGAAATGTATTTGCAGAGACAAAAACAGATGTGAAACAGTTGTTCAACAGCATGTGTCTTTGTAAACATTAACTGGGTTGTGTGTGTGTTTAATACAAGGCATACCAGTTAAATATCAGCAAGACTTCACACACAGTGATTCAGCTACCTAATTTTTATTAGGAAAAAACTTAACTGTCTTCTGTTGTGTTGTGATTGTGTCTGTCTTAGGACTAGCACCATGTGTTGAATTCATTATAGTGTTTCACAGGATCCCAGGAGAGTTTATTCACAGATGTAGATTTACTGCCAAGCACCCATAACTGTCTGTTTGGCCTTCATTGTGAGCACAAAGACAAGAAATTATTCAGTGGTAATAATTCATAGCAGTGTATTAAAAATAATAAGCATTACTCCTAGTCACTGATACTGAAGGTTTATAGTTTCTGACACTTGGCACTGGGTTTATGGCAGTTCCTAGGATTTATGTGTAATATCCGATGTCCTTTCAATGTCTTACATTAAAGCCCGAGTTTTTACAGCTTCAAAGTAAGCTGGGGGATACTGGCACCATAGATCTGTCTATCTTATTGATTTTTCTATAAGTGTATTTAATTATTCAGTGAAGGATACATTTAACAATCCCATCTATTTTTAACCAATTAAGTTCACATTAAAGATTTACCAATATCATTCTAGTAATAAGAGCTGTTCATGGCATTTAGCCAAAAAGTACGCAGGACCAACTTTCTGTATCCCATCATGGATATAAAGATCTACAGTCCACATTCAGACAAATAATACAATACACATAGCTATCATATATAATGATATACATAATGGATTAATTATTGGGATAGCATTATAAAGCTGTATGCCTTTTTGACATCTACATAAATATTTAATAAATACAAATACTTAAGTTGTTATTTTTCATACGGAATTAGGTTTCTTAAGATGTGATACTAAAAGTCTTAGAAAAAGAGTGATCACATAAAAGTAAAGGAAGAATTGTAATAATAATGTGATACATTATTACAATTAATATAATATCACATTATATTATATTAATAATGTGATACAGTAAATAGCAATTCACTCTAGACTCAACACATTATGTTTATTATTTCCTTATATTATGTTTCTCTCATTGATAGAGGAAATGCTAGGATTAAAAATAATTTGTTGGAAAAAGGCATTTTAAAATAACTTTTTAAAAGGTCACAGAATTTATGAGTCAGAGAGTCTTTTAATTCTTATATTGACTATACCACATTTTATAATTAAATAATCTAACACCCATAGATAATAACTGATTCATCTAAAGTAGGCCAATGCCAATAATTTGAGAGCTAGATCTCATACCATGTGCTTCTCAATGCAACGTGATCACTACCATGGAGTCGGATCCGACTCATAGCAACCTCTCCTTGGGTTTCTGAGGTGATATCATTAAGGAAGTAGATTGCCCAACCTTCCTTCTGAGGAGTGGCTGGTGGGTTTGAACCGTCAGCCTTCTGGTTAGCAGTCAAATGCCTTAGGCACTATGCCACTAGAGTTATTTCTATTTATGTCATATTTTATAACATTAAACTAATAATTTATCTGCCTGTTAGGTTGAACTCACACCCTGTTTTCTCTGAAATCAAATTTCACAATAAATATTCATACATACAAGATGGATTATAATTGGTTTGTATTACTTATTTATATTCCCAGGAGAAAAATTCAACTTTATTTGTGTAATATTGACTTCCATTGTATTCAACCATGTTTCTCTTGTTAGCTGCTGTACAGCAGTTTAACCAATTAAGTTCACATTAAAGATTTACCAATATCATTTTACTAATAAGAGCTGTTCATGGCATTTAGCCAGAAAGTACCCAGGACCAAGTTTCTGTATCCCATCATGGATATAAAGATCAAAGTCCACATTCAGACAAATAATACAAATACACATAGCTGCTCCACAGCCCTGGTGGTGCAATGGTTAAGCATTCAGCGGCTAATGCAAAAGATATGCAATAGGAACCCACCAGCTGCTCCATGAGAGAAAAGACTTGTTGATCAGCTCCTGTACAGACTTGCAGCTAGGAAATCCTACGGGGTTGTTCTACTTTGGCCTATAGGTTCAGTATGAGTCAGAATTGACTCTAGAACAAATAACAACAAATCTTTATGCAAGCTGATCTCCAGGCCTGCCTTCTGAGGAGCCACTGGGTGGGTTTGAACTGCTAACCTTTCAGGTAAGTTTCTGCCAAAGAGCCACTGGGAAGGTTCAAACCTCAATCTTTTAGGTTGACAGATAACTACAAGCCACTTGCACTACCCAGGATCCTGTATATGCCTTAGTGCTGACACATATTTAAGTCTTTTTTTTAATTTTCTTTTTAACATACATTTATATGATGTTTCTCTATTGACATATGATTCTTCCTAGATGCTTTCCTGCATAGCTAGACTTAATGCTCATTTGAAATCAGTGGATATAATAAGAAAAAATATAATAAAAAAGAAAGAAAAAAATAATAAAAAAGAAAGAAAGAAAGAAAGAAATACCTCACTAGTGTTCAACAACTGAGGGCAAAATCAATGATGCAATTAAGTTTATTTTTATTTCATGTACTGGAATTACTAAAGTAACATATGCTTTTTTAAACTGCAAATTACATATATGTTTCAGTGTAAAACAGAGATTCTTAATACTTCTTCCACAAATCATATTCTTTTGTGCACAGTTAACTTCTTTTAGCAGTTTGATACTTGCCATTGCAAAATTTATTATTGGTATTATGCATGTAAGCATTATATTCACATACTATTGTTATATAATATAGGAGACATACATTTATTTTTAAAATAAGATGCACACATACATATATAGTGTATATACCAAAAACCAAACTCACTGCCATTGAGAGTCAATTCTGACTCATAGCAATCCCATTGAGTTTCCAAGGCTGTAAATATTTATGGAAGTAGATTGCCTCATCTTCCTCCCAGAGAGTGGCTGGTGGGTTTGAACTGCCAACCTCTGTTTAGCAGTCAAATGCCTTAGGCATTCCTTCATATTTTTAATAATATAACAATATTTAATTGATATTAAGGTTGTGTTTCCTAGAAGGAGAACCTGAGAGTTTTACATGCATGAAATTTATTGAAGAAATGATGTCAGAAGAACAGTTGTCAAATTTAGCAAATAAATATATGGTATACCCACTGACATTTTAATTTCAGATAAACAGTGAATATTTATTTGAAATATTGGGGACATCCTTATGCTAAAATAATATTTGTTCATTTTCTGAAATTTTAATTTATCTTGGAAATATCATCTGGCAACCTTATGCAAAAGAGAGGGTATAAATAGAGGATAGAACAGGTGAATGAGTTAAAGTCTTAGTGTTGTTTGATAACTAACTACAGCCTCTTTTGGGGAGCTCTAGATCATAAATTGCATTACAAAGATGGTCCTATATTAGAGTTCACTTTTTGTAACAATTCAATCAATCATTGGCTTTAGACTGCAAGGACTGGGGGATAGAGACATATATTCCCGGATAAAAAACAACTCCTTTTTAGCCAAGGGCAGGTCTTCACAGAAGATGGTACTTTGAGCAATTAACAGTAACAATCAAATTAAATACAGATATGTTTATGTGTAATGCAAACAAAGTTATAAACATCATCCTTGCAGTGGGAATATCTTAGCTTTTCTTACCAAATGTATAGAAGGATATAAATGATCAAAGAAGCATAACAATTCCTTCTTATAGTAGGACAAGTTGCAATCAAAAGGTGTATTTAGGCTTCTCCTCATCTTCTGTAACATTGTCTTTTTCTCTCCTGGCATTTGTATATGTATTTTTTACTGATAATTGAGATAATTGCACTAATATTTTATCTTCTGCTTATTGTTTTAAGATCTATTCTCAGCCATGTTCTCTACAATCAGTTGTGACTTATAATTTTTAAGTACTGTATAAAAGTTCTTATCTGAGTAACCAATTACATTATAATATCTCTTGGATTGTTCTATTAGTACTAATGGGGAAATTTCATTTCCACATATATAATAATGAAAATCTCAGAGATATTGCAGCCCTTCCAGAATATAGTAAATATAAAGTTTTCTATCACAGGTGAGATATGACTGGTTAGAGGGCAAAATAATTGACTTCTGTTATTGTTGTTGTTATGTGCCATCGAATTGGACCCAACTCATAGAAACCCCTCCTTGGGTTTCCAAGGCAGTATCACTATGGAAGAAGATTGCCCAATCACAGGTGAGATATGCCTGGTTGGAGGGCAAAATAGTTGGCTTCTAAGGAACTAAAAATAGGTAAAAAAAATAAATACTTTAGAACACTGGCAAGACTGGTTTCAGAAAACCTGAAAGGGAAGGCCTGTGTGATAGGGAAAGATGACTTTAAAATGCTGGTGGTGGGGAATGCCAATTGCAAGCTAGGATTGAAGTCTCATCTTTATGGAATCTAAGTTGGGAATCTAGTGTACAAATTACATACAAGTGAGAAAGTTTCAGAGTGATTATTGGAGAGATCACAAGTATCTGGGTCTTGCCTGTATTGTATTTCTGTTTTTTTTTTTTTTTTTTTCAGGATTCTCTAAGGGGCCAATAGTTCAGGAGATAACACATCACTCACATATAAATTGTTACAAAATGCTTGTTATTTTATAAAATTCAATATCATTCAGCATACTTCTCATTGAAACAGTCTTTGCATATCATCCATAATTAAACAAATTACCAGTTTCTTAAATAGTTCAATAATATAGTCATGTGCCACATAACATCTAACCACAGATAAGTCCGTGATCCCATAAGGATATAATAGAGCTCAGAAATCCCAATCAGACAATAGAGCATAGGGAACATAATAGCTTTCTACACACATGTATCTCATATCTGTTTTGTACAAAGTGATTGTGCTGCCAGGCATGTAATGATGTACAAATATAACCTATAATGCATATGTTTTAAAAGTTATAAACATCTATGTTACTGGGTGATGAATTTTCTGTACTTTTTATCTAAAAAGTTTGTCTCATATCTGTGTGTTCTTTGAGTCATAGAAAGCAGCATCCAGTCTTGTAGATTGTGCATATCTTGAGTGTTGTAGCATCATCTCTCTGTTTTCTCTTTTGAAAATACTGCCATGAAGTGCATCCTGGCTCCCAAACATAGAAAAACAAACACCAGTGATCGCAGCAGCAAAAGTCATAGGAGATTTATAGAACTGAAGTGAAACAAAGGTTATTAAACAACAAGAAGGTGGAAATTCAATGAAGGCTATTGCTTGGGACTCAGCCATGTCACACTGAATAATCACTATGATCCTCAAAGAGTAAATTCCCTTCAAGCTGGTAAAGTATCAGCTTCATTGAAAGCTACAAGGCTATCAAAAATATGAGAAGGACCTATATCAGATATGTAGAAATTGCTAATTATGTGGATTGAGGACCAAACAGAAAAGTAAATCCATCTCAGCATGCTAATAATCACTGTTAAGGCATGAAACATGTTTAAGACAGTTAAAGAAAAAGTTGGACCAGACTGCATGTGGTGTTCGCACAACTTCAAAATCACATAACTATTTACACAGCATGTATTGTGAATATTAAGTAACACATAACTGTATAGGTTTGTTATACAATTAAAATGTATTTCTTCATGGGAATTTGAAAAATGAGTATGGAAGAAAAGGTTCACCTTTAGTTAGTCACAACAACAGAACAATTGTTACCCCATTTTTATTCTCTTATTTTATTTTCTTGCTATGCCTATAATTTTTACATAATTATAATCAAATGGTTTATATAAAATTAAATATGCTGATTAAAATATCTGTTCTTCCTGATCATAAATAAATATTTGCTTCTCACAAGTAATTTTTAAAATGTGGAAACAAATGGGATTGAAAAAAAAAAAATCATATAGAATATCACAGACAAAAAAAAAATTCTATGGATATTTTAGTATTTCTAGACTGTGTATTACTATTCAGCATTTTAAGAAAATAATGTTTCCATTAATTAATTCATTAAAAATCCCATTGATATAAAAACATTACTAACTTTTACCATTAAATAAATAGTATAATGATCTCTGTATGTGCGAATGTGGAAACTAAATTTTAAATTAATTCTGTCTAAGTGCAGCAATCTTAAAATGTTTGTTATTATTATGAGATACACAAACAGGTTTTGCTGTTGTTTATGGATTCTGACTCTGATTCTGACAACAGCTCCTGTGTACAGAGCAGAACTGTTCTGTAGGGTTTTGGGGAAAAAAGTCACCAGGCCTGTCCTCTGAAGTGAATCTCTGAGGGTTCCATATATTGGTCATTTGCATGAGATTTTATTCATAAACAGAAAATATTTAGCTACTTTAACATAAGAAATATACGTGCAAAATGTTAAAAGCTAAATTTGTATGTAAAACATATACTTTAAACTTACAGCCATGGGGTTGATCCTAACTCATAGTGACACTTCAGGGCAGAGTAGAACTCTCTGTAGGGTTTCCAGGCCTTTAAACATTTAAGGAAGCAGACTACCTCTTCTTTCACGGAGCAGGTGGTGAGTTCAAGCCACCAACCTTTTGATTAGCAGCCAAATGGTTTAACAACTACACCACTAGAGCTCCTTATGTATTTTACAACAATAAAAATATAAGATGAAAACACCTCATTTAATTCAATTCTACTTCATTTTATATGTCAGCAACTGAGTCTTCCAGCTCAAGTCCACACACTGGCTAATTTAAGACTGAGACTAGAACCTAAGTTTTCTAAAAATGCTAGGACATTATTCCTTCCACCACAGCATAATTATATACATGAAATCACAATCTAGTTTGGTCTACTGAAGAACTGAATATAGCAAAAGATGAAGATGCTTAAAGATTTTATGTTAGTTTTTTATTTCAAAAACAAATTTATGTGGATAAATTTTATGGATTAAATTGTGTCCTCCAAAAATATGTTTTGGATAAGGCACCTGACTGCTAACCAGAAGGCGGGAGGTTTAAACCCACCAGCCACACCTGGGAAGGAAGGTTGGGCAATCTACTACCGTAATGATACCACCTCAGAAACCCAAGGAGGAGTTGCTATGAGTCATGAGTTGGGTCCGACTCCACTGCACATAACAACAACTACAACAATACCTGTGTTAAGGTATTTGACTAAGGCATTTGACTGCTAATCAGGTTGACAGTTCACACCCACCAGCCTCTTGGAGGAAAGAAGATGGGTCAATCTACTTCCTTAAAGATTTACCGCCTCTGAAACCCCATGGAGTCACTGTGAGTCAGAATTGAGTTTGGTTTTGGTTTTGATACCTGTGTTATAATCTCATTTGGATATGGATTTTCTTTGTTATATTAATGATGCTGTATTGGTGTAGGATGTTATCTTAAATCAATCTCTTTTGAGGTATAAAAAAGCAGATTAAGCAAGGAAGTAAGCAAACATAAATCGAGGGTAAGATACATGCCATATGATCACCAAGGAACCCAGGAACAGAAACTGAAAAGAGACAAAGATCTCCTGGAGCTGACAGGGAGGGAAAGGCAGCCTTCCCCTAGAGCGAACATCCTGAATTCAGACTTCTAGTCGGCTAAACTTCGAGAAAGTAAATTTCTGTCCATTAAAGTCACCCAATTATAATATTTCTGTTATAGCAGCCCTAGAAAAGTAAGACAATGAGCAAATGGTAAACCATGATAATTTGTCTGATCCACTGCTCACTACCATTTAAAACATATCATCTCTTAGCAGCTACAAAAAGGTTATTATTGTCTAAGTATTCTGCCTGAACTTTGGTATTTTCATGTTTCACAAGAGAAGAACTAGATAATCTCTATAATCCTTTCCATGCTGTATCATTTAAAATGCTTTACACTGCAAATGGCAAGACACTCTCATTTAAACTGGCTTAATCAATGAGGAATTTATTACTACATGTCTTGGTTCTCTAGTGCAGCGAAAGCAGACATAACACAAGTGAACGGCTTTAACAAACAGGAATTAATTGTCTTACAATTTGGAGGCTAGAAGTCCAAGTACAAAGTGCCAGCTCTAGAGCCTGAGTGAAGGCCTCTCAGCTTTGGGCTTCAGCTCTGTCTCCTATTCCAGCCCCAGTAGAACTGGAGGCTTTTTCTGAACTGGAGGCCACTACTGGTTGCTGAGTCTGAGGAACCAAGACTGACAGTTTAGATGGCACAGTCCCAAGATTAGCAAGCTATTTGGCAGGCCACTAGTTAAAGAACAGAAACAGTTGCAAGACTGGCAGGCAACGTGGCAGGCCACTGATGACTTGGCCAGATACAGGATCCAGATGTGCTAAAAAGCCAGAGACCTTTCTCAAAGCTTCTTTTTATGTACTGGAAGCAGGCCACACCCTGAAGGCAGCTACTCAGCTGCTCATAGCAGATTCTACATGGACTTGATTACCAATTTCATTACAAGGAATAACTGCATCCAGTTGCCCAGCCACTCAAAACCATGCCCCTGCCAAGTTGACACACAACCTTAACTACCACATCACACATAATAGAGATTCCAGAGATATCTGAGGTTTGTTGATTCAGCAGCTCAATTATGTAACGCATGACTCAAGGTCTCTCCATCTTTCAGTTTCCTACTATTGGTTGGTTATATTCTTGACTGGTAATAAAATGGTTGAAGAAATTCTAAGTGTTACATGCGGTGACAATAACATCCACAGGAAGGAGTAATGTATTTTTTCATGGCTTTCTGATTAACGGCAAAAAATGTTTTTGTAGAACTGTTGAGCTGACTTGCCTTTGTCTGATGGATATTTTGTGGAAAGTAATAGCAATGAAGATTAATAAACCAGATGAAGTATGACCACTCTTGGGATTAGATAAACGTTCACTTTACCATGAAACAGATAATTATGTGCATGGACATGAACACCGGAATAAAACAGATTTTGAAACCAAAGAGAGAGCATGGATAGATGAAGATCAGGCAAACACCCATGTCCATTACACAGTGCTAACAATATATGACTATTTATAACCCACAATCAGAAATGGTAATGAGATCAGACAAAGTAAAACTAATCTGAATTTGAATAGAGTTCCCAATATCATTCTAGGCATTTCTACCCAAGCCTTCTGTGTTTATTTAAACCATTATTAGAATCAGATTAAAAATAAAAGCCTCAATTTGTATCATCAGTACCACCCTGAATGCTTACAATGAGTTTAAATATTTCTAAACTGAACTCACCACCATCAATTCGATCTTGATTCTTAGCAACCCCTCCTTGGGTTTCTGAGGTGGTATCTCTACAGAAGTAGATTGCCCTTAGACATCATGATATTTAATGATACTTTCTTTGATTGGAAGAAAATTTAATGCTGAATCCAAGTAACCAAATAATCTCAAGAAATTTGACACAAAATGACCAAACTTCTGACGTGCTACACCATTTGAGTGTCCATTTGGACTTGTAGCCTGGATCCATCTTACATATTACCATTACTTAAATAGTTCTACCAAGGGACTCTACGAACACTGAGAAGCAGATCAGAGTAACCAAACATGTAGCCCTGAAAATCAAACTAATGTTTCCATAATCATCATGCCAAATAATCCTACTGAAATGACTACATGAAAGCAGCTAAGATATAAAATTTAAAAACTAAAAAAAAAATTAAAAATATATAAATCATGGTAAACTGTTTTAACAGAAGAATTTTCCTGGACTCCTACTGAACAGACAATAAGAATCAGCACAACAGTACTCTTTATTGGGCTCAATAATTCATTGGAACAGTCATAGAGAACTTGCGGAAACAACATGGCTACAACAACTTTAAAAACAGAGAAGAATATAAATAAAGGACATAAACAGAAATGAAGATATGCAAAGGGAAAAGTTCAGGAGGGGTCCCAGTATGGGGCCTCAGCATCTGAAAGGATTCGTGCTGGGGCATACTTGGCATGGCTCTTCTAGCCTAGCCTTTGTGATTCCTGCTAGATGACTGGATGGAAGCATGCAAATCTAAGGTGCCTGTGGCCCACCAAGGGGATTGGATAGTATGTTAGTAGCTCTGGTAGCATAGTGCCTAAGGCATTTGAATGCTAACCAGAAGGTTGGTGGTTCAAACCCACCAGCCACTCCTCGGAAGGAATGTTGGGCAATCTACTTCCATAGTGATACCGCCTCAGCAACCCAAGGAGGGGTCGCTATGAGTCAGGTCCGACTCGATGGCACATAGCAACAACAGGATAGATGAGGTGGCTGGGAGTAAAGCTTCTAGGAATCTCTGTTCTTTTCAGAAGGAACATGGGGCAATCTACTTCCGTAGTGATACTGCCTTGGAAACCCAAGGAGGGGTTGCTATGAGTCGGGTTCGACTCCATGGCACATAACAACAACAACAACAGTGCAAAAAGGGTACCTGGCACCTTTGTGGGTGTAAGACCATAGAAATAAGGTGTATGGAACCTTGATACGGGGATTAGTCAGTTCTATCATTCTGTTAGTCTTAAAATGAACTCTCCAAGAGGTGGAAGGGGTATCTCACTACCATGAAGACAGAGAAGAGCTTGGAGTGGAATGTGTCCTTGGACCTGAGATTCCCTGCACAGAGAAGATGGCAGGGAGGCAGCAGAGAGGCAATGGCAGCAGAGGCAGCAGAACTGAGAGACTGGCACAAGACAGAGCTTGTGGGCTTGCTGGCTCGTGGAGTGAGAAAACTGAGTGACTTTGGGCAGGAGGCTTGCTGGTGGAGTGGAGTGCCCCTAGAGCTTTGTAAAACTTGCCTGAGCAGGGCAGAGACTAGGCCCAGAGGCCAAGGGCCAAATAGAAGTATGGTATGGGCAGAGTAAAGAGGGTGCTGTCTTGATCAAAGAATTGTATCCTGAGGATTCCTTAACCTGAATTATGATCTGGTGCTTCCCTAATAAACCTTATATGAGTATTTGTGCAGTAATTGTCTCTCTTGCTGTGGATATATGTTAATGTGAAACATTAAATATAAAATTTAATTAATGTACAAACCTCCTAAAATTGCTAGTTTTTTACAGAACAGGATAGCAAGACATACCAAATTGATATTGCAACAGCATATGCTCAATGACAAAAACTATTCTAGGAAAAGATTTTAGAGACTCACTGAAAAGGATTGAGTAAAGCCATCTCCATGCATTCAGCTTAAATAAATGTTATATTTCCTTAAATCCCTAAGCTTTTCCAATATAATTTGAATGAATATCTTTTTTTTCTTCAAATTTATATTTAATCATTTTATATTGTTGCCTTAAATCATTGTTGAGAGGGGAAATTAATATCCAGTTTGATTAAAATAAGTTTAGTTGTTTTGCCTGCCAGTCATTTTAGTTATTTGATTGTACCTTAGGAAGCTTATGTATAAAGACAAGAAAAAAAAATTTGGTGTCACTGAATTTCTAGAATAATCACATGAGCATTAACAGCTAGATTTTCTTAAAAATCTAGTTCATTTTTTTCTCCAAGTTAATATGAAAATCTGAAGGCAAATGAGATGTTATAAATTCAAAGAACAATCTCCCTGGGAAAATGCTATTAGTGCAGAATTGCTAAGCAGGAATAAATTACTGCAATTAGTTACCTGAGTTGCATTGTAAGGCCACTCTACCTTACTAAAGTTATATGATCTAAGAAGTTGTGTTTCTTACATTAATATTAAGACTCTTTGAGTGAGTAAAGGTAGATACTTACTGATCATTCATTTAATAAGACACTTTATTGTCAATAAAAAGTCCTTCAGATTTTACATTCTTGTAAATCTAAAGGTCTTTTAGGTCCTTTATGAAATTTAACTTCATTTCTATCTTAAAATAAGATCTGAAAGAAGAAATCACTTTTTCTTAAAGGGAACTGTAGAATTAAAAACTACTAGTTTTTTGAATAGGAGCTCTGGTAGCATAGTGGCTAAAGCACTTGACTGCTAACCAGAAGGCTGGCAGTTCTAACCCACCAGCCACTCCTCGGAAGGAAGGTTGGGCAATCCTACTTCCGTAGTGATACTGCCTCGGAAACCCAAGGAGGGGTTGCTATGAGTCGGGCCAACTCGACGGCACATAACAACAACAGTTTTTTGAATGGAAGGAAGACTGGGCAATCTAATTCCGTAGAGATACCGCCTCAGAAACCCAAGTAAGGGTGGCTATGAGTAAGAACTAACTTGACGGCAGTGAGAGAGAGAGTTTTAAAACAACTTGAATTCTTCACTACTTATATTTCTGTATAAGAAAGTCCATATATACTATATGGTATATAGTCGATATATACTAATGTATTAATAATTGTTGGACCATTAATCTTTGATAACCCCCTTCAGTAGTCTTTGTCAAAATGTAATTTAATGAAATAAAATTGCAATAAAACAGTGTTGACAATTCATAAGCATATGAATTTACAGGCAAGAAGCTTAAAGAATGCACTGGAAAAACAACAACAACAACAACAAAAAATTACAGAAAGATACGTCTAGGAGCACATAAATATAAAAACAGAAGAAAAGTCTCTAGGATCCATATAATGCTCTACCTGTATTTATGACCTATTTTAGCTAAACATTTAAAGATAAAACTTGTACTGAACTAAAGTTAAATAATGCAAATATACCAATATTTTAGGAGCTCTGTGGTGTAACCAGAAGGCTGGAGGTTTAAACCCACCAGCCACTCCTCCGGAAGGAGGTTGAGCAATCTATTTCTGTGGAGATACTGCCTGGGAAACCCAAGGAGTGGTCACTGTGAGTCGGATCCGACTCAGCGTCAGTGAGTGACCAATATCTAATAGAAAATGCAACAATTTAAAAAGGAGATTTTCATTTTAAAACTAATTTGTCTTCCATTATGTTAACTTAGTAGCTTCTCAAATTTGTCTTTGGAAGTGCAACAGTCCCCTCGAAATCTGAATTAATAAGTTGTACAAAGAAGCTACTCATAAAACTTTCCAGGAAGAATTTTACAATAGATTATAGATTAGAAATCAAAGAATGTTTCTAGGTACAAAAAACAGTTAAGATAATATGATGAATTTAACTAACAATAAACTTAACATCTAAAATTTTGCTTCAAATAATCAGTTTAACAACTTTTGTCACCAAATAGTCTGTGTAAATAAAGAGCATAAACTGGTAAAAATGTCTTTTTCCAAGTAGGAGATGTTACCCAAATTTATAGAAGGCTAGTCAAATACATTGCAGTTGTTTAAGCATTTAGTTATTAAGGCAAAGATCAGTGGTTCAAACCCAACAGCCACTCTATGGAAGAAAAATGAGACAGTCCACTTCCGTAAAGATTTATAGCCTTGGAAACCTCATGGGGGTTGCTGTAAGTCAGAATTAACTTGATGGCAGTGAGTTGGTTTCTTGGAAAGCCAAATACATAATTCAGTTGAAAAATTGTTCTTAGGTGGCATCAAGTCGGCTCCAATTCACAGTGATCTATGCACAACAGAATGAAACACTCACCCATCTTCACAATCTTTGCTATACTTGAGACAGTCATTGTAGCCACTGTGTCAATCCATCTCATTGAGGGTCTTTCCCTTTTTTACTGACTACTTTACCAACCATGATATCCTCCTCCAGGAATTGGTCACTTCACACACCATGAGCACAGTATGTGAGACAAAGTCTGGCCATTCTCGCTGCTAAGGGCCGTTTCTGCTGTACTTCTTAGACAGGTTTCTGGTTCTTCTGGTTTTTCAGTACTGTTCACTGACATCACAATTCAAATGTATCTATACTTCTTTGATCTTCTTTATTCATCATCCAGCTTTCACATGCACATGAGGCCATTGAAAATAGCATGGCTTGAGTCAGAAGCATCTAAGTCTTCAAAGTGACATCTTTGCTGTTTAACATTTAAAGAGGTCTTTTGCAGCAGATTGGTTCATTGTAGCACATAATGTGATTTCTAGACTACTGCTGCCATGGGCATTGATTGTGTATCTAAGTTGTTTATTGGTTCACTTGTGAAGATATTTGTTTTCTTTATGTTGAGGAGCAATCAGACTGGAAACTAAAGTCTTTGATCATCAGTAAGTGCTTCAAATCATCTTCACTTTCAGCAAGCAAGGTTGTGTCATCTGCATATTGCAGGTTGTTAATGACTCTTCCTCCAATGCTGATGCTGCATTCTTCTTCATATAGTCCAGCTTCTTGGATTATTTGCTCAGCATACAGATCGAACAAGTATGTTGAAAGTATACCCTGATACACATCTTGCCTAATTTTAAACCATACAATATCTCCTTGTTCTGTTAAAATGACTGCCTCTTGGTCTATGTACAGGTTCCTCAGCACATAGTTATGTGTTCTGAAATTTTCATTCTTCACAATGTTGTCCATTGTTGATTCACATAGTCAAATGCTTTTGCATAGTCAATAAAGCACAGGCAAACATCTTTCTAAATACAGTAGGAGCTCTGGTAGTGTAGTGGCTAAGGCACTTGACTGCTAACCAGAAGGCCGGTGGTTCAAACCCACCAGCCACTCTTTGGAAGGAAGATTGGGCAATATACTTCTGTAGTGATACTGCCTTGGAAACCCAAGGAGGGACGGCTATGAGTTGTGTCCGACTAGATGGTACATAACAACAACAACAACAAACATTGTTCTGGTATTCTTTGCCATCTGGCATCAGCAATGATATATCTCATTCCATGTCATTTTCTGAACCTGGCTTGAATTTTGACTCATCTGTTAGTTTGTCCCACTGTGGTGCTTTGCATGTTGTAGTGATGGTGGAAGCTATGCCACTGCTTTCTCAAATACTAACAGGTCAGTCATGATGGACAGCTTTCAGTGGGGCTACTAGACTAAGACAGACTAGGAAGAAGGGAAGTCCCACCCACTTCTGAAAAAATAGCCACTGAAACCTTACCAATAGCAGTGAAACATTATTAACAAATATAGCACCTGATAAATGTGAGACAGCTACATATATAAATAAATTGCAACTCTTGCCCTTAATGTGTTTATGTTCTGTTGGAGGATACAAAAGATAATGGTGGTACACAGTGGCAAGCGCCATGATTGTGATCAAGGAGAAGGCACACTTTACCCTGAGTAGCAGGGAAAAAAATTGTTTGATGATAATTTTGAGATATAAGGATCCCAGTACAAAATGCTAAATATTTTTTTTCCCATATGGATGATGAAAAAGCCATTATGCTATTTAAGCTGGTGAGTTCAAACTACTATGTTTCAGCTAGTAGCTGAGCGCTTAACCACTGCACCTCTGGGGAAATTTTACATATATATAAATATATATCTATTTATGTATATATGAAGTGGTTGGAAATTATCCTCTCTAAAAAACAGTTTTTCTGTTTGTGCAGTGCAGTGAATTACATGGTATGACATTTTCTAGTCATGGTCTTTGTAACTCCCATTGGATCACTGAGTGAGACCATGTAAATAAGGTGTGTAGAACTCTGATATTGGGATTGGTTAGTTTGATCACACTGCCAGGTTTAGAATGAACTTTCCCAAAGGCAGAAAGGGGAATTCACTGCCATCAAGAGAGGAGAGCTGCAGGTGAAGTGGAGTGTGTCCTTGGACCCAAGATCCCTGTGGTGGACCTTCTTGGCAGAGATGACCTGGTAGAGACAACCTAGCAGAGATGATCCCTCAGAGACCTAGCTGAGAAACCAAGAAGCACGAGACAGAGCAGTGGGCTTTCCAACCCATAGAGCTAGAAACCTGAGTGCCTTCAAGAGGGAGCCTTACTGGCAGTGTGGGGTGCACATAGCAGTACCTATTGGCAGAGCTAAAAGAGCTCTGTACCACTTGCCTGAGCAGAGGCCAGGCCGAGAGGCCAAGGGCCAGAGAAGCAAGCTTGAGGACATAGAAGAGGGAAGACTGTCCTGATCGAAGGACTGTAATCCTGAGAACATTCTTGAACCTGAATTGTAACCTGTTACTTTCCTAATAAACCCCATAATTGTAAGTATTGTCTGTGAGGTCTGTGTGACCATTGAAAAGGATTATCGAACCCAGCAGAGAAGTAGTGAGTACCTTGGGAGCAATGGTTGGTGTCAGAATTGGTAAAAAGGTTAGAGGGTGGCAGCATGTCTGGCCTCATAGGGATAAGCCTTGGCCTATCAATGGTGATTCCTTCTCACCCTTGTGTGATTGGAGGAGGTCATAAGATGCTGAACTCATGCACTTCTTGCAGTCTGTTTTAAATTTTAAGTCACTTTCCAAAGGTATGTAGAATGTACATACCTTTTCACTATTCTCCTTCTAAAGAAAAGTAATTACTACCATGGAAGAAAAAAAAAGTTACCGAAATATGGATTAACATTTCAGTTGACTTTTAGGACAAATGCCTTTTATTAGCAGTGATTCTCAACTGGAGACTGTACAATTCCTTAGATGTTTATGGAAATAAGAATGTTTAGAGTTTTCAGTGATTGGAGGTTACCACAGGCGTTTAGTGGAATGACTGGATATTCTAAATACACTGCACAAAACTAGGAATTGTTCCACCTAATGTGTCAGTAATATTACGAAGCACTGGTACTTCGGTTTAGGCTGAAATGAATATAACGATAGTTGAAGATATCATGGAAGTTACATGCATTTCATATTTAAGCTCTTTAAGCTGCCATCCTTTGTCATACGTTCTCTTAAACTTTACTCTTCAGTTTCTGATTCTGAATTTCAATATCCTTTTAGCTCCTTTAGTTCTACCAACTTGAAACCCTGAGCCTGAGTCCTGCGCTCTTCTCTATTTCCAATCCTTTTCTTACTTCTGTGTTTATAAAAATAGCCTGATAAAATGTACACCGAACAAAACAATAACTATTATGTATGAAACATAGGTTTTGGAATTATTCTGGTTTATATAATAAAGATATTACCCTCATTATCAATAGGTTTAACATTCCTTTGCTTCTCAGTCAAGTGTGCATTCAAAAAGTCTAATGTAGCAAGCACATCAAATGTGGAAATTCAGAGAAGCAGCAGTTTACACAGTTAATACTGGATTCAATTAATATTTGAAGTAGAGCTGTTGGATACTTTTCATGGAGTTATGCTTATATATCTATTAATCAGCAGTTTATCTATCTATACATAATCTGTATTTATAGCTGTGTTCTTAAAATGGAACTTTCTTAATTAATGACAGTTTGTTCCTTCCCATTTTGTCAGTTAAGTTTTTAAGAATACTAGTTCAGCAAGCATGATTTTAATCTCTGAGTTTTTTAATTGATCTGCTTAGGTCATAATATGCATATCAAATTAATTTGTCTCACGCTTTTTATTTTCATGGTTGCTCCCATTTGATTATAAGCAATTCAATTGCCACATGAATATTGCTACTTACCATGATTGCTTCTCTGTTTGAAAATTCCATGAAGAATTTATTACATAACTGCTTTTAAGGGAAAGATTCTACTTTTTAGTACTATAATTCTAGGTGTTATTTATATTTTCTTAGAACAACAAGTGCCTCAGGTAAAAAGTAGCTTTCTCATTGGCTTATTTCCTGTGGTGATGCATGGCATCTGTTGAAGTCTAATTTAAAGTAAAGATATCAAAAGGAAAATATTGCTAAATATCATTATATAAAAATAATCACAGTGAACATGTGAATTAGTTTCTCGTTAAACTTATGGGGATTAAATTTCATGGCATGAGACACAGAGGAAGAATTATTTGTAAAATAATGGTTATACATTTTGAATGAATAGCACAGTATAGAGATATTGAGATGTCAGTAATTTTTTAAATAAAAGGCAAAAGTTTAAATAATGTTTATATAAAATCCATAATATTGTTTGAAGAAAATTCTATTTATCTTAAATTAAAGTAAATAATATTATGATGAACTTTAGAAGTCTGTGCTTATTTTCAAAGCACACAATTTTCACTACAAACCACATTGCTTTATGTCAAGTGCGTGAAAAGTATGTGATATCTTTCCTTTTAACAAGAACTTTTAAAGAGAGTTACAGTAGTGACATCTACTCAAGTTATTAAAGTCATTTTAGACAAGGTCATGGCTGATAAATGAATCTACAATAATTATTTGGATTTAGAAGAGAAGGGGATTGTCCAGTTTAAGATTTAGGAAGACTTCATAAAAGAGATAGAAATGGTGCTTGAAGGATAGATAAGATTTCTGAAGGAAAAATAGAGAGGGGATAATAAAAATAGGGTGTGTTTAAATCACAGTAAAATAATAGTTTGTGTGAAATTTATGAGGAATGGGAAGCTGATCAGAAAGATAGAGAGTCCTTAGTTTGTGACATTTCTTGAATTAAAGAGCTAAGAGTTTGGGACTTTCATAATCAATGTTTTTTTTTTTTTTTTCAAAGAGACATTGAATATTCCAAACCAAACGCTCAAGCTTGGGTTCCGAAAAGACAGAGTGTGAGTCATAAATTTATATGCGATTATTTTCTTTGAGAGTAAATCTCAAAGAAAAGGAACAAGGAACATGGGATTGAATCAAGGGAGGAGTAAGAACCTGAATTAAGCTGCTCATTTTAAAGTAAGACTGATTGTTTAATCCTTGAGTCAGAGCCCTGAGAAGCCACATACACTATGTCAGGACTCTTCTATGGGGAGACAGGGTACTTAAGGATTAATTGAACCACTTCTCAAATTACATTGGTTAAACATTCACCCTGTGAGTTAATATGTCTGCTCTCAGTATTGCAGATTAGGCAGGAACTAAGGCATTGCCACATTGTACCTGTTTTAAATTGATCTGGGTGTGAAGAGAGGTAGACCTGGAAATAAGCAGTTAAGTATAAATGATAGGAAACAATGGGTGAGGAGAGATTTCTAACATGCTAATTTTTTTAGAAAAAAACTGTCCGAACAGCATAATTGAGAAAGTGATATTTAAGAAAGGAAGGCTGTCAGACAATTGTTAAAATAAACTAGGTGAACAAAGCCAAGACCTTCATTAACATAGTAATGTTTGTAGTGGTAAGGAAAAAAATGACTGCATGAAGCTATAGGGGAAAAAAAAAAAAAAAAAAGAATGCCAAGACCTACCAGGTGACTGGATATGGTAAGATAGAAAGGAAGTAAATAGGAAGCCACTTTTTTTAAGCCCAAGTTAAATGGTGATACCATTCCTAGAAGGAACTGATTTTTTTTGTTGTTGTTGTTGTCGTTAGATGTTGATATTAAGTATGCTTTACACTTATTGGATTTAAAATGTGCTTATTTCACCAATAGGAGCCCTATGGCACAATGGTTAAAGCATTTGGCTGTTAATTAAAAGATCTGCAGTTCAAACTCACCAGCTTCTCTGTGGGGAAAGATGAGGCAATCTGCTTTTGTAATGATTTAGAGCCCTAGAAACCCTATGAAGCATATCTCCTCTTTCTATAGGGTTATTATGAGTTGGAATCAACTCAATGGCAGTGGTTTTTTTTTTTTTTTTGGTTATTTCATCAGTAATTTTTCTACGCATGCATGTAGAAAATGTTGCTAAACAGATAGTATGGTAAATTCTCACTTACACATCTAGTAAATATATTTTCTGTCTCCTAGCTCAGAGTACAACTACTGTTATTCTATTAATTTTATGCAGTAAGCCAAAGGGTTAGAGTTTTTTATTTTCAAAAAAAAGGAATGATGAAAATCTTACTTGTTCCTCAGAAAAAGTAAGAACCAAAAGTTCATTTCAGAGAGTTCTTATCAAATTTCATTTTGTCCAAATTGTTATACAAAAGCAACTATCTACACACACACTAGAACTATTTATTTTGTCACATGGCTATTTAGTTTGCTGGGATGGAAGAAACTGGTTCATGCTTAAAAACTGAAAAGAAGGCCTATCATTGTGTGACTGATAACTGAACATACAATAAGTTGTGGGGGTTTCTGCTGCAGAATTCTTTACGACTTTGACCAAAAAGAGGACTGGGTGAGCAGAGGGCATCTGGCTTTAATCACGTGCAATTATCTGAAAGTTGTCTGGCCTTTCATAATATGTCGAGCAGGACCACTGTGTCTTAGCACTACATATTGGACAGTTACTTCTCACATAGAGCTACTGAAGTAATTTTGTTTGCATTGAATATCCCGAAGTTCATTGGAGATCTGTAATGTACAATATCCAACTTTTTGTGTGTCAGTCATTTTTAAATGTTTAGCATTTTTTTGGTAGGAAGTGTGCCCATTACTGCTGTATATTTACTAATTTCTTCCACAAAACAGAACTAGAATCACATATCTGTCTATCATGGCAAGTCAGGTAGAATTTAGGTATGCATTTCTCTGGTAGTGTAGTGCCTAAGGCACTTGACTGCTAACCAGAAGGCTGGCGGTTCAAATCCACCAGACACTCCTTGGAAGGAGGATGGGGCAATCTACTTCCATAGTGATACTGCCTCGGAAACCCAAGGAGGGATCTCTATGAGTCAGGGCCAACTCAATGGCACATAACAAACATAACAATAAATGATTACAGTCTATCAGAAGTCATAGCATGTCAAATTTTGCATTTAAATTCTTGAAATGACAGTCAGTTTCTTTGTTTAACTCAATAACAATACAGAGATTCAAGTTTACTAATTATTGACTTTTTAAAAAATCTATGTGCGCTCATTAGAACTAGCCTTAAAAATTTCCCAAAACCTAGTGTTCTATCATTTGCATGCACACGTGCAAGTCTTAACAATCAGAACAATTCTAAGTCAGGAAGGACACTACAGTACATGAAGCTTCCATTTTGCAGTGTTAGTCTAAAAAATATGTCCCTGGAAACAAAAATTTTAATGGAAACTTCCCAATACTTGGATTTTAGGTGTGATTCTGGGCCAAAAATTGAAACACTGTTTCTTTATTCCCCAATTTTTTGACTGTGTCAATGATTGCTATGCTCTTATTGAGCCAACTCTATGATTTCATTTTGCGAGCCATTCCTGGGTAAGCCTATCCTTCATGATATTTCCCATCTTTAATATGTACCTATTTCCCTCCACAAGGACACTGTGGTTAAGACCTTGCTAACCAAAAGGTTGGTGGTTAGAACCCACCAGCCACTCTACAGAAGAAAGATGAATCAATCTGCTCCCATAAAGATTGTTGTTGTTCTTAGGTGCCATTATGTCAGCTCCAACTCAAAGCAACCCTGTGTACAGTGTAATGAAAAACTGCTCAATCCTGTAACATCCTCATAACATCTGCTGGGCTTGAGCCCATCTTTGCAGCCTCTGTGTCAATCCATCTCATTGAAAGTCTTCCCCTTTTTCAATGACTGTCTTCTTTACAAGCATGATATTTTTCTCCAGGAACCAATTCCTTCAGACAACATGACCAAAGTACTTGAGACAAAGTCTGGCCATTCTCACTTCTAAAGAACATTCTGGCTGTACTTCTTCCAAGACTGATTTTTTCATTTTTCTGGCAGTCCATAGTATTTTTGGGGAGCTCTGGTAGCGTAGTGCCTAAGGCACTTTACTGCTAACCAGAAGGCTGGCAGTTCAAACCCACCAGCCACTCCCCGGAAGGAAGGTTGGACAATCTACTTCTGTAGTGATACTGCCTCAGAAACCCAAGGAGGGGTCACTATGGGTTGGATCTGACTCCACAGCAATGGTTGCTTTGTTGCTTTTTATAGTATTTTTACTATTGTTTGACAATACCACAACTCAATTGCATCTATACTTCTTTGGTTTTCCTTATTCATTGTGCAGCTTTCACATGCATATGAGGTTATTTAAAATAGTATAGCTTGGGTCAGGCGCACCTTAGTCTACAAAGTGACATCTTTTCTTTTTACACTTTAAAGAGTTTTTTACAGTAGATTTTCCCAGTTGATATGTAGTTTGATTTGTAGACTGCTGTTTCCCTAGGTGTTGATTTTTGATTCAAGCAAAATGAGATCTCTGACAAGTTCAATATTTTCTCCATTTATCATGATGTCGTTTATTGGTCCAGTTGTAAAGATGTTTGTTTTCTTTATTTTGATGAATAATCATACTGAAAACTGTAGTCTTTAATGTTCATTAGTGAGTGCTTCAAGTCATCTTCAATTTCAGCAAGTAAGGTTGTGTCATCTGTATATTGCAGGTTGTTAATGAGTCTTCCTCCAATCTTGCACTATATTCTTCTTCATGTAGTCCAGCTTCTTGGATTATTTGCTCAACAAAGAGATTGAACAGTAAAGTGAAAGGATATAATCCTGATGCACATATTTCCTAATTCTCAACCATTCAGAATCCCCTTGTTCTGTTTGAAAGGCTGTCTCTTGTTCTATGTACAGGTTCCTCATGAGCACAGTTAAATGTTCTGGAATTCTCATTCTTCATAATATTATTTGTAATTTATTATGATCCACACAGTTGAAAGCCTTTGAATAGTCAATAAAACACAGGTAAACAATTTTCTGGTATTCTTTGTTTTCAGCCAAGATCCATCTGACATCAGTAATGATATCCCTTGTTCCACACTCTCTTCTGAATCCAGCTTGAATTTCTGGCAGTTCCCTGTCAATATACTATTGCCTCTGTTCTTGAATTTTCTTCTGCAAAATTTTACTTGCATGTGATATTAATGACACTGGTTGATAATTTCCACATTCTTTTGGATCACTTCATTTTAGAATGGGCACAAATATAGTTCTCTTCCAGTCAGTTGTTCAGTAGGCATCTTCACAATTCCTTGGCATAAATGAGCAAGACTCTCCAGCATTGTATCCATTTGTTGCAACATCTCAATGGGTATTCCATCAAGTTCTGGAATCTTGTTTTTAACCAATTCCTTCAGTCCAGCTTGGACTTCTTCCCTCAATACATTTATTTTTGATCATATGCTACCTCCTGAAATGGTTCAGTGTTGACCTATTCTTTCTGGCACAGTGACTCTGTGTATTCCTGCCATCATCATTTGATTCCTCCTGCATTGTTCAATATTTTGCCCTTAGAGTCCTTCAGAATTACAACTCCGGGCTTGCTTGTTTTCTTCAGTTCTTTCAACTTCAGAAATGCCAAGCATGTTCTTCCTTTTTGGTTTTCTAATTCCAGGTCCTTGTACATTTCATTATAATGCCTCCCTTTGAAATATTTGGTTTAGCTCTTTTATTTCATCATTTTTTTCCACTCACTCTAGGTCCTTTGAAGGACAAGTTTTTGAATCTCTTCTGATATCCATTTTGGTCTTTTCTTCATTGTTTTTGGTGATGTTTTGTTCTCTTTATGTATGATGTTCTTAATGTCACCCCACAACTCATGCAGCCTTAAGTCATTGGTGTTCAGTGCTTTAGATCTGTTCTTCAGAAGGTCTCTAAATCCAGGTGGGATGTGCTCATGTTTGTATTTTTACTCTTGTGGACTTGTTTTAATTATCTTCAAATTCAACTTGAACTTGCCTCAGAGAAATGGTCTGTTCCACAGTGGGCTCCTGGCCTTCTTCTAACTGATAACATAGAGGTTTTTTATCATCTCTTTCCACAGATGTAGTATATTTGATTCCATGTAATCCATTTGGCAAGTCCATGCATATAGTCATTGTTTATGTTGTTGAAAAAAGGTATTTGCAGTGAACAAATTGTTGTTCTTACAAAATTCTGTCATGAAATCTCCAGCATCATTTCTATCAGAAAGGCCATATTTTCTAAAAACCAATAGTTCTTCTTTGTTTCCAACTTTTGCATTCCAAGGACTAGTAATTATCAATGCATCTTGATTTCATGTGTGATCAATTTCAGAGGCAGAAGTTCATAAAAATCTTCAACTTCTTTGTCTTTGACTTTAATAGTTGGTGTGCAAAGTTGAATAATATTAATATTAACTGGTCATCCTTGTAAGTCTATGGCTATTACCCTATTACAGGTAGTATTGTACTTCATGATAGATCTTGAAATGTTCTTCTTGACAATGAATGTGATGCTATACCTCTTCAATTTGTCATTCCCATCATAGCTGATCATATCATTTTCAGTTTCAAAATGGCCAATACCAGTTCATCTCACCTCACTAATGCTTAAGGATATCAGTCTTTATGCATTCCCTTTCATTTTTGACAATTCAGTTTCCCTAGATTCATGTATTGCACATTCCATGTTCACATTACTAATGGATGTTAGCAGCTAGTTCATTTCATTTTGCATCCTGTCACCTTAGCAAAAGAAAGTCTAGAAAACTTTACTTCACATATCTTTAAGGTGGCGTAGTGCCTAAGACATTTGACTGTTAACCAAAAGACTGACCATTTAAAGCCACCAACCACTCCTCAGAAGGAAGATTGGGCAATCTACTTCTGTACTGATATTGCCTTGGAAACCCAAGGAGGGGTTGCTATGGGTTGGATCTGACTCCACAGCAGTGAGTTTGCTTTGGGTTTTTTTTTTTTTTTTGGTTCTACTTTGAGGAGGTAGCTCTTCCCCAGTTGTATTTTCACTGCCTTCCAACCTGAAGAGCTCATCTTCTGGCACTGTATCAGATAATGTTTCACTTCTATTCATAAGGTTTTCCATGGCCAATATTTTCACAAGTAGTCCTTCTTAGTCATACAAATTTCAGCCTTGGAAACCCTGTCAGGCAGTTTTATTCTGTCTTAGCCCTCTCTGTCACTAGGAGTCCAAGTTTACTTGAAGGCAGAAAATAAAACAATTCCCTCTATGGATAGTCCTTAGGAGAGGCAGACAGTTCAGTACTCATCTATCAGCCAAAAAGTTGGCTGCTCAAACCAACTCAGAGTTTGTGGGAAGAAAGTCCTGGTGATTTGCTTCTGGAAGACCACAGCCTTGGGAATCCTATGCAGTTTAATACTGGCCTACATACATGGGTCACCGTAACTTAAATTAACTCTGTGGCAACTAGCTTTTGTTCCTTCTATTATAACCCCTATATGTAAAATACCTAGATTGGATTATTTTATTTGCAACTGAAGTTTAACCAATAAAGGGATCCACCTCATCCTACAAATGCCATAATCATGTAGGAATCGATCTTGATGAAACTTCCCAAAATAATGTTTTCTATGAATGATAGTACATTGTTTACAGTACCCTAGTGACGATTATCTACATATTGTCACATCATCAAACTTGTGTTTTATATTTCTCCTCTAGACTATAAGTTCCTGGAGACAATATCCATGTGCCATATATCATTCTATATCCTACAATATCTAATCTTCATATCTGTATAATAGTTTGAGAAGAAATAAAAGTACAAGATAGATTACATTTCAGTGGTATTTCTAAAAAGTCTAGACAATGAAAATGTTAATGATACATTTTTTTTTTTCTAGATATCTCATTATAAACTGGGTGATATCCAAGAACCAACCATTAAATAATGTCTTTTATTTTGTAAATGTTCCTTTTCCATAGACATAAAAAACATATTCAGTAGAAGGAAATGAAAAATTCCCCTTAATGAAAAAGAGAAAATAATGCATCTTTTGAGATGGAAATTAAATTCCTATGTGGGTTATTATGTATTCAAGTTAATACATAAGGAGAATTAAAGTCATTTTAAGACATTCTTTAGTGATATGCAGATGTTTACTAAAGAATAGGACTAAGCAATAAAATTTTATGTTCAGACACTGGTGCAGAGACTAAATGAATTATATTTTTAACAGTTATAATAAACTGTTTTAACCTTAATCAAACACCTGTGATTAACTAAAATTACTTGGACATTATAGAATATTTTTTTGCAAAGCAGTTTGGGAAAATGGGTTTTCTGTTTGACTTAAAATACAAAAGCCATCCAGAAGGATTTAGATATCTTCTTCTTACATCATTTACTGTTTTCTCATTCTCTGTGACATTCTCAGATAAATAGAAATAAAATTATATATACAAGCATAGTCACTTCCCTTGCTCTCAGCATTTAATTCTTGCCATTTTATTTTAACATAACATCTTCATTTTACTTGCTACTTGTTCAAAAGGCTGAACATGGAGAACCTTGTCCCTGTTTTTAAAGTTGAGGGAACTACTTCCTGAGGACAATATACTCAATGCAAGATAGTAGGTAGAGAAATACCTACCAGAAAATTCCAATTTATTAACTATATTCTTCTCCAAATTTCATGCATATGAAGAAAATCCTATTCCTTCAAAACACACACAAACATGTTTTCTCTCTAACAGCGGGAGGTATGAAATTGGGCTAATGCATAAAAATAAACAAACTAAACTCACTGCTGTCGAGTCGATTTGACTCCTTGGGTTTCTGAGGCAGTATCTCTACAGAAGTAGATCGCCCAATCATCCTTCAGAGGAGTGGCAGGTGGGTTTGAACCACCAGACTTCTGGTTGTCAGTCAAATGTCTTAGGCACCATACTACCAGGACTCTTGGGCTAATACATAGGCCTATAAATAAATGTGAATCTGAGCTCATCTGAAAAACAGAAAAAAGGACATTACACTTCGCTCTCTTGTTTGTTAGAAGGATTAAATGAGATTATGTGAAATGAAATTTCAAAGTATTTTTTATAAGTACATATTCCAGTCATTATTCCTTGCTTATTGAAAGAGACAAAGATAGAACACAAAGGGATTATTAACAGATAATGTGAAAAAAACAGTAACACAATTATTAATATTTTTTAATAATACAAGCAAACTAGAGGTAGCCTCTGCTAAAATTGGGGTTCTTATGTGACACATGAATGCTTTCTGTACATAAAAATTCAAGAATATATGAAAAATGACCCTCTGGCATGTGAAGAATACATCTATCTCTAAGACCTGAATCCATAGATGTCCAAAGACTTTCCTCTACATGCAACTTGAGTCCCACTCTGTTCTGAATCTTTTAGTTGAAATTCTTGTGTGAGAGACAATCTAATGGCCCATAGTTTAGATCACCTGTCACTTTTTGGCATAACCATTTTTATTCAAGGGAACAGAGTAGAAATATGGTTACTGAGTTCTTGTCCCTGTAGGTAGTTTTCACAACTATATGAAAGTACAACAGAACTGAATAAATACCCCATTAGATATTTACTACAAATCACTGAACCTCCTCTGACTCACATAGGTTCTGACATATAGTATCCTTTAAAAGAGTACATGCTTAACGAATGAATAGATTTAAGATGATGCTCAAAGATTGTTTCATGCCTACAAGATTAACACATATGAGAGTAATGTAACATTTTTGTAAATGAGCCCATCAAAATTCCCTGGTTTCCATAAGATTTTAGCTGGTAAAGAATGGTTTATAATTTAAATCCCTTTACTTTGGGACAATTAGCACAAATAATTATATAACTTTTCTTTTTAGTAAACAAGAATAGAATTATTGAGAAAGCCAAATGAATAGTATGGCTCTGGAACCACAAACATTTAGTTGAGAAATATAACCACTATTTTGTATACCTTGCCATCACTCATGATTGTAATATTTGGGAGTTACCTCATCCATGTCTTTTCCCTAGGCAGTAATTTTACATTTTTGTGAAGGTATTGCAAATTTTATTTTGTTTTGTTCATCTAGCTAATATTTTAACATAAGCATTTTAATAATGGTTCCTATACTTTTATAATGTTATAATTACTGGTTAATAATTTAATAGTTCTGCTACTCATGATTTGAGAATCATTAAAGTCATTAAAAATTGATGTGCAGAAAATAATAAAAACTATATGAATGAGTTGTCACTAAGGTATATTTCTGCAGGGAGCACATGACTGGCCCCACATTTCTGGAGTTTCCTCTCAAGAACCTATGCAAGGAAGTAACTAGTGACTGTTATTGTCATCTAATGCCAATGGATGGAGCTCCATCATGACGTACAGTTGGAGTGCATATATTGGCATTGGTAGAATTGGCCTTAAGTCTCATCTCAGTGACACTAGCTGTGGGAACTTTGGCAAATTACTTGCAGTTTTTGACACTATTTCCTCATGAAATAAGAATTCCCAACTCATAGTTGTGAGAATAGAAAATAAATGTTAAAAACACTGTATTAAGTTTTGCATAATACTAATAACTAACATAGAGTACTTTTTGACATAATTTATGTTGTTTGATGCCTCTAAACTGGTAACAGATTCATGGATTGCACCAAATGCCTTAAGTTAGAAATTAGCTGCACTGAGCCTATCATTTTCTTGTTGCAGGGTTTCCAGCCACAATCCTTTTAATTATCATTGCCTCATTGCAAAGAGATTTATAACTACTTGTTATCCCAGCCTTTCCTCTTCCACCTGATCCTAATCAACCACAGCTTTAGTAATTGCAATACCACTGCATGCCAAGAGCTATCAAAACAGCACTTGTTACCAGCAACGGAATCCCTCTTAATGCCTTCAGACTAGTAAGAAATCCAACTACAAAATCCCATTCTGTGGGATATATTAGACCTTTTCTGTTGCTTATGGCCTCAGACTTGGTTCCTATAAAAAATAAAGCCTGAGGAAAAAAGCTTACATGTAAACATTCTGTTGTGGAATCACAGGGAAGCAGAAGCAATAAAAATGGGAAGTTAATAGAGGAAGGAGTGAGCAGTAGTGCAAGGGGGTGATTACTAAGCCGAGGATATACATGTAATAAATCAGATGCTTCTTAGTTTCATGAAACATTTTTAGGCCGCTTATGTAAACTCATCTAATCTTTTTAACAGCTCTTGTTGACAGTACTGTGCCAGTTTTCTAGCTTGTGGGGTTGGACTGAAAAAAAAAGGAATAATGATCTCAGTTGTGAGGTAAAGATTTTAGGGTATAATTTTGACACATATATGTTGGATATATACATGGTATGGAGGTAGTAGCACTTGAGATTCAATTTATCCATTTTCTATTACCTAAGGCATTTGACTGCTAACCAGAAGGCTGACGGTTCAAACCCACTGGCCACTCCTTGAACTGGAGATGGGGCAAACTACTTTCCTAGTGATACTGCCTCGGAAACCCAAGGAGGGGTCACTATGAGTCGGGTCCGACTTGATGGCACACAACAACAATAACAACAACAACAGACAAAAGCTCAACCACTAGAAGCAAATTTACGAAAGTTGTGTGTTTGCGTTTATGTGTGTACATATATGCAAAAATATTGAAGGTTATAATTAGTGTGAATGGAGAGAGGGATGTAACAATTGTTAGTTGTTACTGTTATGTGCCCTTGAGTCGGCCCTGACTCATAGCGACCCCTCCTGGGGTTTCTGAGGCGAACCTTCCTTCCAAGGAGTGGCTGGTGAATTTCACCTGCCAGCCTTCTGGTTAGCAGTCAAGTGCCTTAGGCACTATGCTAAGTGACTATTAAATTTCAGTGTGGTCCTTTATACTTTCTATATGTTAATAACATTTTCACTCTTTCAACTCTTCTCTTCTGACCACAATATGGTTCACTCTGGAAGATCATGTGTGGAAACTTTATCATAGCTTCTCTACAATCATAACAGAATAAACCCAAAACACTGAAGGTGTCCCATCCTGGCAGGGTGTCAGATTAAAGACAAACCAATAAGACATGAAAATAATGTGAACAAACATTCAGTGCAATTTATTAAAAAAAAAAAAAAAAAATCTGTCCAAGGGAATGCCATTCATAATGAACTGTAAATTTCCTAAAAATTCTGGTGTATGTGTATGTCAAAATCGTTCTTGTCCTGCAGCTACCTAGAAGGCTATCCATTTATTTTCAGATTTCCCAAAATTTCTTCCAATTAACTTAAATGCCTTTCCTACCTTTTCCATATTCTTTCTTCCTTCTACATCTATTTGTTGTGGTTAGTTTTGGTTGCTGTTCTTGCTTCCACCAATAACTCTGTCTTACCTTTCCAAAGAGGTCAGTCAATATCCTTTCAGTACTCAGCTTTGCCTCACCTAGTCTTCAAATTGTTCACAATAAACATCCAAGCCCCAATTTGTGGAAGATAGAGTTTTTCTTAAAAAGTAAGAGACATTGGTGGGGTTAGAGAGAAGTTGTGAATTCAAGTAAGATTATTTTTGCTGATCTATATCCCAGGAACTGGTGAAAAGAAGCTATGACATTCAATTTAAGCTGACAAAAGAACCCATAATTCTCTTCTAGTAAATCTGTATCCATATGTATGGTTTTATTTATTTATTTTTCCTTTTTTTTTTTTTAAATTATGATTTGGGTGAAGATTTACGGAGTATATTCACTTTCCATACAGCAGTTCACATACACTTTGCATCATAACATTGACCACAGTTCATCACAATGCAACGGCTCCCCTCTCTCTTCCTCCCCATAGTTACCTCTTCCCTGTGTCCATCCCTCTGTGTACTCCTGCCCCCTGAGCTGTCTCCTTGTGCATAAGCAGCCCTTATTTCTCCCATGATTGTTCTCTCCAAGGAATGTATCTACCCCAGGCAAATGTTAACTCATATGTCTTTTGTTTGGCTGGAAACAACAGGTATGGGTTCAATTCCAGACCTGAAGGGCAGCTAGGGGCCATAGTCTCAGTGGTGCCACCCAGCTCTATCGGACCAGCAAACCAGGCCCCCCTTTTTTTTTTCTCCAAATGATTTTTGAGTTTTGTTCCACCTTGTTCTCCCTCTCTATTAAGGATCTCCTACATAGATCCCCTTCCACGTGGATGACAGTGGTAGCCAGGCACCATCTAGTTCTTCTATTTTCATAGTCGTATAGGTTGCAGATGAGATGGTGTACCAGTTGCTAGGACTAATTGTTTCCATGAATTTTGTTTTTCTTCATTCTTCTTTGCTCTAGATGAGGAGAGACCCATCGTTGCATTTAGATGGCAGCTTGCTAGCTTTTAAGATCCCAGTTGCTACTCACCAAAGGAGGTGGAACGATGTTTTGTATAGTATGTTATGGATGTCCCCTGCAACTGTGGTCCCAAGCCCACAGGTTCAACTACTCAGTCAGTCCCTCTGGACAGCTGGCTGTGACCAAGCAGTGACCACAACCTTGCCCCTTGTCAGCTCTACTATACACCTGGGAATTCTGATCATTCACATAAACTTATAGGACC
>NW_006921588.1:11908452-11917103 GCF_000298275.1 Orycteropus afer afer | reverse complement strand
TATAGTATGTTATGCCAATTGAGCTTAATGTCCCCTGCGAGTATGGTCCCAAGCCCTCAGGTTCAACTACTCGGTTTCTCTGGGTAGCTGGCTGTGACCAAACAGTGACCACAACCTTGCCCCTTGTCAGCTCTACTATACACCTGGGAATTCTGATCATTCACATAAACTTATAGGACCATTGTCTGCCAAACCTATACATGTTCTTGGATACATATGTAAGGTTTTAATAGGGTTGAGAAACCAGTAGGATATTGTCAGAAAGTGAAGATCATTTTTCTAGATAGTGAGAGAAGGCTGCTTTGGTCTGATGACACTTAACTATATGTTTATGAAAAAAAGAGTCAAATAATCAAAAATAAATGTGACATCAAGGAAACTTACATGAAAATAAAACCAGACTTGCCACTATTTTTCCAGCCATGTCTGGCCTTGCAGGAATAGGCTTTGGGTTACTGATAGTGATTCTGTCTTTCTCTTGTGGGGTTAGAGGAGGTCAGAACATGTGGCCTCCTTGTCTTTTTTGCAGTCCATTCAGTCAATTATGACTCTTAGCAAACCCCATTGGGTTTCCAAGGTGGTAATACATAATAAAAACAACTGTAAATATTTCTGAAAACTGAAGTTTAATGCTGACATTTCATATCTATAATGCAACATAGTATATTTAATTTGCTAATTATGTTTATAATAATTTCAGAATGGTCCAGAATTACCTTCAGAGAACTTAGAGGGTGAGAATGTGAGATGCTTAAATGCACATTCTGAAAGGAAAATAATGTTAATGAAACATATTCTACACTGAAAATTACCACTTTTAGTTTGTTCATTGATAACTTGAATGTTACAAAGAGCTTCATACACTTAGCTAAGGTGAAATTCTATTTTATCTTTTCAAGATTTGATCATTACTTTATCACTGAAATGAAATTCTACAAAAAGAGTTCTCTCCAGAAGAGTTTTATCACTGTGTGAAACTCTAGCATTGATGGAGATCATAAAATAGTTTTAAAATTGCTTCGTGTTAATAGTATTTACCCTACAGGAAAGTGTAGGCTTCATTTACAGTGTGCAGCCATTCAAAACAGTGTTACTTTGCCTACACTATTAAAGTAATCATCCAGTTTAAGAACATATTACTGTGAAGACACCATCTGGCATAATACAGAATCTAGTGGACAGGAATAGTTTTACTATGGATTTTTAGTGAAAGCTCAAAGTAACATGGATAATCTGTTAAATAACCCTGTACAGTATTAAAAATTATCACAAATCCAAGAGGTAAAGAAGGTAAATACACATTATGGAGGATTTCTTCTTTATTTATTTAATCTAAATATTATGTTTTAAACAATGATACATTTAAATAGAAAAAGGTCTGCATGGTGGGAATTTTAGAATACTCTATTTTTGACACATGCTTAGCAACATACTCAAATGTTTCACTATGATTAGCATATAAGGATATTCCCCAAAGGGAAAAAAAATATTCATTTTATAGATCAATATTAGCATAAAATAATTTATAAAAATCTTTAAATTTTGAAAGCTATTTGTAGATAAGACACTAAAGCATTAGCTGCTATGGAGTCCGGTCCCTGACCAAGGGTGACAGCATGCACAAGGGAATGAAATGCTGTCTGGACCTGGGCCAGCCCCGTGATTGGTTGCTGATCAATCATTATGATCCACGGGATTTTCATTGAATGATTTTCAAAAATAGATGATCAGGCCTTTCTGCTCACTCTGACTTAGTCTGGAAGCTTCCCTGAAGCTTGTTTAGCATCATAGGACAATGCAAACCTCCCCTGACTGGTAAGTGGTGGTTGAGCATGAAGTGCATTAGCTGGGAATCTAACCTGCATCTCTGTGTGGCTGGCAAGAATTCTGCACTGAACCCCAGTGCCCTTAGCAGATGGGCCTGCATAAAAAGCTCATTTCATTTTATGAGGGTCACAGAAGTTTCTTTGTGGTACAATACAGCTGCAAATAGTGAGTCTAATTATTTTTGCATGGATAGAAGTCTCATTATTTTATAGACATGATGCATTGCTCAACATTATTCTGTAGTAATTTGATTTAAAATTTTAAAAACTCTGATGTACGTTAATGAAATATTTCTTTAAGTAAGCTGTTTATTTCAAATACATATTACTTATTGCTTTCAGCCCACATATTGCTCTGGTAAATGCACATTATAATGACTATGAAAACAGCAACTGCTTTCCATATGGCTAAGTGTTATTATTGTACAATGTATAGAGAAACTGCTATGATTAGCATCAGTTCTTTCAGTGTTCTCAAAAATATTTTGGTCACTTAGTTGGCTTGCAGAGGCTCAAATATTTGAGGCTTTCTATATTTTAGCAACCATGTGTATTGCTTGTGTTCAAATATATTTTTAAATTACAGATAGATAGATTGTAGATGACAGATAGACAGATAGATAGATGATAGATAGATAGATAGATAGATAGATAGATAGATAGATGATAGATTTTTAGGATCTCTTTTATTCTACAAAATCTTTAGTTGTCAACCTGACTTGGAGATAAACATAAATTGCTGTGTGGTATTAGTAATGAACTAAGATACTTAGAGTCATTGGGTGGTACAAATGGTTTAGGTGTTTGGCTGCTTTCTGAAAGATTAGAGGCTTGAGTTCACCCAGAGACACCTCAGAAGAATGATCTGGTTATCTACTTCCAAAAAATCAGCCATTAAAAACCCCATCAAGCACAATTCTACTGTGACACACATTGGGTCTCTGTGAGTCAGAATTGACTCAACAGCAACTGGTATAGTAGCATACAATGTGAGGTTAACACACTTTTAGCAGTTGCTATAGCCTTCATAAAATTTTGTTCATTCTTTTTCTTTTACTTTTTCTCTCAAAATTTGTCAACACTGAAATATAAATTGTTGCTAAGTTATATACAAGGAAAAAAATAATAATTTTACCTCAAACGCCTTGCATTAAAAAGAAGCATTTTAATAAAATGAAGAGCATCAATTCTTAAAATATGGAACAAGATACGACCTGGAATTACATTTATTACCTTATATGAGGGAATAAAGTAGATAGAATATATTGTATGTACATATTATATATATATATATATATATATATATATATGCATTTATTTGTGTCTTAAATGGAGAGAATATTATGGTTGATGAAATTAAAACTATATATTTATAAGGCTGAAACCATGATATTTCCCCTAGAAAGTAGAAAGAAGACATCATGTATATGATGTGATTACTAACTAATGAAAGAAATACAAATAATTGAAGTCTCCAGAAACAATGAAAAACAAGATTATGAGAATATTTACAATTAAATATATTAAATAAAATAGATTGTGAAACAACTCAGGGCAAGAAAAATACAAACATTGATATTGATGAAATGAGTGACTAACAGTCATTGTAATTTATCAAGCACTTGCTAAACACATAACTGATCCTGATTCTACAATTATAAATAAGAAGAATTACCACACTTAAGGGAGCTACCATTTATAGTAGAAAAAAACTATAAATATATGAATTACATTACAATTTGAACAACTTTGTACCTAGTTCAGGGATAGTACACACAAGAAGGTTGGGGGGATGGACAAGTTTGTCAGGCAGGTATAAAAGGAATTTAACAAGCAGGAATAACAATACTTGACAAAGCTTAGAGAAATAAATTTGTGTGGTGAGTTTAGGGCACTAGGCTTAGATGAAAGTGCTGTGAAATAGTCAAATATTTCCTTTATGTTAGTAATTTAAAAAAAAAAAAAAGCAACTTATTTAATGCATAGAGTTATTGCCAAGAGCTTTTGAACTCAGTTTAGAATTAAAAATTTCATCACCTTGCACATGAAAAACACCAAGTGGTTAGTTTCTAGGACTTCAGAGTTGGATAGTTCTGCATTTCAATCTTAGTTGCCTGGTAAATATAAGATGAATTTTAGAAAGCTTCTTAACATTTAAAAATTCACTTTCCTCTCCCATAAAAGAGGATTAACAATACTTGACTGTAGGGTTCCTTTAACTGTACATAGGGAATGTTGTTGACTTGTTGTTGTTGTTGTTATGTGCCCTCTAGTTGGACCCGACTCATAGCAACCCCTCCTTGGGTTTCCGAGGCAGTATCACTATGGAAGTAGATTGCCCAACCTTTCTTCCAAGGAGTGGCTGGTGGATTTGAGCCTCCAGCCTTCTGGTTAGCAGTCAAGTGCCTTAGGCACTATGCTATCAGAGCTCCTTGTTGACATATATTGTTGTTGTTGTTGTTTTGCCTTTGAGTCAGCCCTGACTCATAGCGACCCCTCCTTGGCTTTCCGAGGCAGTATCACTACGGAAGTAGGATTGCCCAACCTTCCTTCCGAGGAGTGGCTGGTGGGTTTGAACCACCAGCCTTCTGGTGAGCAGTCAAGTGCCTTAGGCACTATGCTACTAGAGGTATTAAATGTTAAGATATTATTATTATTGAGTCCCTGGATGGCACAAAAGTTTAAGTGCCCAGGTACTAACAGAATGGTTAGTGCTACCCATAGGCATCTCAGAGGAAAGGCTTGGTGATTTGCTTCAGAAAGTTTGTAGCCTTGAAAACGCTATGGTGAGAAGGTTTCCTCTGCAACCCATGGAGTCATGGTAAGTTGGAATCAATCCAATTGCAACTGGTATTGTTGTTGAGAATATATTGAAAACATAATTCTTTGCCTGCAAGCATCAGTATTTTCTTCTCTATTATTTGATAAGACAAATATGCCATGCTTATCATTATATATAATTTTTATTACAGTGGGGAATGAAGTGAACATAAATCTAATATTACAACCACCACAATCAAGGTATAGCACTACTTCATCATCATAAAGATCTCCTTCATGCTAGTCCTTTATGGTCACACCCAGTCCTTCGCCCACCCAGCATCTCTAATCCCTGGCAATCACACATTTGTTTTACATCTATAATTTTGTTACATCAAGAATGCTATATAAATAAAGTGATACAATATGTGGCTTTTGCTCAGCATAGTGTTCTTGAGATGTATTCAAGTGGTTGGTTGCATGTATAAGTAGTTCATACCCTTCTATTGCTAAATAGCTTTCCGTGGAATAGAAAAAATTTCTTTAACCACCTTCTGTATAATATTCTGTAGACTATTTCGTGAAATATTTTGATGGTTTCTAGTTTGGGCTTATTGCAAATAAAGTTTCTATGAGCAATCATGTCCACACTCTTGTAGACATCAGTTTTCATTTTCTTTGGAATAAATGCCCTGAAGTGAAATTGTTGAGTTGTATGGTATATGAATGTTTATTATTTTATAAGAAAACACAAAACTGTATTCTAGAGTTTATTCACCATTCAACATTCTCCCCACAATATATGAGGGTCTCTCTATGTACTCACCAACATTTTTATCAGCACTGTTGTTTTACTTTTACTGTTCCAATAGATGTCTATGAAGCGCTGGTGTTGCAGTGGTAAGGCTGCTAACCGTAAGCTTGATAGTTCAAATTTCCAGCCACTCTATGGGAGAAAGATGAGGCAGTCTTCTTCTGTAAAGGTTTATAGCTTTGGACACCCTGTGGGGTCACTATGAGTCAGCATTGACTCCATGGCAGTGACTTTTGAGAATAGCTGTCTAGTAATGTCTAACTATGGTTTCAAGATATTTAAAATATATGAATAATTTTCATAGAAACATACTTTTATATCAGTAGGAAACTCTTTGTCTTTTTTAAATACAGCATTAAATTGACTTTTGAAAAAGAGAGACAATTTTACTGTAAAATATCAGGGAATTATAGGAATAGGAAAGAGATCAATTTCAAATTAGATGGGACTGAAACCTAAACTTTAGACTACAGCTAAGAAACTGTCCACAGTCTTATGAAGAAACAGTTTCATCAATGCATATCAGGTATATCAATGAGAAAAAAACAAGGTGAACTAACTAGTATGTTGCTGGTATTAAAATCAAATCTGCTATTTGTCTTCTTGCCACATCATTCCCAACATTTTCACTTATCATCTCAAAATATCTCAGAATGTGTGATTGCCAGGGATTAGAGATGCTGAGTGGTGGAAGGAGTGGGTGTGACAATAAAGGACTAGCATGAAGGACATCTTTACAATGATGAAATAGTACTATATCTTGATTGTGGTGTTTGTAATGTTAGATTTATATTCATTTCACTTCCCAATATAATAAAATTATATATAATGATAAGCATGGCATATTTGTCTTATCCACAAAAAATATTTGTAGTTAGTTCTTAGGAAAGTATACATTTAGTAACATTGTTGACATTCAAGGATCATACTTCCATGTTTCCTAAATAAAAAATAAGATAAGTGACTATGTGAAAATATTAATTATTTGTATGAAACTTTTTAACATAGCATAATAGCAGAAATGGAATAAAACTTAGAAGTTATTTCCCCAGAATTACTAAACCAGTGACGCTGAATCATTTCCAAATGATAGAGACCCTACAGGACAGAGTAGAGCTGTCCCATAAGTTTCCAAAGCTGTAAATCTTTGCAGATACAGACTGCCTCATCTTTCTCCTATGGAGCACCTGCTAGGTTGGAACTGCCAAACTTCTGGTTAGCAGCCAATTGCTTTAACCACTGCACAACCAGATCTCCCCTAGCATTAGTAGCATTGAGGAATTATGCCTAACTGGAAACTAGCTTCCTTGAGATATTTAATCAAAATAAATCTTATCTATAACTGACCACAAAACATAACATTTCCTTTGCATTTTTTACAAGAATTTCTTTTTTTTTTTTTCCTTTTTTCCAGAACATATGTTAACATTTCATTTAAGGTCTTATTAAAATGCCCTGGCATTTCTGCTTGTCTGAATAAAATTTCACTACCTCACACATCTTGAACATTATAAAATGCCGCATTAACCTTTCTAACAGAGCTTTGGTGTGACACAGAAGATATATATTTTCAAGGAGAATGTATTATTCATTAAATAAATAATAGAAGCAATATGAAAAAATTGTCTGAGTACTAAAATTTAATCAAAGCAATTAAAGTCAAAGGTGTTAATATATTACTAGACATATCAGAGTCATTAAATATTCTTGGACTTTCCCTTCAGGAATGGAATAGACTCCTACTTCAAGCACTCATTTAAATTTTTATTATGCCTCATCATTTTTTTACTAACTCATGATGTTGGATTTATTCCAACTACTTGTGCATAAGATACTTTGCATTTTGCATTATTGCTCTATTGTGTGTATATTTGATAAATCAATTATAATTATAATTCACTAGTTGCTTATCTTAGGAACTCTGGTAGCATAGTGGCTAAGACACTTGGCTGCTAACCAGAAGGCTGGTGGTTCAAATCCACCAACTACCCCTCGAAAGGAAGATGGGGCAATCTACTTCCACAGTGATACTGCCTCAGAAACCCAAGGAGGGGTCGCTCTGACTCGATGGCACATAACAACAACAACAACAACAACAAGTGCTATCTTAGTGGGGCAGTGGTAGTTCAGTGGTAGAATTCCTGCCTTGCATGGGGGAGACCCAGATTCAATTTTTGCTCATGTACCTCACTGGGAGCTTCCATTTATGTCAATGGAGGCTTACTGGTTGCTATAACGATGAACAGGTTTCAGAGGAGCTTCCAGATAAGGTAGGGTAAGCAGAAAGGCCTACCAATCTACTTCTGAAAAAAAGGCCAATAAAAACCTTATAGATGAGAAGAGTTGATATGCAAATGATCATGGAGATGGAGAATGACGGGGCAGCATTTTATTCTGTTATACATGTGATTGGCCTGAGTCCAATCAGTCCATCAGTTGGCAGCTACTCGATTACAGCTAACAACAAAAAATTACTTACCTTAGTACTACTTTACAGTCTCACAATGATAATATCCCAGAGGAAACATTTTAAACAGAAATATTTATATACCACGAAATTAATAATTTTTAGAAAAAATATTGCTTGCAATGATTTGTTAGTTTTGAATATCTGAATGCCAAATACTATTTATATAATTACACTAAATTTTTTTTATTTGTAGTTCAATACAGTAAAAGGAGTTATTGGTTTGTGAGTACGTGCAGTGGTCAGATGCCATGCTAAAAAACAAACAAACAAACCAATTGCTGTGTTGTCTATTCAATTTGGAGTGATCCTAGAGGACAGAATAGAACTGCTCCACAGGGTTTCCAAGGCTGTAAATCTTTACAGTAGCAGATTGCCATATCTTTCTCCCAGAGAGTGGCTGGTGGGTTTGAACTGCCTACTTTCTGGTTAGCAGCTGAGTGCTTTAAACATTGCAACACGGAAGCTTCTCTGACGCCATAGTAGTAATATGTATTTAGAGTCCTTCTAGTATTGTTATTATTGTCATTTTACAAATGCAACTCAGAAAATGACTTTCCAAGAACATACAACTGGTAAAAGGTGAAAACAATCTGTGAGTTGCAACTATTAGTAAAAATATTGGGTGATCACTGACTGTGGACAATCAAAATCAGCACTAGGAAGTAACCAATGTTTGTTGTTGTTGTCATGTGCCGTCGAGTCAGCCCTGACTCATAGCGACCCCTCCTTGGGTTTCCAAGGCAGTATCACTACGGAAGTAGGATTGCCCAACCTTCCTTCC
>NW_006921588.1:11889770-11900667 GCF_000298275.1 Orycteropus afer afer | reverse complement strand
ATAAAAAAAAAAAAAGAAAAAGAAAAAAAGAAAGGTATGATGTGCATGATCACCAGGAATATAAATAATCAACTCAAAATTTAATTTCTGAATACCTAAAATGAACTGAGGGGCTCTGATAGCATAGTGTCTAATATACTTGACTGCTAACCAGAAGGTTGACGGTTCAAACCCACCAGCCACTCCTCGGAAGGAAGGTTGGGTGATCTATTTCCGTAGTGATACTGCCTCAGAAACCCAAAGAGGGGTCACTATGAGTCGGGTCCGACTCAACAGCACATAACAACAACAACAACAAAATGAACAAGCATAGAGAATACAAATATTAATAAAATGTAATGTGTATATGCAAAAAATAAAGCTGTTTGCCCTCTTGGAGCTACACCATCTTTTGATGATTTTAATCACAATGACTGGAAAAACTCAGATGACTAAATGATACAGATTATTCAATGTGTTTGTTGTTCGGTCCTTATTAAACTAATGCTTAGTTAGAGCCAGGAAACATCACCTTCTAGCTTTAAGCCTATGATTTTGGGTGTATAATAAAGGAGGTATTAGGATTTTCACCTGGATGTTTTGTCTGGTATGGAAAACTATTTCCAAAGGCAGCTGTCATTTTGTTTGCTCATTGAAGAAACCGAGGACATTTTAGGTAAATAATCATAACTATCTTAGTTCATTTGTGACACATAGAGACACATTTCTCTCTCTTCTGTAAGAAAGTCATGGAATATAAAACAACATACTTTCTAAAAAGGATCGAAATAAAACGTTAACTGGTGGTGCTTCATTTGAATCTCTAAATTCTAGGAAAGGTTTAGGTTGCTGAAGAATAATTGAAAACAACTACACTATGTTAATCCCCCGGAGTTCTGGTAGCATAGTGCCTAAGGCAATTGACTGCTAACCAGAAGGCTGGCTGTTCAAACCCACCAGCCACTCCTTGGAAGGAAGGTTGGGCAATCTATTTCCGTAGTGATACCGCCTCAGAAACCTAAGGAGGAGTCACTATGATTTGTGTCCAACTGGACGGCACACAACCACCACCACCACCATGTTAATCTCCTTTGCCTCTCTTTAGAAAGGACATTATTATTTTGTACAATTAGAGGTTCTCAACCTGAGGTGGATTAATTGATGATCTTTCATAAAAATATATGATTGTATGTCAAAAATGGTCTAATTGAAAATAGTCCATGTATAATGGATTCTGTGATTTCAAGTCATTCACTTGGTTCACTTCATTACTCAGCTTCTTATTTTCAAAATTATTTTTAGAGCATTTCCACTTCCTCCATAGTATTCCTTATAAACCAGTTTGCTAATCTCAAAAATCTAAAAATCATATTGCTGTGCAAATTATTGAATGCATAATTGGAAAATATATTTATTCAGCTGATGGAAATGAGATTTTAATCGAATGTTGAATATAGACTGTAGAATAATTTTCTTACTGACGTATATTTTTCCTCCACATTACGTATTTATATAACACTTATTACTATAGTGTCTAGACATCCTGACAAATGTGTCATTTCAATATAAAACAGTATATTTTCTGGCCAAGCCTATGGAAAACCATATGGTATGCCAAACTATTCAAAAGCAAACACACACATGCATACAAAATAACACTGCATAATCAGACATTGGATATTATTATATATATATTATGATGATGTGACTTTATTTTATGTAAGATGTCTTGAATAGTACAGTAGTTGAGATATTCCATGGAAATTACTGCCACTGTGAGTAGTTCATAACACCAGAAGAAAACAGTTGCCACCATGTACATTTTAACTCATGAGTATTCCATGTATTGCAGAGAACTGCTTACTTTTAAAGCAGACTGTCACATCTTTTTTCCCTGCACATCTCTGGGTGGGATCCAGTGCTTGATCATTTGTACCATCCAAGTAATCTAGTCCATACGTGGTCAATAAATAGTAACTTCTTTTCATACTGTAACTAGCAACATGGTTATTAGTACTTGGATAAATGCTTAAAAATATTCATATCGAGAGTCAGCCAAACTTCAGGAATTATCTTCTCACTCTTCCATTTTAAGAAGTTTATAATTTCTGAAGCTTATATGGAACTTTGTTTCTTTTCTTATTTCCTATATGTCCAAATTCAGGCTATAATTCAAGGCCTGGTCAGTAATAGTAATATGTGTGTGTGTGTTTGTGTGTATATCTATATATCTATATATCTATATCTATCTATCTATCTATCTATCTATCTATCTATATGTATATATATCTCCACAAAAATAAATGTTATGATTTATAACATATTATTAAATTAATTTTCTAGAACTCAAATTTGAATAATAAAATAATAAATAATAATAAATGAATAATATTTCAAGATTAGTGCTAGAAGCAGTGGTCTTTAACACTGACAGCATGTGGAGTAGAACAGTCGTTCTCCAAGGGACATCAGCAGATAATTTCTAATCCATGTGTCTTTGATATAAGTTGAAATAAGGAAATTAATGGAAATGTGCATACTGTTAGCTAATGGCAGCCCTAGATCAAGGAAGATGTTTGTAAGAAATGAGAAAAAAAAGACTTAAAAAGATTCTTTATATGAATGCAGCCCCAACCACCACTCAGGCACAGAAACATAAGTGATGTGTCTCATCCAACATTTTCTATGTTTCTGTAGTTCACTGCAATCTGATATGAACTGTAAATATCCTGAAAATTGGGGGATGTGCCAGATCCTGCACGAAGCTTTGGCTGGCTAACTGCATGAAACTTTTCATGGCCAGTCTTCTTCTTAGTACAACTCTAGGCCATGCCTTGAGGTCTTTCTTTCTTTTTCTTTTTTTTTTTTTAATAACTTTTTATTGTAATTTGTATGAAAGGTTACAGAGCAAATTTGTTTCCATTCAACAATTCACACACATTTTGCTTTGTAACATTGATTGGAACCCCCCCCCCCAATGTCCAAAGCTTACCAGATGAAAACATATCACTTGGACAATAGAGGATATTCAGAGACAGTCTTGACCTTATAAGTTTCTTTCTTTAGTGAGATCTTGCCAGCTGCCCTTTCTTGATAATGTTTTGGCTTGACATTGTATTATTGCTGTTTTAATGTTGAAATGACTGTTGTTTTGTGATAATATAAGGCGCTCTGGTGGCTTAGTGCCTAAGGCATTTGACTGCTAACCAGAATGTTAGCAAACCCACCAGCCACTCCGTGGAAGGAAGAGTGGACAATCTGCTTCCCTAAAGATTCACTGCCTCAGAAACCCAAAGATGAGTCAGAATTGACTCGATGGCAGTGATTTTTTTTTTTAATGATAATATGGAAATAATATACAATAAGTACTCAAGTATTTTTTTCTGTGTTTTACATATCGATTGACTTTTTTCTGATTATATAATCATATCATCAACAAATAATGAATTTTATCTCTTCTCTTCCAGTCTGCAGTTGCTGTTATTTCTTTTTCTTTCCATATAGCATTAGCCAGAATCCTCAGTACAACTAAACGGCAGTGTGGGTAATGAGCATCCTTGCATTTTTCTGAGCTTTTGGAATAATGTGTTACGAATTTTTTCATGATGCATAAGGATTGTGGCAGAATTTGATATTATTTTAACACATTAGAAAAGTTGCTTTTACTACAAGTCTATTATTTATTTATTTATCTTTAAAGCATGGCATCGCCATATACTTTCTCTGTAATGATTGAAAAACTGTTTGCTCTTCCTCCTTCAGTCTATTAAGGTAGTGAATTACAATGATGGCATTTATGAGGTATAATTTGATATTTGTGATTTTTTTAACCACAATTTGTTCTAATTGTCACTGATGAGTCTCTAAACTAAACTAAATAAATATATACTTTGATGAAACAAATGTAAATTAATTTTAGTTAATAAATATTTCCATTTTTTCTCATATTTATTTAAAATTGTATTACAACAATGCCATACATAAAAATCCTGGGGTTGTACAGATAATTAATTACTTGACTACTAGCTGAGCAGTGTGAACCTACCCAAAGCACCTGTAAAGACAGGCCTGGCACCCTGCTTAGAGCAGTTCTACTGTGCATACATAGGGTTACCATGACTAGAAATTGACTCAGGGACAAAAATAACAACAAGGCCATACATAAGTATCAGGATATACTAAGTAATCTTTCAACAGACTTGGGCTTTCAGAGTGACAATGTGTATCTGTCTAGCTAGTCAGAAGGAGAACTCTTTGGACTGAAAATTACTTACTGGGTCAGAGTCTACAATCGATTTTGAGAAGAGCCGATACATTTTCTGGCTAACAGGAAATTATCTGATCCAACAAGAAATGGAAGGTAATAAATTGAAAATTATAGTGGAGGAAAAAATCAATGGTAGAGATTAGTATCAAGGAAAACTGAAAGAAGGATAAAGTAAATTTTGAGAAATTTTTGGTTGAGCATTGCTCTGAATGAAGACTCTAAATGTGTGAGTTTGAATTTATTTTTCTAAGGTGCTCAAAATCAGAAACTATTAGAGCACTTTATTGAAATTGGGAAAGCAAACTTCATGGACTATGTTTACATAGAATCACCTCTGATTTTTTCTTTTGGAAATGTACATTATCTAAGGATAATGAAATAGTTATTGTGTAAATGCATTGTAGTAAATCAGAATGTGATATGTTTGCACCATTGACCAATTCAACAGCAATGTGGTCTTTTTAGTCCTGTTATTCTCCAGTTGCAGCATTCATTTTCTGCTGTTTTGGCAGGTCCACCAAAGGTCTGCCGTAGTAACAAGTGGAGATTGAAAAGAGATTGAAACTAACACTCAAAGATTTGAAATGATTTGCATGTGCAAAATTTGGCAAATATAATTTGTGAAACTGTGTGTTAAAATTAAAAAAAAAAAAAAAAAGAAAGAAAACCTTAAGGAAAATTTTAAAAGCATTAGGTTAAAAGAGGGAGCTAAGTCTACTATAATTTTATTTATGTCTTAAAGATCTATCGTAAAGAGACTTATATCTACACAAAAAATACCATTAAATGATTAAAATTTTGTTAATTCTTGTATTATCAAACCACTTTATGTATTGTGTTTAGTTAGAAAGCTCATTAATGATAATTAGCAAATAAATATTTGGTTGAAATTTCACTCATTGTTCTGAAATTTGATTGTAGTAAAAACATTAAGGAGCTCTGCTGGCATCATGCCTAACCCATTAGGCTGCTAACCAGAAGGCTGGTGGTTCAAACCCACCAGTCACTCCTTGGAAGGAAGGTTGGATAATCTACTTCCATAGTGATACTGCCTCAGAAACCCAAGGAGGGGTCGCTGTGAGTCAGATCCAACTCGAAGGCAGTGAGTTTTATAAGCATTAAGGCCTTTGATTTAGTGAATTTTTATTATTCTAGCTAAACTAAACTTGAAATCTTACTTTAGTTAACATGATTAATTTGAAAGAAAATGAATGGAAAATGAAAATTTTATACCAGTATATTAGGATGTATTTCATCCTTAATTATATCCACTATGCATCTAATTAGGTACTCAGACAAAAATAATAGTTATTTACTCATTTGCAAAATAAGAGTAACGATATAATCTGAGCATTACTTACATGTTGCTTTGAAAGGCTAAAACACTAAGAATATTAGCTATTAATTTCTGCTATATAATTTGTGATTTCTAAGTAAAATAGAATATTCAATAACTGCTCTTTACACAAGTATTGCCAAGTATGGAAATACAATAGCAACCCCCTCAACGGCCTACATCTTCCCAACATTTCAAACTGTATGTTTTAGCCCTTTGTCTCCATTTGTATGCCCAGGTTTAAGTCAAACAATTAATTAACTAAGATCTGCATGTCATTAGAATAAGTGCAGACATTCTCTAGCATCTGTTGCAATATTCAAAGGTAGATTTTCTTTAAAAATATTAGCTTCATAATTGATCAAGTTGAAATTGGAGATGAAACACAATTCTTTTATAGGTTACATTGTTTGTTACTTTTTGGTATTTGGCCAATGATCTGTAAAAACTGTGTTCATGTCATGGGAAATGAATCCTGACATTTATTCAACACTTGTCTTAAGTCAATACATCAAGGGACTTATTATCTCAAAGTATGGCATTAGTACCATAATTAGCAATCCTCAGTCAAGCCTTAAGTAGAAATTTCATATTTACTATATATTCCTAAGACTCCCGTGACAGCCTTCTTCCAAAATAGGGCTTATGTTAATTCTGCTAGTGATTTCAAGTATGATTAACACTAGGTGAGTGTTTTCAGAAAATACCCAACTGATTCATGAGATCGACACTAGCAAGGGAGATGAGGGAGTTGTAAGGGTATTAAAAACCACCAGTAACTGTATCTTCATCGTGCTTGAATAATACGTTTTTTGAACATTATTCAAAGATTCCACTTTGACTTTCTGGTAACTATGGAGAACTGGTCTCAAAATACTGAATACTGCTAAAATCATATATATTGTTTTCAAAGCTTAACATCACAAACTCTTTTTCCTCAAAATTTTATTTCCCTGTGATTCAGTAAAACTTAAGGAGGAATTTTTTTTTTCAAGCTATCTTTCAGAAATAGTTGAATCAGATATTCTTTTGTTTAAGACAATAGAGAGGAGTTTCTCTACTGAAGTGTTTGAATTTGGTTTGTTAATATAAAATTTAGTAATATTCTATATACTAGATTCTATATGTCCTTAGCTCAAGATTGTTGATTAACTGAGAGATTAAATGATATTTTTCACTTGATATGAGTAAATTTCAATTAAAACATAGGAATATAAAATTAAGATTAAACATTGATTTTTCTTTCTAATTTCATTGTGATGAAAACACACACAAGAAAACATTTGCCAATATAACAGCTTCCATATTTACAGCTCAGGGACACTGATGACCTTCTTCATGTCACACCACTGTTGTTGCTATCCTTTCCCAAAATATTCTACTACCATTAGCATAAACTCAATGACCCACAAACAAAAGCTTCCCCTTTCCACCTCTCTCCTACCCTAGTAACCACTAATAATCTTTGAAAGTTTCTCTCTCTCTCTCTCTATATATATATATATATTTTTTTTTTTTTTCAATCTGTCTAGGAATTTGCCTTCCCCTCGCCTCCCATCCCTGGTAACCAACAAAGAAAGTTTCTTTCATGTATAAATCTTTCCTTCACTTTTTACCAAAGTAGACTAATACAAGATTTGTCCTTCTGCAATTGACTTATTTCACTCAGCTTAATGTCCTCCAAGTTCTTCTATGTTATAGGGTGTTTTGCAGATTCTACACTATTCTTTAGAGTTGTATAGTATTCCATGTGTGCATGTACCACAGTTTGTTTATCCATTCCTTGGTTGGTGGGCACTTAGGTTGTTTCCATCTCTTTGCTATTGTGAATAGCACTGTGATGAAGATGGGTGTACATATATCTATTTGTGTCCTGCCTCTCACTTTTTTTTTTTCTTTTTTCATAAGCACAAACTCAATGCTCCACAAACAAAAGTTCCCGCCTTCTCCTCTTTCTGCCTCTCACTTCTTTAGGATATATATCTACTAATAGGATTGTTGGATCAAATTGTATTTCTATTTCCAACTTTAAGGAATTACTATACTGATTTCAACAGTGGTTGTATCATTTTACAGTCCTATCATCAGTGTGTGAGAGTCCCAATCTCTCCACATCCTCACAAGCATTTGTTATTTTCTGTCTTGGTGAACTTTGCCATTAATGCTGGGATGATACGTTATCTAATGTTTGTTTTGATTTCCATCTCTCTAATGGCTAATGATTGTGAATACTTCTTCACGTGTTTGTTGGCTGCTTGAATATCTTCTTTGACAAAGTGTCTGTTCATATCTCCTGTCCATTTTCTAATTGGATTTTTTTGTCTTTTTGATATTTAGGTACTGGAATTTTCTGTAAATTTTAGAGATAAGCCCTTTGTCCAATATGTCATTGCTGAATATTTTTTCCCATTCTATAGGTTCTCTTTTTACTCTTTTGGAGAAGTCTTTTGATGCACATAAGAATTTAATATTTAGAAGGTCCCAATCATCTAGTTTATCTTCTGCTGTTTGTGTGTTTTGGCTTACACTTGATAGTCTAAAATATGCCATAAATTGGGGCCCCTAAGTCTGCCCTATTTTTTCTTTGATGAACTTTATAGTTTTAGGTTTAACATTTAAGTCTTTGATGCATCTGAAGTTCGTTTTTATGTATAGTATGAAGTATGGATCTTGTTTCATTTTTCTGCACATGGAAATCTAGTTTTGCTAGCACCATTTGTGAAAGACACTGTCTCTTCCCCATTGAATAGATTTTAGTCCTTTGTCAAAGATCAGCTGACCACAGGTGGGTGGATCTATTTCTGAATTCTCAATTCTGTTCCACTAGTCTATGTGTCTATCATTGTAAGAATAATAGGCTGTTTTGACAATTGTGGCTGTACAGTAGGCTTTGAGATCTGAGAGTGTAAGACCCCCTATTTTGTTCTTTTTCTTCAGTAGTGCTTATTTATCTGAGATCTCTTTTTCCTTTCCATATAAAATTAGTGATTGGTTTTCCATGTCTTTAAACAATGTTGGTGGAATCTGGATCAGGATTGCACTGAATGTGTAGACTGTTTTGGGTTGCTTTGACAATTTCACAATGTTCAATAGTCCCATCCATGAGCATAGTATGTTCTTCCATTTGTATATATCTCACAGTTTCTTGAAATAGTGTTTTTTAGTTTTCTTCATATAAGTCTTTGGTGTTCCTGGTAAGATTTATTCCCAAGTATTTTATCTTTTTGGTAGTTATTGTAAGTGGTATTGATTTCCTTATTGCCTTTTCTGAGACCTCTTTGCTGGTATATAGGAATCCAACTGATTTTGGTAAGTTGATCTTGTCTTCTGCCACAATGCTAAATTTTTCAGTAAGTTCCAGTAATTGTCTTGTTGATTCTTTTGGGTTTGATGTATACGATCATATCATCTGCAAATAGGGATAGTTTGACTTCTTCCTTACCCATTTGGATGCCTTTGATTAAGACTTCCAATACAATGTTGAATAGAAATAGAGATAAAGGGCATCCTTGTCTGGTTTCTCTTCACAAGAGGAATGGTTTCAGTCTCTCTCCTTTGAGAATAATATTGGCTGTTTGTTTAGCATATATGCTCCTTATTATGTTGAGGAATTTCCATTCTATTCCTGTTTTTCTGAGAGTTTTGATCAGGAATGAATGTTGGATTTAACAAATGTCTTTTCTGTATCTATTGATATGATCATGTGATTCTTTTCCTTTACTTTACTTATGTGATGGATTATGTTGAATGCTTTTCTAATGTTGCAATATGCTTACATACCTGGTATGAATCCTACTTGGTTATGATGTATTATTTTTATTTTATTTTATTTTGTTTTGTTTTGATATGTTCTTGGACTCTATTGGCTAGGATTTTGTTGAAGATTTTTGCATCTATATTCATGAGGGTTATTGGTCTCTAGTTTTCCTTTCTAGTGGTGTCTTTGCCAGGTTTTGGTATCAGTGTTATACTTGCATTGTACAATGAATTATGGAGGAGTACATCCTTTTCTATTTTCTGGAATAGTATGAGTAGGATTGGTGTCAGGTCTTGTCTGAATGATTGGTACAATTCTCCAGTGAAACTATCTGGGCCAGGACTTTTGTTGTTGGTAATTTTTTTTTTTTTTTTTTCCCAAACCTGTTCAGTTTCTTCTTTTGTTGTGGGTCTGATCAAATTTTCTACCTCGGTCTGTGTTACTTTAGGTAAATAGTGTGTTTCTAGAAATCTGTCCATTTCATCTAGGTTTTCAAATTTGTTGGAGTACAGTTCTTCATAGTATCCTGATTTTATTTATTTTTTTTTCATTTTTGTTGGTTAAGATGTGATGTCGCCCCTTTCATTTCTTATTCATGTTATTTGTGTCTTCTCCTTCTTTTCCTTTTTAAGTTTGACAGTGTTTGGCAATTTTATTAATCTTTTCAAAGAACAAGCTTCTAGTCTTGTTGATTTTTTCTAACGTCTTTCTATTTTCTGTTTCATTTATTTTTGCTAGAATCTTTGTTTATTTTCTTCTGGTGACTGTAGCTTTTTTTTTTTTTTTTTTTTTTTTTCTTACTGCTCTTTTTATAATTGTTGGGGACATTGTGGTAAGGTGTTGATTTTGGCTCCTTCTTCTTTTTGATGTGTGCATCTATCACTATAAATTGCCCTCTGATCACTGCTTTTACAGTGTTTTCATTCTTGTTTGATTCAAGGAATTTTTTAGTTTCATTTTTTTTTTTTATTTCTTCTATTACCCAATTGTTTTTAAGGAGGATATTATTCAGTTTCTATGCATTTTCTCTTTTCTGTTCCTCTTCCTGTTATTGATTTGTAATTTTATAGTATTGTGATCTGAGAAGATGCTTTGCAGTTCTTCAATGTTTTTAAATTTATTGAGGTTTCCTTTTTGGCCTAACATACTGTTTGTCCTGGAGAATGTCCCATGTGTGCTGGAAAAGAATGTATATTGTGCTGTTGTTGGGTGAAATGCTCTGTAGATGTCTATAAGATCAAGTTGGTGGATTGTATTGTTTAGTTCTACTGCATCTTTGTTGAGTTTCTTTCTAATTCTACCTTTTATTGAAAGTGCTGGATTGAAGTCTCCTACTATTACCCTGGAACCATCTATTTGTCTTTTCCATTCTGTACAGTCTGATTATGTATTTTTGGGTTCTTTAATTGGGTGCATAGATATTTATTTTAGTTGTGTTCTCTGTTCAATTAATTCTTTAATCATTATATAATGTCCTTTCTGTGTTATAAGGTTGTTTTTGTCTTAAAGTCTATTTTATTAGAAATTAATATTGACACTCCTGCTCCTTTTTGGTTGC
>NW_006921588.1:11889008-11889670 GCF_000298275.1 Orycteropus afer afer | reverse complement strand
ATTTTATTAGAAATTAATATTGACACTCCTGCTCCTTTTTGGTTGCCATTTGCTTGATATAACTTTTTCCAACTTTTGATTTTTTTTTTTTTTTTTTTTTGTCTTTGTGTCTAAGGTGAGTTTCTTGTAGACAGAATATTGATGGGTTATGTTTTGTTATTCAGTCAGCAACTGTCCATCTCTTTAGTGGTGCATTTAATCCATTGACATTCAGTGTAATTATTGCCAAGTTTGACTTTATTGATGTTATTTTATTATATTTTATGTGTGTGTGTGATGTGACTTGTTTCTTTGTTCCATTTAATTTTCTGTGTTCCAAAAAATTCTTGTTCCAAAAAATTTTCATTTTTTTTTAATAGATTCAATTCTACTCCTTTGCTGATTCAATGTGTTATCTATTTCTGAAATCTTAGTAATGGTCATCTGGATTTCTATTTGTTGATTTTATATTGTTTTGAATTTTTTGTTTATTTTGTCATTTTTTTTTCTTATATTATTTTCCTAAATTGTTCTAGAATTTTGTCTGTGTTTTCCATAATTTTGTCATTGTTTTCCTTGATTTGGTCTTCCATCTGTTGAAAGTAAACAAATATAATTTTTTTTTTTTTAATTCCTTATTAGGGAGTTCTAATGCTGCTTCTTCCACAGGGATGTTTTCTGGT
>NW_006921588.1:11873752-11888024 GCF_000298275.1 Orycteropus afer afer | reverse complement strand
AAAACATATAAAAAAAAAGGATAAAATAATGAGAAAGAGAGAGAGAGAGAGAGAAAGAGAAAGGGAGAGAGAGAGAGAAAGGCAAAATATCCGAGGATGGAAGAATGAGAGAAAAGAGCAAGAGTAAAAGAATGGTAAAGAAAAATGGGAAACTGCAAAAGGAAAAACAAGGAATAGGAAGACCCAAAAGAAAGAAACATGAAGGTTATCAGGAAAAGGAAATAGAAAAAAAGGGAAAAGAAGAAGAAGAAGGAGAAGGAGAAGAACCAGGGCTGAGAAAGGGGACAAAAAGAGAAGGAAGAAAGGAGGAAGATAGAAAGTATAATCTGAAAAAAAAAAAAAAAAAACAAACACTAAACTGCGGGTGGTGGTGCACAGCCCCTAGGCTCTGCCAAGGCACAAACCAGGATGGAGTTCCTGCTGGTCAAGAAGGTGAGTGGAGGCAGGGGATGGCCACACCCCTGTTCACCAAGGGGCTGTAGGGATATAAGAGCAACAAGGGGAATATCACATCTTTCCAGTTATCAGTCTCCAGTGTGGTCACCAGTCCTGTCCCTGGAAAGCAGAGCCCACTCTTATGTCACTGTCCAGGAAAGAAAGCCACTCATATACATCCGAAATGACCATGCTGCCATTAGCAACTATTCAAAATGGCAGTCCCCTCAGTACAGCCCACAGCATTCCACAGGGTCACTTGTTTCCTTCCCTGCCATTTTCCTTTCTGTTTGTAGACACCAATGCAGTTCCTGCCCTTGCTGTCCTAGATGAGCAGAGCCAATTCTCAGATTGCTATCAGGAAATATGCAAAATGGCTGTGCCCCCAGGACAGCTGGCAGTCTGCCGCTCCTCAGTTTGTCTCCTCACTCACTGTTTCACTCAGGTTGTTCTCCTAGGTGATATTGAATACATTTCTTTACCCTTCCCTTCAAAGTCCAGGGTTCAATGATCATCTTCTGCATTGGTTTCAGTTTGTTTCTCATCGCTTTGTGGCAGAGGGTTTGGGTAGCTTGTCTGTCTATTCTGCATTCCTGCTGGAACTCAGTCATTGGCTTTTCACTACACTATGAGTGATACATTTGGAGCCCGGAAGAAATTACTAAAATATTTTAGTTGTTTCATTGTGTATTTCAACTGATCAACGTATGTAACATACATTTAGTACCCAAGAGTACTTATTGACACTCAATAAATATTAGTTCTATGATTATAAAGAGGGTTAATGTGACTTTAACAGTGAAGAACTGAATGCTAGTATCAGTATTTCACAGTGGTGATTCAAATATATAAACTGTAATAGGTATAGTTCCAGCACCCATTCTGTTGATAATTGTTAAAATAGTTTTTATCATAAGTTTGAAATGTAGTGAAGTGATTCCCCCCCCAAAAAAAAATATGTTAATAATGTATCAATAGATTCTTAGTTGATGTATGGCAAACTGGAATTTTCTATGCTCTCTGGACAGGAAGCAACATTTCAAAATTTCAAAAAAACAATATAGTTGCCATTTTGTACTTGTTAAAACACTTTAGCATCTTCATATACATGTTCAGTGTAGTGTTAATTTATTTTTATTACTGTGTCCATATTGAATTTTAGGAATTCATTTTTATTAATAAAATGCAAAGAAGTATACTTTTAAGAAAGTAGCACTGTTTGCATAGATTTAAAATAATAATTTGCATGTAATTGTGGAAGAAGTAAACTTTCTTTTTAATCACTTAGTCTCCAGATATGTGTGTAACTATACAAACAGGCATTTTTGCACATTTGTTTCAGTCATTATGATAATAAGCTTAGAGAGATAAAAACTGTTCTATTTCTTATTCTGCACTGTTAAACCTATGCAAGTGTTTCAATTACCATAATTCTGAAAATTTTTGTGGCTTGAAATTCTAATATATTCTCCTTCTTGTATTCAATTTCATTTTTTTTTTCTTTTTTGTATTCACTCTAAAATACCTGACAGCTGCCTTTGAATATATTTTGTAGGTTTTTGAAAAGAGTAAAGTATAAGGTACGACTGAAAAAAAACTAGAACAAAGTTGCTTCTGACAGCCTGTCATACGATAAAGAATAAGCTATTTTTTGCTTATTCTATGATTCTTTGATAAAAGGAACATGAACCTACAATAGAACTACTTACTTTTAAGTTGTTTTTCTTTTTCTTTTAACTTTCACATTGAATATAACTACTTTTTTCACACTTGGTAGCCACTTGGTCAATTAATGCTTAAGTACTTTCATCAATATCCTCCTACTAGAGCCTAGGATTCTAGAGGTAAGCATAAGTTTTCCAATTTCTGAGATATAACAGCCAAGTGTGAGTAGATCAAAATAACCTGGGGAAAGTGAGACAAATGTACAGATTGTGTTCTTGACTCACATTTTTATATTTTTCATACTTCATGTCTTATTGAAATATAATTACCTATATATTAATTTTTATCTTGATATAAATGACAACCTAGACTCTTTCCAGTCTTGGAGCTTTTCAAATGATATCTAGCAATGTATGTCTACATTTATTTTAATTTTTCTTGAAATGTAATAATATATGAAATAGATGAAAAATGGATAATGTAAGATATAAATATAAGGATAAACTTTAAAATTCAAAATTAAATTGTATCATAAAAAGCCAATATAGGTCATTGAATTTAATAGGCTGAATAAGTAACAAATTGTTAAAAGAGGTGTATCATTCACAATTTTAAATATTCATACCATAATAGCAAAATTATTAAAATAGGGAAACCAGAAACTTCAAAACAATAAAATATTAATATTTAATAATTGTGTATTAAGGAGCTCTGGTGGAGTAGTGCCTAAGGCACTTGACTGCTAACCCGAAGGCTGGAGGTTCAAACCCACCAGCCACTCCTCAGAAGGAAGATGGTGCAATCTACTTCCCTAGTGATACCACTTCAGAATACCAAAGAGGGGTCGCTGTGAATCTGATCCAACTTGACAGCAGTGAGAAAGAGAATTGCATATTATGTGTATAGCTCTGTCTAATTTATCCTTTCTGAGATTTCTTCTTGCAGCAGAATAAAAATGGAAATGGTGCAAATTGAACATAAATGTTTCCAGCAGCAATGTAACTAACATTCAAAATAGGCATGAATTAGAAAAGCCTAAACTGAAAGGGAACTTGGTAGCATAAAAATAAATTTACTGCTTATAGATAATGTATGGTCATCATTATATTGATATCTATAGACTTGTTCTGGTGGCGTAGTGCCTAAGGCATTTGACTGCTAACCAGAAGGCTGGCAGTTCAAACCCACCAGCCACTCTTTAGAAGGACGACTGGGCTATCTCTTTCCATAGACATACCACCTTGGAAACCCAAGAAGGGGTTGCAATGAGTTGGAATGACTGGAAGACAGTGAGTTTTTGTTTGTTTGTTTGTTTTTGATATATTTGTTCTGGGATGTGCCAAGAACATAAATAATTATGGTAAAATAGGCCTTACTTAACTCACCTTTTAACACTAGTGTGAAAATTATATGAAAGTTATTATAAGTAAAAATTAAAATACGTTTACTTAATGCTACTTATAACATCCACTTATTGATGAGCATAACAGATAAGTAGTGGTCAATTGTTTTCCTTCAGGTCTAGCACCTCTTAGCCATCTGAACATTGACACATTTCTTTACCTCTCTGGTCTTCATTTTCTTTATTAATTGTAGATAAAAGTATCAGCCTTCTGTAGCTTTCAGATTATTATAAGGGCCAAGAACAGCACATTACCGTTGCTCTGTATAAAGTACAATGCAAGTACAAATGGAAATTATTATTATAGAATGCTTTCAAAAAGAATAGAATCTTCAGAAATGTATTGTTGTTGTTGTTGTTGTTGTTAAGTGCTGTTGAGTCGTTTTGGACTTGTAGCGACCCCATGCACAGCAGAACGAAACACTGCCCGATTCCGCGCCAGCACCACAATCCTTGCTATACTTGAGCTCATCATGGCAGCCACCGTATCAATCCATCTCCCTGAAGGCCTCCCCCTCTTTCGTCGACCCTCCACCCTACCAAGCATGACATCCTTCTCCAGGAATGGTCCCTTCTTACAACATGACCAAAATAAGTGAGACGAAGTCTGGCCATTCTTGCTTCCAAGGAGCATTCTGGCTGCACTTCCTCCAGGACAGATCTGTTAGTTCTTTTAGCAGTCCATGGTACTTTCAGCATTCTTTGCCAGCACCACAACTCAAAAGCATCAACTCTTCTTCGGTCTTCCTTATTCATTGTCGAGCTCTCACATGCACACGAGGTAATTGGAAATATCATGGCTTGTGTCAGGCGCACCTTAGTCCTCAAGGAGATATCTTTGCTCCTCAGCACTTGAAACAGTTCCTTTGCAGTTGACTTTCCCAATGCTACACGTCCTCTAATGTCCTGACTGCTGCTTCCGTTGGCATCGATTGTAGAACCAAGCAATGTGAATTCCTTGACAACCTCAATCTTCTCTCCATTTATTGTGATGCTGCTCATTGGTCCAGTTGTGAGGATTTTTGTTTTCGTTATATTGAGACGTAATCCATACTGCAGACTGTATTCTTCAACCTTCATCAGTAGGTGCCTTAAGTCATCCTCACTTTCAGCAAGCAAAGTTGTATTGTCTGCATATCTCAGGTTGTTAATGATTCTTCCTCCAATCCTGATACCACGTTTTTCTTCATACAGTCCAGCTTCTCGGACGGTTACAAATATGTATAAAATGGTATTAGGAACTACAAATACGAAACTGACACTATTCCCAACATCATCTATTCACAAAATATTCACATGAATATGCACAGATTTATATTTTTAAAATCAACTCTTAATTATTTTTATCAAGTAGAGATGCCCTCTATAACCTCAAGCTTAAATAATCATTTTGAAGGAACGAAAACAGAATTGATAAAAACACTACAGGCAGAAAGAACTGTATTATAATTGTGTGTCTGCTATTTAATTGATTTTTGGCCATAAGTAAATTGTTCTCAAATTTATTCGGTGGATGTGTTGTTGTTATGTGCCGTAGAGTCTGACCCAACTTAAAGCAACCCTTCCTTGGGTTTCCGAGGCAGTATCACTACGGAAGTAGATTGCTCCATCTTCCTTCTGAGGAGTCTGTCTGGTGGGTTTGAACCGCCAGACTTCTGATTAGCAGTCAAATTCCTTAGGCACTAGGCTCAGTAAATACTTTTTATATTGTAGTTTTAAAGGTTAAATGGCATCATATATAACACTTCATGCTTGCTTCATAAAAACATTCTTAGTATATTTTAGCTATTTTATATCAATGTAGTACAAAATATAGCCTATATAGAAAATGCCTAGTATTTGAACCAAAATAATACTTATTAATATTATATTACTACACAATGTAAAGCTATTATATCTTAAATTATGCCCTAGGTGAAAAGAAAGAATAGCTCTGATCCAAATGATAAGATGCGGACAATCAAATGAACAGATATGCCACACATACAAATTTTGCTGTATCATGTGCATAATAATGACAGTACGTTAGCTAATTTTATCAATATCAAAGAGCAATTAGCAGATTCATTATCTTTGTCAGAAAAAAATATTTATTTTATATTCTTATTTAAGTCTATTTCCTACTGAGAAATTTTTTCTACAATGTTTCATTGTCACTATCCCTAGGCATCATATTAAACCAAAGTTATTTGTGTTATGATGTCAAAAACAAAAGCCAAAAACTCATTTATAGGAAAAAACTAATGGCCTTCAAACCAAATCTACAAACAGAATATAAACTCATGCATATTTAATTTTACTTTCCTTCTTTAGGCATTAGCAAATATTCCATTTTTTGAATATTTCATTTAACCAGCAGAGTGTAGAGCCAATGTCAGAAACAAAAAGATTACTTGGATTATAACTCTTCATGGGCAGGAATCATGTCTTAACCATAATTCACTCTTATCTTTTAGTAAAATTACTCTAGGCCAGAATAGATAATGGAAAATATTTATTAAATGATTGCTTTATGTCGGTGATGCAATCAATTTATATGATACAAAATTATCAAATGGTTTATGAAGTATTCAACATATCTATATTAGATAGATATCTAATAACTAAAGTAACTATATTAGATTTTTAATTGTCAAAAATACAAAAATCCTGACATGAAAATTTCTTCTCATTCTTATGTGGTTTGGTTAATTTCTTTTTTCCACTAAGAATCGTGTACATGGAAAAAAAATGTATTTCTGTTGAAAAGAGTTTTTAGTTCATTTCAGACAAACCAACAAAGGATTATATGCTTCTTCACAGCCATGTGATTAAATCAAAATACATTGAGACTGACACAGAAATATATTTTCTAATAAGTTTTATGATAATTTCAGTAGTTTTTCTTTTTCAGTTGACAATTTTTCTTTTAAGTCAGTTCACCAATAATATTGTTAAAATTTAGTTAGACTTTTCAAGAAGTGGAAAAGTTTCTTTGTTCTACCCTCTTCTATTGAGTCTGTGAATAGTTAAACACATTGGAAGGTAAATAGAAACGTATTTTAGGGGAAGTTTGATGGAGAGAAGCAACATAAATGCATTTTGAAAAATATACTTAAACAGGAAAGTATGTATTAAAAGTGTATATTTAGAAAAATATTGTGTTAAAAATAAATTGCACATTTACATATTTAGTGAACAACTTAATGATATTTTATCTAAAATAAGCAGATAAGAAAAAGGAGCATATGATTTAAATGCATTTAAATTCCATATCATAATTTCTCATTTATTTTAATCAAAAAACACTTCCACATTGGATATTTTGTACCACTTGTTTACTTAGGAAACTATGTACAACTCCATTCTGTTCTTGTTATAAGAATTGCATATATATTTTTTTCTTTCTGATAGCCCCCTTATTTTATATTACCTTTCCCTTCACCCAAGATAATATGCAAAAGCATTCCACTGTGTGGATCATAACAAATCATTGATAACATTGCAAAGAGTAGGAATTCCAGAACACTTAATTGTGCTCATGAGGAACCTGTACACAGACCAGGAGGCTGTCATTCCAACAGAACAAGGGGGATATTGTATGGTTTAAAATCAGAAAGGGAGTGTGTCAGGGTTGTATCCTTTCATCATACTTATTCAATCTTTATGCTGAGCAAGTAATTTAAGAAGCTGGACTATATGAACAAGAATGTGGCATCAGGATTGGAGGAAGACTCATTAACCACCTGCTATATGCAGATGACACAACCTTGCTTGCTGAAAGTGAGAATGATTTGAAGCACTTACTAATGAAGATTGAAGACTATAGTCTGAAATATGGATTACACCTCAGCACAAAGAAAACAGTAATACTCACAACTGGACCAATAAGCAGCATCACAATAAATGGAGCACGTATTGAAGTTGTCAAAGATTTCATATTACTTGACTTCACAATCAATACCAATGGAAAAAGCAGTCAAGAAATCAGACATCGTATTGCACTGGGCAAATTTGCTGCAAAAGAACTCTTTCAAGTGCTGAAGAGCAAAGATGTCTCTTTGAAGACAGGTGCACCTGACTCAAGCATGGTGTTTTTAGTTACCTCATATACATTTGAAAGCTGGACAAATGAATAACAGGGACTGAAGAAGAGTCAATGCTTTTGAGTTGTTGTGTTGGGGAAGAATACTGAAAGTACTATGGACTTCCAGAAGAACAAACAAATCTGTGTGGATCCTGGAGGATGTGTAGCTAGAATGGTCCTTCGAAGGGAGAATGGCCAGACTTCATCTCACCTAATTTGGTCATGTTGTTCAGAAGGGACCATTCCTTGGAGAATGCTTGGTAAAGTGAGGGGTCAGTGAAAAAGGGAAAACCCTCAAAGAGATGGATTGACAAAATGGCTTCAAGGCTGGGCTCAGGAATAGCAAGGACTGTGAGGCTGGTGCATGAATGGACAGTGTTTCATTCTGTTGTGCACAGGGTCGCTATGGGTCGAAGCCACCTCTACAGCATCTAACAACAGCAGCCACCCTTAAGTTGGTGATTTTCCCTCTTCTACTACTGGTAACCTTCAGAGAACAATTGTTCTTTGAAGTAGTTATGTTTTTTAAAAGTATTTATCTCTATTCTATTTTAACAGGCTAAAAGTAAGTACAACTCACAATTTTAATGATTTCTTATTAATCTTTGAAATAAATAAACCTTATTTGGAGATGAGAAATGAATTTTCTTATTTCTCAAATTTCATTGGTTTCATAGGTTCCATTGGTGTTAAATAATTGAATTGTTGTAAAATTGTTAATGACATTTATTATTATTATTATTTTGGTGAAAGAATACACACCAAATAGATTTTTCCACATTAGTTTTCACTTGAGATTCTCACTCATTGATTACCTTAATAACAAATAATTTTAATAAAGGTTTAAAATTTCATAGACATATAGAAACAAAACTAGTTGCTGTCAAGTCAGTTCTGACTCAGAGTGCCTTCATGTGTTCATAGAGTTTTTGTTACCATACTGTTCTTGATGCAGATTGCCAGGACTTTCTTCTGAGGTGAACTGTGTGTGTTCCAACTGCCAACTTTTTGATTAGTAGTTGAGCATTTAACTGTTTGCAACTTTCAAGGATGCTTGTAAAAATATAAAAGACATGTTAATTCTTATTGTTGTCAGAAAACATTACTAGGATTTTTATAAATAATAAATATTTACATCTTTATTTCCTTCTAAAATTATTTGTAATATACGATGGTTCCTTAGAAAGTACATGTGTGGGAATTATTGATGATCAATAGATTATAATTATACAGTAGACTGTTCTTTCATTGTATTAATTAAGTTACTTTTTATACTTGTTCGTATACACTTTTCAATGAGTCTATTTTAAATGTTTGAAATGTTTGATTAGAGATTTGTCAATTTTATTGATTCTTTCTAAGAAACAGATTATTGTTTCTATTTTTCCCCCTTTTTTTTTTTTTTTTTTTTTTTTTTTGTTGTATTGTGATTTGGGAAAAAGTTTATACAGTAATTTCAATTTCAGTACAGCACCTCACATACACTTTGTCTCATGACGCTGACTACAATTTCCCACAATGCAACAGCTCCTCTCCCAGTCTTTGTTTCTTTATTTTTCTCAGTTTTGTTTCTGATTTCAGTTTCATCGATATCTGCTCTTACCTTTGTATTTCTTTTTGTCTGTTTGCTCTGGGATTATTTCATTCTTTGTTTTCTGATTGCTTGAAGTAGATGCTTATATTACTGAATTTGAGGTTTTTCTCTTGTTCTAATGTATGTACTGGAAGGAAGACTGGGCAATCTACTTCTACAGAGATACCTCCTCAGAAACCCAAGGAGGGGTCCCTATGACCGGGGACCAACTCCACAGCAGTGAGTTTGGAGACTTAATGTATGTGTATAGTGCTATCACTGTGCATTCTGCTGTGCATGGGGTCGCTATGAGTCAGAAACGACTCGACGGCACTTAACAACAACAACATAGTGCTATCAATGTCTCTCTCAGCACTGCTTTAACTATGTCCCATAAAAATTTACATATTTTATTTTCATTTTTATTCAATTGAATGTGTTCTATTATATTTCCACTGACATGTTATTTTTGATGAATGGATTTATGAGAAATATGAATTGCTTAGAAGCTTCAATGTTTTTAATACTTTCCTGTTTTCTTTGTCCTGTGAGTTCCTAGACTGATTTAATTCTGGTCAGAGAATACACTCTGTATGATTTCAATTCTTTTAAATTTTTGAGGTTTGTTTTATGGCCTAGAATATAGTATATCTTATACACGTTCCATGAGTCATTGTAAAGAATGTGTATTCTGCTGTTGGATGGAATGCTCTATAAATGTTAATTACATCTCCCTGGTTAATAGAGTTAAAGGGATTCTTTTATATATTTGATGGTTTTCTGTCTAGTTGTTTTATTAACTGAAAGGAAAGGGTGTTGAAGTCTTCAATTATAATTGCGGTTTTGTCTAATTCTCGTTTCAGTTCTATTAATTTTCTTCATATATTTTACTGTTCTGTTTTGGTACATATAGATTTAGGATTGCCATGCATTCTTTATCAACTGATTCATTTATCAATATATAATGTTCTTCTCTATGTCTTAGATTTTTCTTTTTTTTAAATGCATTTTGTTTGAATGTAATTTATACACAGTGAAATACACAAAACTAAAGTGACATGGGTCAAATCATTTTTTTTTTGCAGTGTTCCCTCCGTTCCCCTCCCACCCCTGGCAATCAACAAAGAAAGTTTCCCTCCATATATAAACCTTTACTTGACCCTCCAAAACAACAGATTAATACCATATTTGTCCTTCTATGATTGACTTATTTTACTTAGATAATGTTCTCCAAGTTCATTCATATTATGTGGTGTTTTGCAGACTCTACATTATTCTTTAGTGCTGCATAGCATTCCATTATGTGTGTGTACCATAGTTTGGTCATCCACACTTCCGCTGATGGTCATGTAGATTGTTTCCATCTTTTTACTATTGTAAATAGTGCTACGATGAACATGAGTATGCATATATCTGTTCCTGTCCTGGCTTTCACCTCTCTAGGATATATACCTAGTAATGGGATTTCTGGGTCAAATGGTATCTCCAATTCCAGCTTTCTAAGGAATCGCCATATAGCTGTCCACAGTGGTTGTATCACTTCACAGTCCCACCAGCAGTGGATGAGAGTCCCAATCTTTCCACATTCCCACCAGCATTTGTTATTTTCTGTCTTGTTGAACTTTGCCATCAATGCTGGGGTGAGAAGGTATCTCATTGTTGTTTTGATTTACATCTCTCTGATGGCCAATGATTGTGAGCATCTCTTCATGTATTAGCTGGTTACTTGAATATCCTCCTTGGCAAAGTGTCTATGCATATCTTCTGCCCATTTTTCAATTGGATTGTTAATTCCTTGGTGTTGAGGCATTGGAGTTTTCTACAAATCTTAGAGATAAGTTCTTTGCCAGATATGTAATTATCAGCAAATATGAATTTGTTGCTATCATTTTTGTTATGTGCTTCAACATAGTGTTGCTTTCTTTGTTCCATATAATTTTCTGTGCCGAGCTCGTTTTATTTATGAATCGTTTTATCACTTCCTTTGTTGCTATTATTTTAGTATTTGCTAAATATTTGTGCTGGTTCTCTTTTTTATTTTGATGTGAAGGTTTATCATTTTTCTTTGAGGTTGCCCTGTGATTTATAGATATTTTTCCCAAGTTTAGAACAGTCCATTCTATCTTGTTGTTTTCTTGACTTCCCTCCCATCTAGAAGTTCTAAAATGACAGTTTTTTCCCTCTTTTTGATTTGTAGTTGTCCTCATTTGTCAGTTGATGTCTCTGGTTCCCTGTTTACAATCTTGTAGGCTTACTTACTTTGGATACTTCCATAGCTGGGTTGGTTTCTGTGTTATATCATCATGTGTGTTAATGGTCAGTTTTTGTTGGCTGTTGTTGCTTCTCTGCCCAAAGGACTCCCTTTAGCATCTCTTGTAAGCTTGGCCTGGTTTTAACAAATTCCCTTAATTTCTACTTATCTGGAAATACACTAATTTGACCATCATATTAGAGGAACAATTTTGCTGGGTCCATAATTCTAATTTTTCCCATTCAGGGTTTTATATATAACATCCCATTTTCTTCTCACCTGCATGGTTTCTGCCAAGAAATTCAAGCTTAGTCTTATTGATTGCCCACTTTAGTAACTTTTTGTTTTTTTTCTGTGCTGCTCTCATGATTCTTTCTTTGTCTTTGGCTTTGGTGAGTTTGATGATGATATGTTTTGGTGATTTTCTTTTGGGGTCTATCCTGTTTGGGGTTCATTGGACTTCCTGAATGGATATATTCTCATCTTTTGTATCAGGGAAGTTGTCTTCAAACAAATCTTGGACAAATTTCTCAGTAGTTTTCTTTTTCTCTTCCTGTTCTGGAATTTCAATGACATGTAGGTTATTCCTTTTGATGGTATCCCACATGAAACTTAGACTTTCTTCATTTTGTTTTAATTTTTTTTCTGATTGATCCCTTTCCAAAGAAGTACTCAGGTATTTGTCTTCTATCTCATTAATTCTGTCTTCCATTGCATCAATTCTACTCATTTGCCCTTTCAATGTGTTATCTATTTCTGACAATTTAGTATTAATTTTTTGGATTTCTATCTGTAGATTTTGAATCATTTCTAATTTTTCATTTACTTTTTCATTTTGTTCTTGTATTTTCTCCCAAAATTCTTCTAGGGTTTTGTATGTGTTTTCCTTGGTCTGTCTCTCAATCCTTTGAAGATACCTAAATGTAATTCTTTTGAATTACTTATCAGGGAATTTCAATGCTGTGTCTTCCTCAGGGACGTGTTTTGGGTCTATATCCTGGTCCCTTTTTTCTCCTGCTTTATCTTACTTCTTTTTGTGGACTGTGATGCTCTGTTGTCTCTGAGGCATTGTGAGGTTTTTGTATTTATATTTAATTAGTGATTGTATGTTGGAGTGACTTGCCCATGATTTTTGTTTTCTTTGTTTGTTTGTATGTTATCTATGCAAGCAGGGTACTGTGCTGTGCTCCTCTATTCACTAGTTGACAGCATTTACACACTCACCACCTGTCTCCTTTCCTGTTGTCAGCCTCTTTTATGTCCCTGCTGACCTTGGCAAACAGAGCCTGTTCTTAGGTCCTTGGAATCCAAATGAGAATGCTTTCAGTTTAAAATCCAAAATGGTTGCCACTTGTAATGATTCAAAATGGATGCACCCTTGGTAACTTTAAATATCCAAAATGGCCACTGCTTGTAAACATTCAAAATGGTTGTGCCCTCAGTCACTTTAACTATCCAAAATGGCTGAAGCTTATAAATATTCAAAATGACTGTACCCTTGATCACTTTAAATATGCAAAATGGCTGCACCTTCCGGACAGCAGAAAGTCAACAGCTCAGGCTGTCTCCCTTCTTTCTGTTTCCCTTCCTAGTCATAGGCCACCAGCACAGTTGTCCCTGCACCCCTGGGTGTAAAAGGCTGATTTTTAGGTCAATTCTCACGTCCCAACACCACTTGGAAAAATTCAGGCTGTTCTTGTCCCATCAGAGTAACTGTCAGTCTGCAGCTCTAACTACCAGTACTCACTGTTTTTGTTCAGGTTTTTCCACTAGTTGGTACCTAATCCACTTCTGTACAGTACCTTTCAAATCTCCAGGCTCCAGAATTACCTTCTGTATCTCTGTCAACTGGGTTTTCTTTTTTTTGTTGTTGTTTAAGAGGGTCTGTGTTGCTTATCTGCTTATTCCTCCATTTCCCTGGAAGTCTCTTATATTTTTCTTGCTTTCAAGTCTACATATATTATTATAACCACTCCTGTTTTTATTTTATTCATGCTTACATAGTCCATCTTTTAGCATTCTTCTATTTCAAAGTACTTATATCTGAAATGGCTTAACTTTGATAGTGTGAAATTTTGTCAACTTCTGTCTTTTAATTGGTTTATTTATATAATTTTGTTGAAATAATTTATATTTAATTGATATGTTAGGGCTACATTTGACAGTTTATTTTTTATTTCATATGTCGTCTCTGTTTTTCCTAAGTTTTCTTTTCTCTGCTTTCTTGTGAATTACTAAAAAATTTTCTAGAATTCCATCTTGATTTGTCTATAGTGTTTTTGAATGGAGCTATGGTGGCATAGTGCTTAAGGCATTTGACTACTAACCAGAAAGTTGGTGGTTCAATCTCACCAGCTACTCCATAGAAGGAAGATAGATCAAATCTTCCATAAAGATCTGTCACTTTAGAAACCCAATGGGGGTCTCTGTGAGTTGGAATTGACTTGATGGCAGTGAGTTTGGTTTTTTGTTTTTTAGCGTTTTTGAGCACATGTTGTTGTTGTTGTTAGGTACTGTCGAGTCGTTTCCGACCCATAGCGACCCCATGCACAGCAGAACGAAACACTGCCTGATCCCGCAAAAGCTCCACGATCCCTACTATACTTGAACTCATCATTGCAGCCTCCATGTCCATCCATCTCATTGAAGGCCTCCCCCTCTTTCAACGACCCTCCACCCTACCAAATATGACATCCTTCTCCAAGGAATGGTCCCTTCTGACAATATGACTAAAATAGGTGAGACGAAGTCTGGCCATTCTCGCTTCCAAGGAGCATTTCAGGTGCACTTCCTCCAGGACAGATCTGTTAGTTCTTTTAGCAGTCCATGGTACTTTCAGCATTCTTTGCCAGCACCACAACTCAAAAGCATCAACTCTTC
>NW_006921588.1:11870317-11871632 GCF_000298275.1 Orycteropus afer afer | reverse complement strand
TTCATTTTTGACAACTTCCAATTTTCCTAGATTCATACTTCACACATTCCATATTCTGATGATTAATGCAGCTGTTTCTCTTCTATTTGAGTGGTGCCACATCAGCAAATGGAGGTCTTGAAAGCTTTACCTTATCCATATGAGTAAGGCTGGGTTTACTAAGATGATGCAGCTCTTTCCCAGTCTTATTTTGAGAGCCTTCTAACCTAACTGGACTATTCATAAAGTTGTGCTGTGATGTATCAAACAGTGTTTCTTTGCTATTCATAAGGTTTTCCCTGCCCAATTCTTTGAGAAGTGGACGGCCTCTTCCTTATTCCTAATCTGTCTAAGTCTGTGCACCATGTGCATCCCACTGGGTTTGAAACACCAGTACACCAGTGGCTCAACCTCAAAACTCACATCAACACATCACCATGGTAGGACAAACCGACAGACAAGTTTGTCTCCCTATTGGAAACCTTTCATACCACCCTTACCTGGGTCCCTGTGGCTGATTCCTCTTCTGTCCGTATTCCTGGGCCTTTTAATCCCCTTTCTCCCGCTCTCCTGCCTTGATACTTTGGGCATGCCTGAGTTCCCTCTCCTCACCTGGATCCCTGGAGCTGACTGTTGCTCTGTCTGTGTTCCTGGATTTTAATCCCCTTTCTCCCGCTCTCCTGCCCTGCGGCTTTGAGTGTGCCTGATTTCCCTCTCCTCATCAAGATCCCTGTGGCTGACTCCCTTTGAGTACATGTATTTGTATATATATATGTTTTGGTTGTTCTAGGTATTGCATTTTATATGCATAGTTTATCACAGCCTGCTGTAGTAGTTATTTACCAGTTTAGGAGCTCAGTTGGTATAGTGCCTAAGGCATTTGACTGCTAACCAGAAAGCTGGCAGTTCAAACCCACCAGCCACTCCTCGCAAGGAAGGTTGGGCAATCTACTTCCATAGTGATACTGCCTTGGAAACCCAAGGAGGGGTTGCTATGAGTCGTATACGACTTGATGGCAAGAGGTTTAATGAAGTATGAATATCTTACCTCCATTTGCATTTCTTTATCCTTTCTCATTTAATACTTAATATTTTCTCTTATATCCCTTCAGCTCTCCTAACTTAATACTAACATTTTCTTTTACATTCTTTTATTCTTTCTTATTTACTATTTTCTTACATATTTTCTCTATGTGCATTTAAACTTGTCACATCAAAACACTCTTATAATATTCACTATAGTCATCATATGTGATTTAGAGAACCCAGAAAAGAGAAGGCCTATTTTTATTTACTATATTTTTGTTTGTATGTTTTTCTTCTCTCCTTATATTCC
>NW_006921588.1:11855783-11869998 GCF_000298275.1 Orycteropus afer afer | reverse complement strand
TGAAAAATTTTCATCGATTTGCTTCATCTTAGAATTTTTTTTTTTATTCCCCTCAGTTCATTTTTTTTTTCCTAAATATTATTTAGTTGTTGTTGTTGATAATATACATAGTAAAACATACAGATGTTCAACAATTTCCATATGTGCAAGTTACAGACATTTTTCACATTTTTCAAGTTGCGCAGATATTCTCACCCTCCTGTCCTAAAATTTGCCTCTTTCATGACATAAAGTCACTGCTCCCTACGATTCTTATATAATCTTTCAAGTTGTTGTTGTCAGTTTGACTCCATTTTGATAGTTCTTAAAAAAGCATAATACTCAAACCAGAATTTTTGTTTGTTAATTAAGCTAAACTATTGTTCAGTTTTAAGATGTCTTCAGGGGATGTTTTTGGTTTAAATTTTAAAGTTTTTATCAGCACAATAGTTAGAGAGATTCATCCACCCTCTGTGGCTGCAGAAAGTAGAGACCACAAGAATTTGAAAATCTGTTCTGTGTTTCTTCTTTTTGTTGAGGATTCTTCTATGGAATCTTTGCTCCAAATATTCAGTAATAGTAGTCAGATAATTATGCAACTCTTCTCTTCTCATGGCAAAGGGACAGCTGTTTATGGAGGCAGTTAACCACACATTCCGTATCCTCCTCCAATTCTTGACTCTCTTTCTTCCACTGTTGTTCCAGATAAGTATAAAACAATTCTTGTGCTTTAGATAGCTGTTTGCAAGAATTTAAGATCCATGCCCTACACAATGAAGGAGGAAGTAGAATGGAAGCACAAAACACATTATTAAGCCAATTAACTGGAATCAAACCAAGGAATCACATATCGTGAATTGTTAGGTTGTACATAAATAGCCTTAGCACAGTGTCCTTTTTTTTTTTTTTTTTTGGATCACAGTTGTAAATATATCTATCACACACCTTTGTCAATTAAACTTTTTACAGGTATACAATTTATTGACAGCAATTACAATAATCAACTGGCCAAACTCTATCTTGAATCAATGTAATTTTTCCATCATTGTTAGATCCTTTTCCCGCTCTCCCTCCCACTCCTGGTAACTATTAATAAACTTTGCTCTCTACATATTTGCCTTTTCTTCTTCTTTTATGTAAGTGCAGTATTTTTAGCTTATTGAGGAGCCACCACACTGTTTTCTACAACAGCTCTACCATTTTTCATTCCCATCACCACTGGATAAGGGTTCCACATCTTCTCCATCATTTGTTATTTTTTAATTTTTTATCTTAGCTGTCCTATTGGGAGTGAAATGATATTTTATTATGATTTTGACTGTGCCTCTCTAAGATAAGATAGTTAAGGTTGTGTGCCAACTTTGCTGGGCCATGATTCTAAATGGTTTAGGGCTTAGGATGTTGTTATCCCCATGATAAGATCTGTGCACTCACCTCCATGATGAGATCTGCTACATGAAGTCAATCAGTTGAAAGGGAGTTCCCTTCAGGCCATGGCCTGCTTTCAGTTTATATGGAAAAACTCTGGAAAAGATCTCTGGCTTTGTGCTTAGGATCCTACATCTGGCTCATCATCATCTGGACTTGAACCAGTGGACTACCATATCACCTGCCAATCTTGGAATTATTGCCTTCACAGCTTGTGTACCAACAGCCTGCAATTTTATCTGCTTATCTTGTATTCATCAGCCTTTTGAGTCAGCAGCCTGCTGTATTATTGCCTGCTGATATTGGGTTCATCAGCCACTATAGCTGCATGAGTCAGAAGAGGCCTCCAGCTTGACTTTTGACCCATGGGTTTGGGGCTTGCCAGCCTTTAAAAATGCATGAACCATTTCCATGAGATAAATCTCTCTCTCTATTGTTGTTAGGTTCTGTGGATTCTGCTCTTACTCATTGCAATGCTGTGCCCAACAGAATGAAACACTGCCTGGTCCTGTACCAGCCTTACAGTTGCTGCTATTCTTTAGTCTATTGCTGTAGCCACTGTGTCAATCCATCTAGCTGAGGATTTTACGCTTCTTCACTGAACTCTACTCTACCAAGCACGATATCCTTCTTCAGGGAATGGTCCCTTCTAATATGACCAAAGTATAAGAGATGAAATTTGACCACTCTCACTTCCAACGAGCATTCTGTTCCTCCGGGACAGATTTGATTCTTCTGGAAGTTCATAGTATTTTCAATATTCTTCACCAACATTCCTTATTCATTGTCTAGCTTTCACATGCATGTGAGCCTATTGAAAATACCATGGCTTGAATTTGGTGCACCTTATTCTTCAAAGTGACGTCTTGGTTCTTCAACACTTTAAAAAGGTCTTTTGTAGCAGATTTGTCCTTTGCAATATGATGTCTGATTTCCTGACTGTTGCTCCCATAGTTGTTTCCTGTGGATCCAAGTAAAAAGAAATTCCTGGTATCTTCAAACTTTTCTTCATTTATCATGTTATTGCTTATTGGTCCAGTTTTGAGGATTTTCATTTTCCTTATTTTGAGGTATAATCCCTACTGCAGACTGTAGTCTTTGATCTTCATCAGTATGTGGTTCAAGTCATCTTCACTTTCAGCTAGCTAAGTTGCATCATCTGCATATGGAAGGCTATTAATTATTTTTCCTCCAATCCTGACACTGGGTTGTTCTTCAGATACTCCAGCTTCTCAGATTATTTGCTCAGCATGCAAATTGAGTAAGTATAGTGAAAGGATACAACCTTGACATACTCCCCTCCTGATTGTAAACCATGTAGGATCCTCTTCTTCTGTTCTAATGACAGCCTCTTGGTCTATATATAGGTTCCTCAGGAGCACAATTAAGTGTTCTGGAATTTCCATTCTTTGCAATGTTACCCATAATTTTTTATGATCCACATAATCAAATACCTTGCATACTCAATAAAGCAGAGGAAGACATCTTTCTTGTATTCTTTGTTTTCAGCCAAGATCCATCTGACATCAGTAATGATCACTCTTTCCTCTCTCTCTCTCTCACTCTCTCTTTTTATGTATGCATATACATACATATACATATACATACAGGAGCTCTGGTAGCATAGTGCTTAAGGCATTTGACTGCTATCCAGAAGGCTGGAGGTTCAAACTCACCAGCCACTCCTTGGAAGGAAGATGGGGCAATCTACTTCCGTAGTGATACTGCCTCGGAAACACAAGGAGAGGTCGCTATGAGTCGGGTCCGACTCGACGGCACATAACAACAACAACAACAATACATACATATACACACACACACACATAAGCTTCACTAATTTTATTTCTCTAGAGACCCCAGCCTAAGACAGATGGCTGATGATGCTAAGCATCTTTTCATGTGTTTGATGGCCATTTGAATATCTTCTTTGATGAAATATCGTTTCAAGTCTTTTCACTATTTTGTAATTGGTTATTTGACTTCTTTTGTTAAGATTTTAAGTTATATATATATATTTTGATTATTAGATCAATGTTGGAAATTGGTTTCCAAAGATATTCTGCCAGTCAATAGATTGTCTTTTCACTTTTTTTTTTTTTTTGTAGTCTTTGGATAAATAAGTTTTAAATTTTGATTTTCTGAATGTTTCAATTATCCCTTAATTCTTGAAAAATGTCTTTTTACAGAATTCTGTTTTGCCTGTTCTTTCCTTTCTGCAGATGAAAAGTATTGTGCTCCTTTCTTCTGGTGTTCTTGTTTTCTGATGAGAAATCTCATCATTTAATTTTGTTGTTGTTGTTTCTATTGGCATGGTATAGATTTTCTCCGGCCATATTTTCTGTGTCTTTTACCTTTAGAAAGTTAATTATGATGTCTCTTGGAGTGATCTTTTACTTTTTTGGATTTATACTGTTCTACATTTATTTAGCATCTTAAATACGTAGGTGCCTATGTTGATTCAAATTTGAAAGATTTCATTCATTGTTTTTTAGTATTTTTTTCAGCTTTACAATATTTGTTCTCTTTCTAGGACTGCAATGACACTAATGTTATGGTCCCACAGATTCATGAAGCTTTTTTTTTTTTTTTCCTTGTTTATTATTTTGGTGTATTCTGTAGATTGTGTAATTTTTATTGTTCTAGTTTCCAGTTCTGGTAGCATAGTGGCTAAAGCACTTGACTGCTAACCAGAAGGCTGGCGGTTCAAACCCACCAGCCACTCCTCGGAAGGAAGGTTGGGCAATCCTACTTCCGTAGTGATACTGCCTCGGAAACCCAAGGAGGGGTCGCTATGAGTCGGGGCCGACTCGATGGCAAATAACAACAACAACAACAGTTTCCAGTTCACTGATTCTTACCTATATCACTTTTATTCTATTGTTGAGGTCATTCATTGAGCTTTTTATTTCTGTTACTGTATTTTTTCGTACTCAAATTACATTTGCTTCTCTATATCCTCTATTTCTTTGCTGAGACTTTCTATTTTTTTTATTTAAGTGTTTCATGAAGAATATTTATCATGAATATTTTAAAATCTTTTTGTGCAATTCTAATATTGTGCCACCTCTGTGATAGCACCTACTGAATGTGACATTCATTACATACATGACATTCTTTGAGCTCTTCCTGATTCTTGATATGACAAGTAATTTTGAATTGAAACCTGGACATTTTCATATTATGCTATGAGATCCTGGATCCTATATAAATCTTCTGTTTTATATTGATTTGATAACACCATGCCAGCAAAAGGGAAGGCACCTCAGAAGAGAACCTAATGGAAGTGCAATTTCTCCACTCCATTTCCTTTGGAACTGAGGCATGTTTCCCATGGTTGATGAACAGAAATGGGAATTTGAGCTCCCCATATAGGTCTCCTTCCTAAGCCATTTGACTGCTAACCAGGAGGCTGATGGTTCAAACCCACCAGCCACTTCTCAAAATGAGGGTTGGACAGCTACAGTAGTGATACCACCTCAGAAACCCAAGGAGGGGTTGCTATGAGTAGGATATGACTCAACAGCAGCACTTTTTTTTTTTTTCTTTAGTTTATTTGGTCTCCAGTGACACTGCAATACATTGATTGACCTCATTACCTCTGGTTGATGTTGGGCAGGAGGAAAGTTGAAAAAAATGGTAAAAATATAACAAAAGAAACAATAATGATATCTTCCGCTTATGATAAAACCATATAGTATTGTCTCAAGAGAATGAGATTGTCATATATATGATTTAATTAAATTATTTGATAGCATGTCATATACAAGAAATAAAAATTAATGCTTTTCCTAAATTTATAAGAGAAAGCTAGAATCAAAGCGGAAAAATATTACATTCATAATAATAACCTGATGTATAAAACACTAAGGAATAAATATAAGTGGATAATAATACATATAGATGTATATAATATCTTATATATAGTATATTTGTTTATATATATTTATATATAATATATATTATAATATATACATTATATATATTATTATACATATTACATATATTATATTATGTTATAATATATATATATGCATACATATATATATATATATATATATATATATATATCTCCACACGTATTTTCATTTAAAAATTGGAACAGATCTTAGCAACTGGGATCATAAAATTTTGTGAGCAGCCATCTAGATGCAACGATGGGTCTCTCTCCTTGTCCAGAGCAAAGAATAATGAAGAAAACCAAAGATTCATGGAAACAGTTAGTCCAAGTGACTGGTAGACCATGCAATCCTCAGACTATATGATTATGAGACTAGAAGCACTGGATGGTGCCCACTACCATTGTCAACAATTCAGAGGGAGATGTGTGTAGGAGATCCTGGATATACTGGGGGAACAAAGTGGAATGAAACTCAAAATCATTTGCAAAAAAAAAGGGATCAGTTTTGCTGGTCTGATAGAGCCTGATGGAACCACTGAGACTATGGCCCCTAGCTGGTGGAATTGAATCCACTCTTGTGGCTTCAGCTAAACAAAAGACAGTCATATGAGGTGAACATTTACACTAGGTAGATACAATCCTTGGAGAGAACAATCATGGGGGAATAGAAGGGCTGTGTATGAACAGGGATACAGCTCAGGGGGCAGGAGTGCATGGAGGGATGGACACAAAGAAGAGGTAACTATGGGGAGGAAGTGAGAGGGGAGCGGTTGCTTTGTGGAAAAATATTGGAGCAGATCTTACTATATGATAAAACAAATATTTCATCTCAACAAATAAGTGAAAGCTTGATGGTAAGTGCTGCTGGTAGAAATTTTTATTATTTTATAATGTTTAAACTCAGTTAGTCCACTCCTTGGAAGGAAGATGGGGCAATCTACTTCTGTAGTGATACTGCCTTGGAAACCCAAGGAGGGGTCGCTATGAGTTGGGGCCAACTCGATGGCAAACAACAACAACAAACAACAGTCTAATTTTCGAGATTCACTTTAAGGAAAAGGAAGCACCAAAGTAAAGCATAAACCCTATTAAAATACCTAAATGAATCCTACAGACTTTTCTTATTTTAAATAAATGTTATTTTTAGTTGTCTTGTAGTCAATTTCAGCTTGGAGCAACGCCATGTATTGCTCTATCAGATTTTCAAGGCTATATATTTTTGGAAGCAGATTACCAGGGCTGTCTTCTGAGGTGCCACTGAGTGGCTTTGAGCCCCAAAACTTTTTGATAGTAGTGAAATTTTAGTGTCACCCAGAGACTGCTATATATAAACATAACCCTATATGAAAAGGAATGGATTTAATTTGACATATCAGCTGATGAAAAACAAACATGGATGTAATGATTTTAAAGACCAGAGAATATTAACATTTTACTTCTTTATGCTTTTCTCTCTCAGTATTCCTATGTGACATATATATTTGTGGAAAATGGTAGCACTATGCAAACAAATTATTTGAAAGGTGTTACCCAAATAGGATGCATGCCTTTACATGTTGTTGTTGCTGTTAAGTGCCATCAAGTTGTCTCTGACTCCTAGCAACCCTATCCACAGCAGAATGAAACACTGACCAGTCTCACACCAGCTCCATGATCCTTGCTATATTTGAGCCCATTTCCACAGCCACAGTGTCAATACATCTCATTGAGGGCCTTCCCCTCTTTCGCTGACCATCCACCATAACAAACATGACATCCCTCTCTAGGGAATGATCCCTTCTTACAACATGAGCAAAGTAGGTGATACAAAGGTTGGCCCTTCCAAGGAGCATTCCAGCTGCACTTCCTCTAGGACAGATTAGTTAGATCTTTTAGCAGTCCATGGTACTTTCAGCATTTTTCACCAGCACCACAACTCAAAAGCGTCATTTCTTCTTTGGTCTTCCTTATTCATTGTCAAGCTCTCACATGCATATGAGGCGATTGAAAATACATGGCTTGTGTGGGGCTCACCTTAGTTCTCAAGGAGACATCTTTGCTCTTCAGCACTTGAAAGAAGTCCTTTGTAGCTGATTTACCCAGTGCTATACTTCGCCTGGGGAGCTCTGGTAGCATAGTGGCTAAGACACTTGCCTGCTAACCAGATGGCTGGCGGTTCAAACCCACCAGCCACTCCTCGGAAGGAAGGTTGGGCAATCCTACTTTCATAGTGATACTGCCTCGGAAACCCAAGGAGGGGTCGCTATGAGTCGGGTTTGACTCGACGGCACATAACAACAACAACAACATACTTCCCCTGGTAGCTAGTGCCTAAGACACTTGACTGCTAACCAGAAGGCTGGAGGTTCAAACCCACCAGCCAGTCCTCAGAAGGAATGTTGGGCAATCTACTTCCATAGTGATACTGCCTCAGAAATCCAAGGAGGGGTCTCTGTGGGTTGGGTCCAACTCCACGGCACATAACAACAACAACATACATCACCTGCTGCTTCCACTAGCACCAATTGTAGAACCAAGCAATGGAAGTCTTTGACAACTTCAATCTTTTCTCCATTTGTCATGATGCTGCTTATAGGTCCAGTTGCAAGGATTTTTGTTTTCTTTATTGTTGTTGTTGTTATGTGCCGTTGAGTTGGCCCCGACTCATAGAGACCCATTGTTTTCTTTATATTGAGGTGTAATCCATACTGCAGAGTGTATTCTTCAATCTCCATCAGTAAGTGCTTCAAGTCCTCCTCACTTTCAGCAAGCAAAGTTGTGTCATCAGTGTATCACAGGTTGTCAGTGATTCTTCCTCCAATCCTGATTTCACATTCTTCTTCATATAGCCCAGCTTCTCGGATTATTTGCTCAGCATACAGTTTGATTAAGTATGGTGAAATAATACAACCCTGACACACTCCCTTCTTGATTTTAAACCACACAATGTCCCCTTGTTTTGTTCCAACAACAGACTCCTGGTCTATGTACGGGTTCCTGAGTACAATTAAGTGTTCTGGAATTCCCATTCCATTCCACAGTGGGACATTAAATTAAAAGTTAGATTGTTCTGAACCTATCTTGTATTTGTATAAGAAAATGTTCTCCAGAGTGTGTCCGACTTACCCTTTCACCCTCACCCTGACCTTCAAAGTTGTTATGTGTAGTAGTGAGAGACAAACAAAATAACACAAACAAAAATCCTAAACTAATTAGAATGAATCTGCTGATCCCTCTTGAGCACAGGTAAATATAAATCTAAGTCTTCTTCTCATTTTCGGATCCCTGACTTTCTTGAAGGGAAGTACTTGAACTTGAAAACTTCTTAATGATTCCTCCTGCTGAGTGATTTTGTAGTGTTTTATTGGTTGGATCTCTCTGTTACTTTGTAGAGCCTAGGCTGGATCACTGATTGGAATTTCACAGGTAATGCTGTAATAACTGAGAAATTTAAAAGTAAATATTATTATGATTCTTCTAATGCACTACTCTGGGAAAATTTGAAACAAATTGCCATATACTCCAGGGGATACTTTAAAAAAAGAAAAGAAGAAGAAGATAAATATGAAGCTTCAGTTAAACAAGCCAAGTTATTTGCCTTTGTTGTTGTTGTTGTTGTTATGTGCCGTCGAGTCAGCCCTGACTCACAGTGACCCCTCCTTGGGTTTCCGAGGCAGTTATCACTACGGAAGTAGGATTGCCCAACCTTCCTTCCGAGGAGTGGCTGATGGGTTTGAACCGCCAGCCTCCTGGTGAGCAGTCAAGTGCCTTAGCCACTATGCTACCAGAGCTCCCTATTTGCCTTTAATCATGTGATATAAAGAATGAAAAAATCACATATGAAAGCGTTCTGACCATACACAAAAGCATATAGATTATAGAAACTATCTCCTATAGTACTTCTTAGGAGCGCTGGTGGTGTAGTGCCTAAGGCATTTAAATACTCACCAGAAAGCTGGCTGTTCAAACCCATTAGCCACTCCTCGGAAGGGACACTGGCCAATCTACTTCCATAGAGATTCCACCAGGAAAACCCAACAAGGGGTCACTATGAGTTGGATTCAACTCCAGGGCAGTGAGGTTTTTTTTTGTTTTGTTTTGTTTTTTAATAGTACTTCTTATGCACAAATCACTACTTTAACTCTTTTACAGGAAATACTTTACAGATGTTCTAATTTAATCCTTCTTATAATTCTATAAAATGCTATTATTAATTTAATTTACAGATTGAGGCATAAAGAGTTTAGAAACTTTTCCAAGGTCTTTAAACTTTTAAATAACAGTGCTGGCATTCCAGGTAGATTGCTTCTGTATCCATGAATTTAACCACAGTGTGAACAAAAATACGAGTAATAGTCTTATTTATTAAATCTGATCAAATGCCGTAGCAGTGGGTTTTGTTTGTTAAGTGTTCTGAAATTCCCATTCTTCTCAATGTTGTCCATAATTTGTTATGATCCACACAGTTGAATGCCTTTGCATAGTCATTAAACCCAGTAGTAACCATTTTCTGGTATTCTTTGCTTTCAAGATCCATCTGACATCAGCAATGATATCTCTTGTTCCACTCCCTCTTTTGAATCCAGCTTGAATTTCTGTAGTTCCCTTTCAGTATACTGATACATCTGTCTTTGAATTATCTTCAGGAAAATTTTACTTGCATGTGATAATAGTGACATTTTTTAATAATTTCCACATTTTGTTGGATCACCTTTCTTTAGAATGTGCATAAATGTGGTTCTCTTCCAGTCAGTTGGTCAGGTAGCTATCTTCTGAATTTCTGGGCATAAATGAGCAAGGTCCTCCTCCACTGCATCCATTTGTTGAAACATCTCCATTGTCTTCTATCAATTCTTGGAGTATGTTTTCAACCAAATCCTTCAGTGCAGCTTGGACTACTTCATTCAGCATATTGGTTCTTGACCACATAGTACTTCCTGAAGAAGGTGAACTTTGATCAATTCTTTTTAGCACAGTGACCTTGGGGATTCCTGCCATCTTTATTTGAGGCTTCCTGCATGTTTCACCATTTTATCATTAAAATCCTTCAATATTGCAAATCCAGACTTGATTGTCTTCTTTAGTTCTTTCACCTTCAAAAATGCTGAGCTTCTTCTTCCCTTTTGGTTTTCTAATTCTAGGTCTTTGCACATCTCATCATAATAATGTACTTTGTTTACTTGAGCTTTTCTTTGACATGTTCTGTTTAACTCTTTTATTTCATCATTTCTTCCATTCTCTTTAGCTACTTTCCATCAAAGAGCAAGTTTCAGAGTCACTTAAAACATCCATTTTGGTCTTTTTCTCCTTTTTCTGACATTTTGCTTTCTTCATGTATGAAGTTCTTAATGTCATCCTGCAACTTATGAGGCCTTCAGTCATTGGTGTTCAGTGCTTCAAATCTGCTCTTCAGATGGTCTCTAATGTAATAGAAATGATATTTAATGTAACAGAATATAATCAAGTTTGTCTTTTGGCTCTTGTGGACTTGTTTTAATTTTCTTCAGCTTCAACTTGAACTTGCATGTTGTTGTTGTTGTTGTTGTTTGCCATCGAATCGACCCCAACTCATAGCGACCCCTCCTTGGGTTTCCGAGGCAGTATCACTATGGAAGTAGGATTGCCCAACCTTCCTTCCGAGGAGTGGCTGGTGGGTTTGAACCGCCAGCCTTCTGGTTAGCAGTCAAGTGCCTTAGCCACTATGCTACCAGAATTTTAGTGTTTTTCACAGTCAGTTCCTAGCCTTGTTCTAACTGACCAAATTGAGCTTCTCCATCACCTTTTTCTACAGATGTAGTGAATTTGAGTCCTCTGTGTCTCATTTGGCCTAGTACATTTGTATAGTCAGTTTATGTTTTTGAAAAAAGGTATTTCCAATAAACATATCATTGGCAAAATTCCATCATACTGTCTCCAGTGTAATTTCTATCAACTAGGCCATATTTTCCAACTACTGATGCTTCTTCTTTGCTTCCAACTTTTGAATTCCAAGACCTGGTAATTATCAATGCATCTAGATTGCATATTTAGCCAATTTCAGATGGCAGAAGTTGGTAAACATCTTCAATTCCTTTACATTTTGCTTTAGTGGTTGTTGTGCAAATTTGAATAATAGTATTATCAACTGGCCATCCTTGTAGGGGTGTGGACATTATCCTATCACAGACAGCATTGTACTTCAGGATAGATTCAGCAGTGTTTCAGGTAGATTGATTCTGTATCTGTGAGTTTAACCCAATGTTACAAAAATACAAGTAATAATTTTATTTATCAAATCTAATCAACTTGATGGCAATGGGTTTGTTTGGGTATTACTTTATAGATAGCATAATAAAATATGCATTTATTCACTTAATCTCATTTTGAAGAAAAAAGAATTGAATTTTATGCTTATTCATATACCTCTATATTATAACATAAACAAAGGTATGATATAATATTGCAGTGTAGTAAATTAACTGGTATTTCTAGCCATAAGTCTTTGTAAGCTCTGGTGGAATTTGTCATGAGCAACTGAGGAGCTCCTGATTGTTAAAATTATCCACCTGGAGTATTTCTGTTGGTAGCAGCACAAAGTAGTTTTGTAGGAAGTTCGCACTCTCTCAGGTGTACAGAAATTCTGATGTTGGGATTGGTTGGCTTGGCCTCAAAAGGAGGCCTCCTGGAGACAGAAGGAGTCTCTCTGACTGATGGCTGAGAAAGATGTGTTGCTGAGAGAAACACGCTCATGAAAGACACACTGCTGAGAAAAACACACCCAGAGACGCGCATTGCTGAGAGAGAAACACCAAGAGGCACACACTGCTGGAAGAGAGACTGAGAGATACTGTTGGCTTAGAGTTGGTGGGCTGAGAGAGACTGAGTGTTGTTCCTAAACAACACATAATCTGTGTGGCCACTGCAGTAAATTATTGAACCCAGCAGCTCTGGTAGCATAGTGCCTAAGGCATTTGACTGCGAACCAGAAGGCTGGCAGTTCAAACCCACTGGCCACTCCTCAGAAGGAAGATTGGGCAATCTACTTCTATAGTAATACTGCCTCAGAAACCCAAGGAGGGGTCACTATGAGTCAGGTCCGACTTGACAGCACATAACAACAACAACGACAACAACAGCAGAGAGGTGGAGAGTGCTGCAGGAGGAACAGTTGATGTCAGGGTTGGTGAAAGGACTTGAGGGAGGCAGTATGTCTGGCTTCACAATGATAGGCCTTAGGCTACTGATGGTGATTCTATCTTCCTCTTTTGTGGTTAGAGGAGGTCAGAAGATGTGGCCTCCCTGCCCTTTTGGCAAATATATTAATAAAATAGAATATAATTTTCCCCATTTTGTAAGTACCAAAAAATCAATTGATATTTAAATATATAACTTCATAAATATTAGAGTTTAATAAAGAAATGGATTTCACAATGTTCTAAATATTTTGTTGTTCAACTACTCAGCCATTTTATTTATGCTTATTTCAATTACATCTGTGCAAGAGTACTGTGGTGGGCATTTTTTTCCCAGATTTATTTGGTAGAACATATTTGACTGCTACCGGAAGGTTGGTGGTTCAAACCCACCAGCCACTCTGTGGAAGGAACATTGGGCAACCTGCTTCTGTAAATATTTACCATCTTAGAAACCCATTGGGAGTTACTATAAGTCAGAATCAACTTGATAGCAGTGAGATTGTGTTTTATGTTTTTTTTTTTTTATGTACTTCTTTGACTCTTTCCTGTAACTCTAAAATTATTCCAAAATTTAAATGCTAAATATTGGGTCTTTGTATGCTGGAGAAAATAAAACATAAATTGTCTGGTAGATTTTTTTTTTTTTTTTACTCATTCTCCATGAATGATGATTTATATATATACATGTACACAAATAGAAATTTGGAATCAGGAAAGGTAGACTATTCAGTAAGGTCATATCTCTGAACTGAATTAAATCACAAAAAAAATTCACTTTGAAAAAAAAACTATTTTAATTTTTAGAATGAATCTCTATTGGGAAGAGTTTTTGAGGATTATAATGCATGCTTAAGGAGCTCTGATGGTGTAGTTGGTAAGGCATTTGGCTGCTAAACAGAAGGTCCTCAGTTCAAATCCACCAGCTGCTCCATGGGAAGAAAATGAAGCAATCTATTTCCATAAAGATTTACAGCCTTGGCCTTGGAAGCCCAATGGGGGTCACTATGAGTCATAATCTACTCAATGACAGTGGTTATAACATATGTTAAAGGCAGAAGTTTAAGTGTCATAATGTGTGAATTTTATGGTACTATATCTTACAACAAGAGCTCTGGTAGCACAGTGCCTAAGGCACTAGACTGCTAACCAGAAGGCTGGCGGTTCAAACCCACCAGCCACTCCTCGTAAGAAGGTTGGGTAATCTACTTCTGTAGTGATACTGCCTCAGAAACTCAAGGAGGGGTCGCTATGAGTGGGGTCCAACTCCAGGGCACATAACAACACCAACAACATCTTACAACTTGTACTAAACCAACATGTATAAAAGTGTTACAAATACCCCACCCCACCTTAACAAATGGGGACACATTATGACTGTCACAATTTGGCCACATTTTCCTACCTGCTTAGAAAGAGATGACTGGAGCTAAATGGGTGTGAGTGCTATAGCAAGGCAACTAGAAGGATTTGTTTGTCTGTGTTTAGGTTTTTTTAGTTGTTATACATGTTGTTGTTAAGTGCCATCGAGTCGTTTCCGACTCATAACGACCCCATGCACAGCAGAACGAAACACTGGCCGATCCCGCGCCAGCCCCATAATCCATGCTATACTCGAGCCCATCATCGCAGCCACTGTATCAATCCATCTCTCTGAAAGCCTCCCCCTCTGTCGTCCACCCTCCACCCTACCAAGCATGACATCCTTCTCCAGGGAATGGTCCCTTCTTACAACATGACCAAAATAGGTGAGACGAAG
>NW_006921588.1:11765231-11853551 GCF_000298275.1 Orycteropus afer afer | reverse complement strand
CCGGCCTGCTACTCTGTGCTACGCCCGTGCTTACCTTGCTCCCGGAGACCCGGTCCCTCTTGGGAGGGTAACAAGGGAAAGTGTTCAGTGCGGATCAGTGAGTAAGCACAAGCCCGCCTTGTTTCAGTACCTATGTTTAAGCATACATAGATTGCCTGAATTCAAACCTAAAGTTCTTATCAAGTATGTGAGAACTTCTTTCTGTTCTCCAAGCCTCAGTTTTCTCACTATTAAAGGCTGAACTAAGTGCCTGGCACATGGCAAGCTAAACCAAGTTAAATTTACATTTAATTTCTCTCTCTCTATTTTACATAAATCTAAAGCCATGTTTTAATTTATGTTCATATCAGAACAGTTAGTAGGTTTTAGAGCAATTAATTATGATTTGCTTTTTGAGTTTAAGAACTGGAAATGTTTTTTTAAAGTTAAATTAGACTTACTATCTCAGCATTTTTTATTCAAGGTATGTTTGAAAGTCAAGAGATAAAGCAGGTTTGTGATTTCTATAGAAATTTTGCCAAACATAAAGTAGCATAAAACCATTATGCACACAGGCAAGCACAGTTGCAATATTTTCATTTTGTCAAGTTTACATTTTAAAATCTGTATTAAGGCTTGCGGAAAAAAGATGCTTTTCCTCTGGCTTTGGTGTCTTTTTCTTTGACTATCAGGGCATATTGGTAAATCAAATTGTGTTTAGCCAGATAATATTCATACTAGAAACTTTAAAGCTTTTAGGGTCTTTTTTAGGCAATTGCATAAGTTACTTTGATGTATAGAAAGTGATTAAGATAGCATTTCATGTTTTCAAGGTAATACTGGGAATACAATTTACTCCTAAATACAGTTTATTCAGGTACATATTTGAAAATATAATGGGAAAATCAATCCAGCAATTGTTTATTGAGTCATTTATGTGCTAGTCACTGTGTAATGGGTTGGGAAGGCAAATAAGAAGTGAAACATAGCTAAATAGAACAAAAACAAGGTCCCAGCTCTTCAAATCTCATCATAGATGTGTGAATAAATTCAGTGTAATATTTTAAACACTCAGTGAAATTATATTTATGCACAGAATGTATACAACAGAGGTGTGTGAGATTGCTCAGTGGTATCAATCCCATGTCTGTTAAACAGAATATGAGCTTAATTTTGAGGATATTGTGTAGATCTGACAGTATTCTTGGATGCTAGTTATTACAGGCCCTTGATAGGACTTGGAGATTGGGATTATATGTCTAAACTTCTGACCTCTTCTCTGAGAACCTGTCTTCAATCCTTGTAATTCATTGAAAACATATTCTATAATATATTACTTTCCCATGTTGCTGATGTATAGCTTATATATCAAGGGCCTGAAATAATATGAATAAAGATATTTCTGTATGTTCCATGATACCTCTTCTTTTTTTCCCATACAATTTCTGTCTCCGTTCTCTCTTTCTCTTTTCTTACTGCTTCTCAACCCATACCTAGTTTTAGCACTGAACTCTTTTGCCTTGGACAGACATATCCAAATGGTATCTTTGCCCCTGGACCCATCCATGGATTCAACAAATATTTATTGAGCACCTGCTATGTTTTTAGTACTCTTAGTGTTAAGAATACAGTGAGTACAAAACAGATAGTGAAATATGCACCCTGTCATGGCTAAATCAATGTCCAGTCAAAAGGTAATGAAAAATAAAGCAAAGATGATGCTCCACTTTATTTATTTTTTCCTGGCTGATATTTGCTCTATTTTACAGGACACAATATGCACTCAATAAGATTAAAGATTTTTAACTCTAGGAAGAGTTAATTTATTCCATCATGTGTTTATTACTTGCTTTTGAATTGAACATGACTCTTTTAATACATTCCCATGTAGAGATAGTACTGGGCTTTTGTGTTGGATGCCTCAGCTTCCTCTGATGAACTCTTTTGAGAACCTTGCAGAAATCTCTTAAGAAAATCATACTATTTCATATGTATAACACTATTTTAAAGAAAAATACATAGCTTTAAATCTATGATGATATTATCTAAGACAAGCTTATTCCCTCTCAGAAAATGGCATAATGAGAGGGGAGAAAAACTTACATATAACTTGATTCCTGGGTCATCCCTACAAAGTCAGGAACTCCAAAAGGTAGTGGATTTATTTCAAAGACAAAGTGCCTGCGCCTGTGAAAAGTCCCAATCACACCTGTAAGGATATGCGTTCATTTAACTGACAAATTGCTTTAGAATATAGGGTCTAAAGCCTTAAATCCTACTCTAAGCAAGAGATCTCAGACCATATCTGGAAGATTGTGTTTATCAAAGATCTTTTACAGACTATAACTTTGTTAAACCTTGTTGCTGGGTGACAATGTGGTTCTTACTGAGAAATTGTGTCATCTACTGGGAGAGGTAAATTTGAGGAGGAAAAAATAAATATTCATATAATACAACTAAAGTAAATATAAATTATAAGAATGCCAACAAATCATTATTTACATTTTTTAAAGAAGTATGACTAGATCATAAGACATTTAGAGAACTTGGCCTATGAGGGGTAATTGTAGGTCTTGAGTATCTTCAGCAAGAAGAGAAAATTAAAGGGTGACCTAATAGTTATGTCAAATATTTGAACAATTCCTATATAGACAGTAGGAACTGAATGGAGATTTAAAGGGAATTTGTTACAGCTCAGGCTATTGAAACTTCTATCTGCATCAATCAGGGTCCTTATTTTCAGCAATAAAAACTGACAACATAAGCAGAAAAGGGTATTAATGGGAAGATAGGAGGCAGCTAATAGAACCCGATAAAGGACAGGCTTAGAAAGCTGAGCAGCATAAAATAGCCAAAGTCATAAAACTGCAACTACCAGTGCTGTGGCTTTTGTTCCATACAACTGTTACACACTGCAGGCTGCTTCTGCTGAGTTCCCTAAGCTACTGTTGCCGCTTTTCAGAAAATTTCTGTAGAGCATTTTCTTTGAGGCCTCACTCAAGAGTCAATGACCTGAGAGTGGTGCTAATTAACTGCCCAAGGTTATGGCAAATCCACTGTATTTCACAAAGAATATTATTAGAGTGTCTTTAATTACAAGTAGGGTTAGAGGAAGGTTAAAAAAAAAATTAGAAGGGGAAAACAATCCACCCAGAATGTTTAATACCCTAACAAGTGTGAAAATTTTGTGATGCATGTGAGATGATCTAAAATTTTCCTTTCTGTAATTTTCTACGTAAGTATTTTGCAAGTTTGAATGTTTTCTATCACTTGCAACAAAAGAATCCTCATATTTGGATGTAAATCAATGAACTCATAAATTCATTCTATATAATCTTGACTAACAAGATCAATAAAATTCAATGAAACCCACTGCTGTCCAGTTGGATCTGACGCATAGAGACCCCTCCTTGGGTTTCTGAGGCAGTATCACTATGAAACTAGATTTCCCAATCTTCCTTCTAAGGAGTGGCTGGTGGGTTTGAATCACCAGACTTCTGGTTAGTAGTCAAATGCCTTAGGCACTATGCTACCAGAGCTCCTAACAAGATTAATAAGTGATGAATAAGATATCCACCCTAAATAACCAAATCAATTGCCTTCAAGTTGACGTAGACTCATGTCAGTTTCATATGTATCAGAGAAGAACTGTGTTCTAAGGGGTTTTTAAGGAAGATGGGGCAATCTACTTCCATAGTGATACTGCCTTGGAAACCCAAGGAGGGGTCACTATCAGTCGGGTCCAACTTCACGGCACATAACAACAACAACAACAACTTTTCAGAAGTAGATCATGAATTCATGACTGAGGAACTTTATTCTGAGTCATTTACTATCCTGAATTATAAATTGTTACATTGCTAATAAACTCATAATCTTGTGTTTTGTCTATGAGTTCTGTGTGAGCATTGTAATTAATTATCAAACCCAACAGAAAGTAGAGAGTGTTGTGGGAGGGACGGTTTGTGTCAGGACAGGCAAAAAGTTTGGAAAGAGTAGGAATTTCTGACCTCCACCTCATAGGAAACAGCTTTAGCCTGTTGATCTTGTTACCTGCAAAATGCTGGGTCTCTTGCCTGGCATAAATAAAGCCAATAAAAATATACTGAGGTGAAGAATACAAGGCTAGGCTTCATCGAGATTTTGCATGAGCTGAGACAAAGAGGAGAATTCCCTTAGATTCTGTCTGTCAAGATTCTTTCAAAGCTCTTTTTTATTAGGGAAGGATTGCATCAGAATCATGTTATATATATAATTTCTTATGATCACCGCCTAGGTATGCACAGTAAAAGATACAAAGATGGTGATTGTTAGCATGTGGTATTATAATACATCTCCACTCAGGGGAACGATTTTTAATATGTTAATGTTCCTTCTCACCCAGATTCATGCTATTCATAAAAGATGAAGCTTTTTTATGAGTCAGTAACTTGCACTTAATGTTTATGGCCTCTTTCTGACAACCACTAGTCTCCTGACCGCATGTTGTTTTTAAAAAGTTACATTTTATACTTCTATTATCTCCCTCTTTGAGGAACATTATGCATTAATCTTGATTCTCCTTCCCCCTTGTGAAGTTAGAGGAGGTTATAACATACTTTTCTGCCAAGGTGGTTCTAGGTAGACTCAAATATCCAACCTTTAGGGTTAGGAGAGGAATACATAACATGCATATGTTAACAGTTTTAACAAATATCTAAGGGAAGGCAAAAAAAACACTCAAAAAATCAAACTCACTGCCATCGAATCACTTCCAACTCATAGCAAACACCATTGGATTTCCGGGGTGGTAAATCTTCACAGAAGTAGATTGCCCAGTCTTCCTTCTATGGAGTGGCTGGTGTATTTGAATGGCCAAATTTCTGGTTAGCAGTCAAATGCCTTAGGCACTGTGCCACCAGAGCTCCTAAAGGAGGGCAGTAGCCTAAAATTTTGATAAGCATTGGTCTGCTTTCATTTGTTATCCATCAACTATGACTATTCAACTTCATCCAATTTCAAGATTCTGGTCATTACTCACTAAGAAGGAAATGAACTTGCAAATCAATATTCATGAGAGAATAGTGTAGCAAATGATTTCAAAAGCTTGTAGTCATAAAGGAAAAAGTTCCACGCACATCTCTTCATTTGTTAAATAGTTATGAAGGGGGTACAGATTTTAACCATTTTTGGTTTTTAAAAGTAGTAACTGTTATTTCTACTCATTTAATCATTAGAGTATGATAATGTTATATACTATCATGCAATTTTAAACAAAGCCTTTTATTCCTATGCACATAAAATCATACTGTATAGGTCTCTACCTAAATATTTCTCAAAGCTTTCCATTTATGCCGACTCTCATGGCTACTGTCTTGATCTAAGCTACCTGCTCATCATTGTTTCCAGCTTGGACCAATACTGTGCATGGCTGCTGGGTTCTACAGTAAAAGTTGTGCAATACACAACTACAGGGGGAGCAGTCACAACAACTGCCATCACCACAATGACCACTATTGTGCTATGCAGAAAGAACTTCTTGTGCGAATTCTTTCTTGTTCTCCCAACAAGGGTTATGCAAATTTCCTCTGAATTCCAATAGTATTCTATGCTTCTCTATGTTTCTCAAACTTTAACTTTTCTATGTGTTTCTTCCCCCGCCCAGAGAGTCTAAGTTATATGAAGGTAGGTACACGTTTGCCATTTACCAGATTTATATCTTAGGAATACCATTAAAACAAAACAAAACAAAAAAACCTCATTGTCATCGAGTCATTTCTGACTCTTGGTAACACCCATCGGGTTTCCTAAGCTGTACATCCTTGGCAAAGTAGATCACCTAATCTTTTTCCATAAAGCAGCTGGTGGGTTTGAACCACTGACCTTCCAGTTAGCAGTCGAGTGCCTTATCCACTAAGCCACCAGAGCTCCTTTAGGAATACCATAAATAACTAATAATAAAATAATGATTACATTTTTACAAACTTACTTCCCACATTAACCATTTATTCTATGTAAATCTATCAAGTTTCTTTTATAATTAAAAGATGCTGCATAATATTATGGCTCATAATCCAAAACAAATTTTTCAAAGACAAATGTGGTAAGTCAATGAATTCCAGAAAGGAGATGCGTTTTGAAATTAAGGTATTCTCATATAATAAAAAGCAGTTTAATATCTGAAATAGCTGACCTTTATTTAGTGTGTATAACAAATTGGGGACACTTAAGAAATACATTGATTTTAAAATATAGCAAGAAAATCACTAACGTAGCATTAGGCAGGGCCAACATTTATTTATGTTTTTTTTATACTTGAATAGTTTTATTACATTTTCAGCTTGGGGAAATATGATGATAATAAAACTTACTGAATGGTATATACTACACATGAACTGGTAATCCCTTCTTAGACAACAGTGTATATACACAGGAACAGAGTAGTAAAAAATATTTGTGCATAAAACTACAGTTTTTTTTTTTTTTTTTTTTTAGATTGCTGCTAAACAAAGATATCAGATAAGAATTATTGTTGTTTTTGTTAGGTGTCATTGAGTCAGTCCGGACTCATGGTGACCCTCCGTACAACAGAATGAAACACTACCTGGTCTTGAGCCATCCTCACAATCATTGCCATGGTGATGGTTAAGTTTGTGCGTCAATTTGACTGGGCCTGGTTTTGAGTGGCTGGGCATCTGGATATACTTATTCCCCATGATGAGGCTGGTAATCAACTCCATGGTGGAATCTACTGGAGAAGCTGAGTAGCTGCCTTAGGGATGGGATCTGCTTCCAGTGTATAAGAAGCCACTTTGAGAAAGGTCTCAAGCTTTTGGCACATCTGGCTCATGAATTTGGCTGTCTTCATCTCAATGGCTGCCATGCTGTCTGATGATCTTGGGACTGCTTAACTAGTGGCCTAACATATTGCTAGATAATTTTGAAACTGCGCCATTTTACTTGTCAATCTTGGGTTTGTCAGCCTCAGAAGCCAGCAGCTGCCTGAATTAAGAGAAGCCTCTAACTTCACTGGGCTGGGAACAAAAGGCAAAGCTGAAGCTCAAGGTCAAAGGGCTTTCTCCCAGCCCCTGGAGCTGACACTTTGAACTTGGACTTCCAGCCTCCTAAACTGTAAGGGAATAAATCCCTGTTTGTTCAAGCCATCCACTTGTGGTATTTTCTGTGAAAGCGAGACTAGAGAACCAAAACACAGTGCTTGAGCCTGTCATTGCAGCCACTGTGCCAATCCATCTTGTTGAGGGTCTTCCCCTTTTTTACTAGTAGCTCTACTTCACCAAACATGATATCCTTCTCCAGGGGCTGGTTTCTTCTACAACATGACCAAAGCATGAGAGATGAATTCTGGCTTCTCTGATTATTTGCTCAGCATATACATTGAATAAGTATAGTGAAAGGATACAATCCTGATGCACACCTTTCCTGATTTTAAACCATAAAGTATCCCCTTGTTCTGTTCAAATGATGGCCTCTGCTTCTATGTAAAGAGTCTCCTTGTGCACAATTAAATGTTTTGAAATTCTTATTGTTTGCAATGGTATACACAATTTGTTATGATCCACACAGTCAAAAGCCTTTGCATAGTCAATAAAACAAAAGTAAAAAGAAATTCTGGTGCCCTTTGCTTTCAGCCAAGATCCATCTGACATTAGCAATAATATACCTTATTCCATATCTTTTTTTTGAATCTGGCTTGAATTTCTGGAAGTTCCTATCAATGCACTGCTGCAACTATTTTGAACTCTCTTCAGCAAAACACTATTTGCTTGTGATATTAATCATATTGTTTGATAATTTCCTCATTCTGTTGGATCACCTTTCTTTGGGATGGGCACAAATGTAGATCTCTTCCAGTTGCTTGGCTAAGTAGCTGTTATCCAAATTTCTTGGCATAAACATGTGAGCATCTCTAGTGCTGCATCCGTCTGTTGAAACATCTCAATGGATAATCCATCAATTCCTGGAGTCTTGTTTTTTTTTTTTTTTTTTTCCCCAGTTCCTTCAGTGGATCTTGGACTTCTTCCTTCAGTATCACTGGTTCTTGATCATATGCTACTTCCTGAAATGGTTGAATATTGACTAATTTTTTTCCTGTCCTCTTCTTTTGATGCTTCCTGCTTCTTTTAATGTTTTTCCCATAGAATCCTTCCATATGGCAGCTAGAGGCTTGAATTTTTTCTTCAGTTCTTTCACCTTGAGCAGTTCCTAGTGTGTTCTTCCCCTAGTATTTTTCATCTCCAGGTCTTTGTGAATTTCAATATATTACTTTACTTTGTCATCTCTAGCTACCCTTTGAAATCTTCTGTTCAACTCTTTAACTTCATCATTTCTTCCATTTGCTTTTTCAGGAGCAAGTTTCAGAGTGTCTTCTAACATCCACTTTGGTCTTCTCTTCCTTTCTTGTTTTTTAATGATCTTTTGCTTTTTTGTTATGTATGATGTCCTTGATGTCATCCCACAACTTTTTTGGTGTTTGGTCACTGGTGTCCAATGCATCACTTCTATTAGTCAAATGTTCTCTAAATTCAGATGGGATATAATCAAAGTTATATTTTGGCTCTTATGGACTTAATTTAAGCTTCAACTTAAATTTGCATATAAACAATTGATGGTCTGATTCACAGAATTATCTTTAGAAAGTTTAAATTGAGTTTAAAAACAGAAAGATGAATCCTTACACAACATTTGAAGCTTTTAAAAATTTATGAAATTCAATACCTTCAATAATATCTATATACACTAAAAAGCAGGATATAAGGTTGGCTCTGAATAGCATAGTGCCTAAGGCACTTGACTGCTAACCAGAAGACTGGCGGTTCAAACCCACCAGCCACTCCTCGGAAGGAAAGTTGGGCAATTTACTTCCAGAGTGATACTGCCTTGGCAACCCAAGGAGGGGTCACTATGAGTCAGGTCTGACTCGACAGCACATAACAACAACAACAACAACAACTGAATTAACTTAATCATTATTCTTCCATCTCAATTCAGTGGCAAAACAATCCTGAGAGTAGTAAAAGTTCTTTGTAATCAAACAATTGCTTGGAGATATATATTCTAATAACTTAATCATTAAAATGCAGATAACCTACTAAAATTATGAAAATACCATTTGAAAAGTGAGATGATAAAATATAGTTAGTAGTTATGATATTTATTTTTGTCAAATACCTACCAGAGATATTAACTATGTTGTTTAGTGCCATCGAGTTCAAATTTATAGAAACCCTATGAACAATGGCAGGAAACCCTGCCAGGTCCTGTGCCATTCTCAGCATTGTTCAGCCACTTTTTGCAGCCATTGTGTTAATCTATCTTGTTGGAGATCTTCTTTTTTGCTAAGCCTCTAAATAGAGGCAACATGTCCTTCTCTAGGGACTTATCCCTCCTGATAACATGTCCAAAGAATGTAAGCTAAAGTTTCTCTATCCTCACTTCTAAGGAAGATTCTGATTGGACTTCTTCCAAGACAGATTTATTTTCTCTCCTGGAACTCGGTGATACATTAAATATTCTTTGTCAATGCAGTCTTGGTTCTTTAGTGCTGCTAAAGAAGAAATATCACAATTGGATGACTTTAACAAACAGGAATTTATTCCCTTACAATTTAGGAGGCTAGAAGTCCAAATTCAAAGTGCCAGCTCCAGGGGCCGGATAAAGGCCTCTTGACTTGGTCTATAGGTCTGCCTCTTATTCAAGGCCTACTGGAGCTGGAGGCTTCTCATAACTCATGCAACTGCTAGATGCTGAGGCTGATGAACCCAAGGTGGACTTGTAAAATGTCATAATCCCAAGATCAGCAGGCAACATGGCAGGCCACTGGTTCAAGTCCAGGAACTGGAGATAAAGACTCAGCAGGGTCAAGCTGTACCAAAAAGCTAGAGACCTTTCTCAAAGCTTCCCCTTAAATACTGGAAGCAGACCACACCCCAAAGGCAACTACTTAACTGCTCATAGCACATTCCATGATGGAGTTGATTCCAATCTCATCATGAGCAATAACTGCATCTAGCTGACCAGCCACTGAAAATTATGGCCTCAACTACCACAAATACTATAATTTAAAGACATCAGTTTTTCTTTGTTTTTCCTTATATCTAGCTTATATACGCATATGAGGCAATTGAACATACTACAACTTGGGTCAGGTGCACATTAGTATTCAAAGTGCTTTTTTTTTATTTTTAACACTTTAAGTAAGTCATTTGCAAGAGATTGTCCAAATGCGGTGTGTCATTTGATTTATTGAGTGCTACTTCCATGGCTGTTGATAGTGGATCCTAGTAAAATGAAATCCTTGACAGCTTAAATTTTTCTCTGTTTATCATGATATTGGTTATTGGTGCAGTTGTGATTTTTTTTTTTTTTTTTTTTTTTATGTTGAAGGCTGTAGTCTTTGATCTTCATCTGTGAAGGTTTCAAATCCTCTTCACTTTCAGCAAGCAAGGTTATATACCACTGGTTGATAATGACTCTTCCTCCAATGCTGATAATAGGTTCTTATTCACATATTCCAGCTTCTTGGATTATTTACAAAAGAAAAAAGGAGTTATTTGTGGAAAATTATTATTTTTTAAGTATTCTTACTGGCTCTAAGAAAATGTCTATGATTTTTTAAAAATAGAATATTTTAGAGCAGTTTTAAGTTTATAAGGAGCCATTGTGGCACAGTGGTTAAGTACTTTGCCAACCAGAGGTTGACAATTCAATCCACCAGCAACTCTACCAGAGGAAGATGTGCCAGTCTGTTAACATAAAGATTATGGCTTTAGGAATCCAATGAGGAGTTCTACTCAGTCTCATAAGCTTGCTAAGAGCTAGAATCAACTTGAGAGCAACAGGATTAGGTTTACAGAAAAAAAAAAAAAAAGGTGCAGAAAGTACATATATTTTCTATATACCCCTTCTCTATGAATTAAATTTGAGGTTGAAAATTTATACACAAACATGTGACTCTAAGCCAGGTTTTATGATGTGTTTTTAATCAGCGTGGGAGCTCTGGTAGCATAGTGCCTAAGGCATTTGACTGCTAACCAGAAGGTTGGTGGTTTAAACCCACCACACACTCCTCAGAAAGAAGGTTGGGCGATCTACTTCCATAGTGTTACAGCCTTGGAAACCCAATGAGGGGTCACTATGAGTCATATCTGACTCCATGGCAGTAGTTGCATTGCATTTTGTGTTTTTAATCAGCATAGTTATAACAATAAGTTTTTTTTTTTTTTTTCAGTGTATTTGCTTTGTGAAAATATTTGTAGAGAATCATGGAACTATTGTGAATAAATCAATTCTGTCTGTTATGTTAGCAACCTATTAATAACTGATTTGGCTAAGCAAGCATACAGCAGTAAATTGGAAGATGCTGTTTAGACACATCATTATGCTTAGACATTGAAGCTAAAACAAAAGTCCATTCCCCCATTTTTATTTCTTTTTAGTACCATTGAAAAGACTCTAAAAATATTTCCCACAACAAATAGTACCTATAGGTTTTTGTGAACTTACCTATTTCTAGCAGACTTATATATCCTTAGTGTTTTCTATGGAAATATTACTAAGAAAAACCAATATAACACTTGCCTCTACATTCTTTGGCTAGAATAGCAAAACAAAATTCTTGTTGTAGAAATTAAGTGCTAGGATTTTTCTGGTTTAAAGAAAAATGGACTGATATTTTTCTTCCTAATATATCAATATCCAAAACATTGTTAAAACAAAATATAAATAAATTTGTCTAAACATTTCCTTATTACCTTATCATTAAGTAGTTTGTTTTACTAGTAATCCAATGTTAGTAAGCACTCCAGAAAAAATCATAAGTAAATCATTATTTTTCTAGTTAAATATCAAATCAACTTTTAATAATAAGGTAGCTATTCAGGTGTATGTATATCAAATGATACTGTATTTAATGTTGGGTAAATTTTACATAGAATCATTATATCATTTGGATGACACTTCCTTGTTTGTAGGACTAAATACATAAACAACCACAAACATAGTTAAAATGTTTAAAGGACCGATTTTTTTATGATACAGTGTTTTCTTTGGAAATAGCCATATTGGTGACTAATCTAATTGAGCCTTCTTATTAAAGTAAATACTTAGACTTGAGACCTGTGTGAAAAATCAAGTCCCATTTCTCTGACACCAAACTATAAGGATCAATTAAGTTAACTAAACTTAGTTCTGTCCCCAGGTGTTCCACTTCTGTTCTGACAAAAGCTACACCTGTAGCACTTCTTCCTCTGAGTCTAACTACACAGAGATCAATCAGACCTCATAAGTTTAAGGCCACAGTCTTTCAGACTGCCAACTCAGCTCAACACTTCAGAAGCCAGCCACAAGCTCAGGCATCCCCAGACTCCTTCACTCCTGCCCTGCTGTCTCTTACTACTCCCTTGGGTTTAATAATTCCCTAGAAGACTCAGAGAATTCAGGCAACCTGTACATAACAATTATAGTTTAATTGTAGAAAGAAGGTTACAAACAAAGAGGCACATTGAACAGGACCTAGAAGAGTGCTCACCAGGAAGCTACCTTGTCCCAGAAAAGGGACATGTTACCTACCCTTCCAAGTGTTTCAGTGTCTTGTCACCAACCAGGAAGTCCATGGAACATTAATGTTCATAACTTTTATTGGTACCTTGTTATATAAACATGGTTGAATCACGTGCCCATCTCTTGAAGTCAACCGATATTGCTTGATGATCTTTTTGGCCTGGCCAGACCCCACTTGAGTCATCGGATTAGCGTAAAGTCTCAGGTATGGTCTAGAAACCTTTTCAAAGATATTTCAATCACTGGAGAAATTTCATGGCTTCAGAGGTTATCTCTCAAGAATCAAGAACAAAGACCAAATTCTTTGGGTAAAGTTAAATTCTTTACTCCACAGGAAGTAATAAGCTTATCTAATGAAATATACTGTAGTATCTCTAAATAACTGAGCAAACTTGACTTTATTGCTATGAAATTTTAATTTTATTTAGTGGAAACATGCTCCATCCTGAGAGTAGTGTGGCAGATTTTTCTATAAATTGCAGTTGGAACATTTTTTGAATAATTGGTGAAAGCAAATCTCTATAATCTAAGACTAGCTATGACAGTTCTTTGAACACTGAAGAATTTATAAAGTGAAGTTGAGCTTCTGGAAGAACTTATGCTCAAGAGAATGTGTAATATAATATATTTAGGAACAAAGTCCTATATAAAGATTAACAATGGGTTTTAACTGTTAGTTCTACACATGTCCTATAATTATCAGCCATACGTATTTAATTTTTAGCTATGTTAGCTAATAAAAATTGATTTACCTATTATTTTCTTAGGCTTCACACACATAAAGTCACGTTCAATCAAATGGCACAAATATTAAGGTTACTAGAAATGAGAAGAAAATAAATTTCTACCATTATCTGATGTTCCTTTTCCTTTCATTTTCTTTACTATGTAAGTTTGTTTCTTTTTTTAACTTGACTAAATGGCAACAGATTGTATTTCTGACTTCAAAGTCCCATAATTTATTCTAGATAGCTCTTTTCACAAATGGCTATTACTAAATTGCATATTATTTTTTGAGAAAGAAGATTCAAATATACTTCATAAAGTCTATAATATGTGCAAGGAAATATAGTTAAAAACAGTTATTTAAGTATATATCATTTAAATTAAATAGAAATTAACATTTCTCATAGATAATTCACTGCAGGGGATATTTTAATACAGAATATACAATGAATGTCCTATATATATTTAATTATTAACTTAGAAATATGACATACAAGTGAGACATAGTCTGCTATGTTGACTTACTCTTTCTGCTTACTTGTAACTCAAAATTTCTGATATTCTAGAGAAATCATAGGCTTTTTTAAGATGAGAAGCAGAATATGGGATCAGTTTTTGAGTAATTTACTGGTTATGCTCCTTTCTTAATCTGAGAAATGTTGGCCATCAACTAGTAAAACTTCTTGGTAATCCAAGTAAAAGCAATAAGCTATTAATGACAGGATTATAGTAGAGGCTATAAACTGAAGTTTATGGAAGGCAGTTTACAGATCTGTGTCAGACTCAATGCACAGTTTATATTGAATTCACCATTTGTAATGATGGAATCAGTTCATAATAAGCTGCATAAAGTATTCATTTTTAATTCCAAACAATTGTTCTGTTTCTGTGCTTTAAACATTGACAAAGTTAATATTTTTTACTTTATGTTAAATAAGATATTTAAAAGCATTCATTTTATAGCAATCCTTATGCAAAATAATGATAATTTTTTTTTCCACTTTGGCTTTGAAATTTAACAATGATATGTTCAGTCTTATGAGTCAAATGAACTTTAACTAAAATATAAGGAGGCATAGGGATTCCATCTAGTTCAAAAGTTCAAAACTTCAAGCCTCATGCATGTGAGAGCTGGGCAATGAATAATGAAGACGGAAGAAGGGTTGATGCTTTTGAGTTGTGGTGTGGAAGAGGAATGGTAAGAGTATCATGGTCTGCTAAAAAAACTAACAAATCTGTCCTGGAAGAAGTGTAGCTGAAATGTTCCTTGGAAATGAGAATGGCCAGACATTGTCACACCTACTTTGGTCATGTTGTCAGAAGGAACTATTCCCTGGAAAAGGATATCATACTTGGTAAAGTGGAGGGTCAAGGAAGAAGGATAAAGCCCTCAAGAAGATGGACAGACACAATGGCTGCAATGATGAACTCAAGTATAGTAAGGATTGTGAGGCTGGCACGAGACCCAGCAGTGTTTCATTTTGCTGTGCATAGCATTGCTATGAGTTGGAGATGACTCAATGGTACCTAACAACAACAACATGGAAGGCCAGTTAATACTGCTATATTCAAATTTATGCACTGATCACTAAAGCCAAAGATGGAGAAATTTAAATTGACCAAGCTTACAATCAAGATGCTTTGGTAATTACTGGTAACTGTATTGAGAAAGCTGGAAACAAAGCAGCAGCATCAGTATTTTGAAAATATGGCCTTTTGACAGAAATGACAGAGGACATTGCATGATGGAATTTTGCAAGATCAATGACTTATTCATTGCAAATACCTTTTTTTCCAACAACATAAATGGCAACTATACATGTGGATATTGCCAGATGGAATACATGGGAATCAAATTGACCACATGTGTGGAAAGAGAGGATGGGAAGGCTGAATGCCATCAGTCAGAAGAAGGCTAGGAGCCAACTGTGGAACAGATTATCAATTGCTTATATGCAAGTTTAGGTTGAAGAAAATTCAAAGAAGTACATCAGAGCCAACACACAACCTTTAGTATACCCCATCTGAATTTAAAGACCATTTCAAAAATAGATTTGATGCATGGAACATCAGTGACCAAAGACCAGACTAGCTGTGGAATGACATCAAACACAGAAGGTCATTAAAAAGACAGGAAAGAAAGAAAAGACTGAAATGGACATCAGAAGAGACTCTACACTTATCTTGAATGGAGAGTAGCTAAAAAGAATGGAAGAAATGATGAGATAAAAGAGCTAAACAAAAGTTTTCAAAGTAAAGAATATAATGTAATATTCAAAGATCCAGAGTTAGAAAAACAAAAGAGAAGTGCTTGGCATTTCTTGAGCTGAAAGAACTGAAGAAAAACAATTCAAGCCTCAAGTAGCAATATTGAAAAATTATATGGGACAAATATGGAACGATGCAGGAAGCATCAAAAGAAGATGGAAGGAATGCACAGAGTATCAAAAAGAATTGGTCAACTTTCAATGATTTCAGGAGGTTACTCATAAACTAATGATATTGAAGAAAGAAGATCCAGCTATACCACACAAAAAACGAAGCTCAAGGAATTGATTAAATACCCATTGAGATGTTTCAATAAATGCATCCAACACTGGAAGCCTTCATTTGTTTATGTAAAGAATTTTTGAAGAGAACTTCCTGGCCTGCTGGCTGGGAAAAATCCATATTTGTGCCCATTCTAAAGAAAGGTGATCCAACAGAATGTGAAAATTATCGAATCATATCATTAGTATCACACACAAGTAACATTTTGCTGCAAATAATTCAAAATTATTTCAGAAGTAGAAATATGTTAATTTATTATCATTATCACAGAAGTATGGGGACAGGGCAATGCCAGAAATTGAAGCGTGTTTCTTGTGGAGCAAGAGATACCATTACTGATATCAGATGGATCTTGTTTTAAAGCAAAGAGTACCAGAAAGAGGTCTGCATGTTTTATTGACTATGCAAAGTCATTCGACTGTGTGGATCATAACAAATTATGGACAACATTGTGAAGAATGCAAATTCTAGAATACAACGGTGGTCATGAGGAACCTGTACATAGAACAAGAGGCAGTAGTTTGAAGAGAACAAAGGTTCTGCAAGGTTTAAAATCAAGAAGGGAGTACATCAGGGTTGTATCCATTCACCATATTTATTCAATCTGTATGCTGAACAAATAATCTGAGAAAATGTATTATATAAAGAAGAACATGGCATCAGAATTAGAAGGCGGCTCATTAACAACTTGCAAGAGCAGGCGACACAACTTTGCTTGCTGAAAGTGAAGAGGACTTGAAGCATTTCCTGATGAACCGCAAAGACTATACCCTTCACTGTAAATTAAACCTAATATAAAGAAAATGAAAATCCTCACAACTGGACCAATAAGCAATATCAAAATATATGGAGAAAAGATTGAAGTTGTTAAGGATTTTATTTCACATGGATCCACAATCAACACCTGTGAAAGTAGCAGTCATTATTTCAAATGAAGTACTGCACTGGGCAAATCTACTAAAAACCTCTTCAAAGTGTGAAAGAGCAAGAATATCATTTTGAAGACTAAGCTGTGCCTAACCCAAGCCAAGGTATTTTCAGTAGCTTCATAGACATGTGGAAGCTGGACAATGAATAGAAAGACCAAAGAAGAGTTGATACTTTTGAATTGTGATGCTGGTGAAGAATATTGAATATACTATGGACTGCCAGAAGAACAAACAAATCTGTCTTGGAAGAAGTTCAGCCAGCATGCTCTTTAGAAGTGAGAGTGACCAGACTTTATCTCTCTTACTTTGTTCATTTTAGCAAAAGGGACTAGTCCCTGGAGAATGATACCATGTTTGGTAAAGTAGAGGGTCAGCAAGAAAAAGGAAATCTCTCAACACAGTGTTTGCAACAATGGGATCAAACATAGCAACTATTTTGAGGATGGAGCAGGACCAGGCAGTATTTTGTTAGGTTGTTTATAGGTTTGCTATGAGTCAGAAGGGACTTGGCATTACCTAACAACAACAATTTACTAATATTCGTAGACTTTATGAAACACTGAAAATCCATCTTTGAAGATCTGTAATTAAAGATTGCTGATACATATAAAGGATGGAGAGATTTAATGCCTATGAGCAGAGATTCTTAACAGTGTGCATTGGAATTACCTGGAGAACTTTTGAAAGCATAGATGGCTGGTGCAACTCCTACACTTTCTGTTTCAGCAGGTGGGTTCTGAAAAGCTGTATTTTCAAGAAGTTTTTATGATGCAGCAGGTCTAGGTTACATTTTGAGAGCCATTGTAATAGAAAATAAAAGGAAATAGTGAGGGGTAAGTTTTCAGTCATGGAATCTGGAACATGTCTTATAGAATTAAAATACTCTAATTCTTAGTCTTCTGTTTCTCTCCTCATCAAAAGAATTAGTCTTATATTTATTTATAAGTTTAATAATGATAACAAAAGTTTCATGCAGACTAAATTACATAAATTATGCATCATTTCCAAGTGATGATTCTAAGGATCTGCATGGAGGTTTGTTCACATTATGTAATAAATTATTCTCTAGTATACATCATCTTAATGATTTAATGTGTGCACATAAACACAAGAATCAAATCATATTTTACAGAAAGAAAAATACACAGTATCCAGATTTCAGTTATCAGATATTAATGTTCTGATTTTTCTTTTGTCCAAATACTTTACAGTACATCCAGGTTTTGTGTCAAACCTAGGGATTTTTTCTCTTGCCATAATGTCTCTGCTACACAGCCACTCTGAATGCTCTAATTGCTACGTGCCTGTTAGGGAATGACCTATGCTATTTGCACATTTTCTCATTGCAAGGCTCTTGTCTGCTTCATTTAAGTGACAACACACTTCTCTATGAATTGAAATAGGATAGCAAGATGTAACTTCCAGCATCAGGTTAAAGACGTGGAGAGAATTAATCTGCTCCCAGAAATCTGCCAATCTTGTTTTACATCATTTCAGCTTTATCACATCCCAACATTCTCAGGACACACTTGTACATTATTTTTTCAAAAGAGGAACCATGGTAACACAGTATTAAAATTTTTAAAAATAATAATAAATAAAGATTTTATATATCCAGAACCTAAATTAATTAACCAGAAAATGTAGCAGGAGACTAACAGAGATATCAAGATTATAAAAATTGACTATTATTTTTGAAAAGGACACTAAAGCCTCATGTGTCCCATTTTTTATTTATATGGGAGAAAATTGAAGTTGTGAGAGAATTAATGTAGCAAAGATCACATCTCCATTAAGGAGGAGAGAGAAAGATACTAGCCTGTAAATCCAATATCATTTTACCACAAAGCAATGAGACTTGTTAGGGGCAGAGAAGGACATGGAAAACGACCATAACACAGAGATCAAGAAACGTTTTAGACTTATATAAGTAATAGAAATATGATTACACAATTCTGTATCCAAAATTGTCTCTGTGGCATTCATATTAATGAAGCTTGTTCACTGAAGCTCAGAGATTTATGAAGAGATCAGCGACAACCTTGAAGAAAGCATTTTTTAAAAACCAAACTTGACAGCACAAGTAGAACATTTGTTCTTGGAAAACTGGAGAAAAATAAGTTCTATTTTTAGTTCCCTTATTCAAAGTATATTTGCGATGTGTAAGGACATCTGATTGCAGCAATACATTTTTACCTTATTGTGGATGTTGTTAGTGAAAGAGATAAGGGTAAATAACTATAAACATGTGTGGAACAAATCAAACAGTGGGAAAGATAAAACGTTGTGACAAGTGCCTTCAGGGTGTCAATAATATTATCAGTGGTCCTTAAGCTGATGTAAAATCAAAAAGAAAATGACTACACATTATCAGGGAAGAAATTATGTTCTTTGTTTTCTTTCTGATACCAGATTTTATTTATTTACATTTCACATGAAGATGCAGTATTAACAAACTAACACATCTCTGTAATTGTTTATAAAATGATTTCTTTAGTACCTGTGGAAAAAAGAACTTTGACATAGTTATTTTACTCTGTTTCCTAATATTTCCTTCTGATCTATTGTAAATAATCATGTAAATATATAATTATGGAAATTTTTAATATGTATAATTTCCTAAACAGTCTCTACAATTATATTTGAGCTCTTATGAACTTTAATATGTATCTTGGCAACATTTTTTAAATATCACACAAAATATATAAACAGGTCACTGGTTCCTGGAATGATATGAAAATCAAGTTGCTTATAACTATCTTAAAGAATACAGTTTATTTACCTAATTTGGAAAACAATGATATAAAAATTAAGAAAGGAAAGACTCCTCATTATCCTAAAAGCCAATGGGGACAACTGTAGTGATCATCATTTGGAAGGAAAACAACTCTATTGAGAGTGAGTACATACTACTCTCTATATTAATCTTGGAGCTCTGGTGGTGTAGTGCCTAAGGCATTTGACTGCTAACCAGAAGGCTTGTGGTTCAAACCCACCAGGCACTCCTTGGAAGGAAGGTTGGGCAAACTACTTCCGTAGTGATACCACCTCGAAAACCCAAGGAGGGGTTTCTGTGAATCAGATCCGACTCGAAGGCAATGAGTTTGATCTGGGCTGGAATTAGGGGGGTGAAAGAATGTCATACCATCATGCCTTTATCTATGGATATTTATAAATATTTGTACAAGGCCCTTTTCTTTTTTGAGAGTGAAAAATATTAGTAAAAAAAAAAAATTACCCTTCCTTTCATATTTTTAGACAACTTTCCTCAAGATATTCTCTCTAATTTAATTCTCCACAGAAGCTTGAATACTTCATATCCATAATGCCGTGGTGAAGGATTTGTATTGCTAGAGCATTTGCTAGCCATGAAATAAGATAAAACCACACTAATTCTCATTACCAAAGGTGAATATGGGTAGATGGAGTGGAGCAATACATGTTTGAATAGGAGGGTAAATCTTTGCTCAGCTAGATATTAGTATTTCATGTATGAGTCACCAACTGTAAAAGTTGTAATACTTTAACAGCCCTCCAGAAGCATTTGGCTTGAAAATATTATTACATTTCATCAAAGTTATTGATGATGTTTACAAAACTGATAGAACTAGTCTCATTCTTTTTTCTACAAATATTTATTAAGCACCTCTCTGTGTCAACCATCACTCTAGACGACCCTGAAAATACAGTGGAAAGTAAGACTGATAAAGTTAACACTCTAAACTCATTTACATTTCTTAGGTAAGGAGAACAGTTCAACAATAAGCAAATAAACAAAGACATACACAAATAAGGAAATATGCAGTACTATGTGCAATACATAAAATGAAATAGTATTCGGTGATAGGAAGTGGCCTGTGGATGCACAAACTTCAGGGATTTTTTCTTTGAGATAGGAAGCAGAAATCTGGCATTAAATCATACATTGAAATGAGAAAGGGTGGGGAGTAGTTAGTCCTTTAGATTTGGGAAAGAGAGCATTCCAAGCAGGAGGAACAGTTTATTCAAAGGCTTAAGCTGTCTTTGGGGCATGAGGAAATCTGGTGTATTAAAGTTTAGTCAACTAAGAGAAGAGTGGCATGAGATATGATAAAAATGATAAGCAGTGGCTGATCATATATGGCTTTGTTGTCAACAGAAAAAGATGTTGGTCAGCAGGCAATTTCCTGATCTGATTTATGTTTTAGAAAAATGACTTTAAAAGCTCTGTGGATTAGGGATTAATATGTGTCAATGTGAAAGCTGTTACATTGGTCAGAATGGAACATAATGAAGGCTTAGAATTGGACGTTGACAGGGAGCATGAAGAACAGTGTACAATTTTAGTTTTTAATTTTTGCCATGGCTTAACAAATAGACACTTTTGAAGTCCAGATTTTGTTGGATGTTTTATACAAATCTCATTGTCTGTCTTGTAACCCTCTATGGAAAGACAGTTGCTTAGAATGAGTAATTATTTCTTCTGTTTGTCAGAAAAATTATTTGCACTTTTTGGAATAAGGCAAATTTGAGGGAAACATCTTCTAATGACAAACCCAAAACCAAGAACCACTTCAATCAAGTCATTTCCAACTCATAGTGACCTTATAGGAGAGAACAGAATTATCCCGAAGCATTTGCGAGGCTGTAATCAGTACAGAAGCAGACTGCCACATCTTTCTCCTGTGAAGCGTCCAGTGGATTTGAACTGCCAACCTTTCACTTATCAGCCAAGTGTTTTAACAACTGTGCCTCCAGGCATTCTCTAATAACACAAAGTAGTGAAAGCCATGGGAGAAATACTCATTATTTTCATTTATTAAAAGCTTCTCACTGCCATCGAGTTGATTCTGACTAATAGTGACCCCTTGTTCTTTGCCAATTCCTTCAGTGCAGCTTTGACTTCTTCCTTCATTACCATTGGTTCTTGAGCATATGCCACCTCCTGAAATGGCTGAAGATAGACCAATTATTTTTGGGACAGTGACTCTGTGTATTCCTTCCATCTTCTTTAGATGCTTCCTGCTGATGTTAGATGGATCTTGACTCAAAGCAAAGAATACCAGAAAGATATTTATTTATGTGTTATTGACTATGCAAAAGCATTTGATTGTGTGGATCATAACAAATTATGGGTAACATTGAGAAGAATGGGAATTCCAGAACACCTGATTGTACTTATGAGGAACCTGTACATAGACCAGGAGGTTGTCGTTCAAACAGAACAAGGAGACACTGCATGGTTTAAAATCAAGAGGGAAGTGTGTCAGGTTTGTATCCTTTCACCTAACTTACTTAATTTGTATGCTGAGCAAATAATATGAGAAGCTGGACTATATGAAGAAGAACTTGGCATCAGGATTGGAGGAAGAATCATTAACAACCCACAATATGCTGATGACACAACTTTGCTTGCTGAAAGTGAGGATGACTTGAAGCACTTACTGACAAAAACTGAAGAATACAGTCTACAGTATGGATTACTTTTCAATATAAAGTAAACAAAAATCCTCACAACTGCACCTATAAGCAGCATCACGACAAATGGAGAAAAGATTGAAGTTGTCAAAGACTTCACATTGCGTGGTTCTACAATCAATGCCAATGGTGGCAGCAGTGAGGACATCACATGACATATAGCACTAGAGAATCAGATACAAAAGACCTCTCTCAAGTGCCGAAGACCAAAGATGTCTCCTTAAAGACTCAGGTGTGCCTGACACCAACCATGGTATTTTCAATCGCCTCATATGCATGTGAGAGCTGGACAATGAATAAAGAAGACTGAAGAAGAGTCAATGCTTTTGAGTTGTGGTGCTGGCGAAGAATGCTGAAAATACCATAGACTGCTAAAAGAACTAACAAATCTATCCTGGAAGAATTGCAGCTGGAATGCTCTTTGGAAGTGAGAATGGCCTGACTTTGTCTAACCTACTTTGGTCATGTTATCAGAAAAGACCATTCCCTGGAGAAGGATGCCATGCTTGGTAAGGTGGAAGATCGATGAAAGAGAGGAAGGCCCTCAATGAGATGGATTGATACAGTGGCTGTGGCGATGGGATCAAGTATAGCAAGGATTGTGGAGCTGGCGCAGGACCAGGCAGTGTTTTGTTCTGCTCTTCACAGGGTCGCTATGAGTCAGAGATGACTCGACAGCACCGAACAACAACCAATTGGGTTTCTGAGGTGGTAAATATTTGTGAAAGTAGATCGCCCCATTTTCCTTCCATGGAGTGGCTGGTGTGTTTGATCCACCAACCTTCTGGTTAGCAGTCAGATATCTCATGCGCTGTGCCACCAGAGCTCCTGTGAAAAGCTATATAAGTTATATTCTAATTTGTGTATATCTCCAAACTGATCACTATAGAATTTAGAGTTTATAAACCTGTCCAACATTTCATTAGTTTCTAGGGCTACTCTGTCTCTGTATATTTGTTAGTTTCTCCTCTTTTATAAGGACACCTGACATATAGGATTAGGATACAATACTCCATTGTGCCCTCATATTAACTGATGATAACATCATTAAAGACTCTTTTTCCAAACAAAGTCAGATTTACAGGTTCCAGGGGTTAGCAGTTCAACATCTTTTTTTGGAGATAATTCAAGCCATAACCCACCTTGCTTACCTTTGCAAAAGCTCTTTGGGCTTCTTCTTTTTTTTTATTTTATTTTTTTTTTTTTTTATTATTATTATTATTTTAATTGTGATTTGGGTGAAGATTTACAGAGCAAATTGACTTTCTATACAGTAGTTCACATATACTTTGTCTCATGACATTGACCACAGTTTACCACAATGCAACAGCTCCCCTCCTACTTCCTCCCCCTAGTTACCTTTTCCCAGTGTCCATCCCTCCGTATACTCCTGCCCCCTGAGCTGTCTCCCTATGCATAAGCTGCCCTTCTTTCTCCCATGATTGTTCTCTTCAAGGAGTGTATCTACCTGAGGTAAATGTTCAACTCATATGCCTATCTTTTGTTTGGCTGGAAGCCACAGGTATGGGTTAAATTCCAGACCTGAATGGTAGCTAGGGGCCATAGTCTCAGTGATTCCACCAGGCTCTATCAGATCTTTGGGCTTCTTTTAACATCTCGCTATTTCACTAAGTAATTGATGAGAACAAAAAGTTATTTGACACTTACTCATTTTATACTGGTTTGAGGATCATAATTTCAGTTTTTAAATTTTATTTTAAATATAAGATGATTAATTTTTGATTGTTATGATCAAGAGTATTCATTGCTGCCTCTCCTTTTATTTATTTCTGGTCTAGAAAAAAGAGAGAATAGAATTTTTCTGACCTAGGCTATTAGGCATATTTGTGGACAATTCTGATATTTTGGCTTTGTTTTCATTTTCATTTCCATTGATTGATTGCATCGGTCATCCACATTACTGTTCTTCCATAAGGAGACATCTGATTGTCTAATTAGCTTGCTTTCTGTAGAATTTTCAGCTACTGATAAAAACTGTCAAAAGAACAATTAATCAGAGGCTGTAAAATGGCAATATTCTAATTCTACCATTCCCTCTTTATTCATTATTTAGAATATTTTAAAAGCAGGAACTTTTTTTTTTTTTTCACCATTTGGTACCCAGAGGCACAGTTTATATAACAAAAGCAGAGTAAATATTAGGTAATTGATTATATTTACCAGTTTCCAAAGAAATGTTTTGGTTCTTTTGCATCATACAAAGATGACCATAGAGATTGTTTGTGTATGTATGTGTGTGTGTGTGTGGTTTATCATTATGAACTCGTGAAGTCATACTTGCTTCATATATTTAAATCTGTTAAAGTTATTATGTTTACTGATTTTTTATACCAATTTTATAATCTATAGTCAATAAGAACCTCTTTAAGTTGGTTTCAGTGATCTTTTGACATGACTCTAGTAGATGGTAGTTGTCTTTCTTACTGCTATTCAAATACACTGGAAACTCATCTTTTACATGGAATTGGCCATCTTTCCTAGAAAGAATGGTTCTCTGTAGTTGGTCTGGTAGCTGGAGATCCCAATCTGAGACTGAATTCAGTAGTGCTGATTTGCAACTGGATTTAAAAATTGTTGTTAGGCCTTTCAGTGGAGAGAGTTAGTGAATTGAACTTTTGTTTGTCTTAATTCCTTTTTGAAAAATTAAATACAGGATAATGTCATGCTAATGGTTCCAATTCATATTCAAAACTACAGGATTATTACTCAACCTCATAGATCTTAAATATTTAATATTACCTTCAAAAGCATTTTGGTGCTTCACACAAAATTTCACCCTTGTGAACATAATTTTTTGTTTTGTTGTGTTTTGGTTTTATACTGGGGAGAAGAATATCTAGTTCCAAGAGAATCTTATACCTATTTCTCTTTAAATTTCCCTTGAAAAGCTAAATATTTCCCCAAAATCTTAGTTATCCCTTTCCCTTAACAATGATGTTGATGAGTTGATGGAAATATTAGTTAAATTCACTGAGTATTAGAATAAACTGAACACTGTAGTATGAGAAATTCAAAATTCATTTATGAAACTGTAATTGAAATAGTGTTTTTAAAAGATTATGCTTGATTTTCTGGCATGACATTTTCCCTGCAGTTTAGAAGAATTTACATTAGAATTAAAATGTGTTCCCTTTATTCAGCCTGATTGTAGCATTATACTGCCAAGCATTTGTGTTAAAGCTCCCATGACTACTGAAAATTTTCTTGCTTTTCCTTCAGATAAGCAGCTTTTGAAATGCACAGATTAGCTGGTGGATTCTTTTTCTCATAGATATTTTATTTCTTTCACATTATATTATTTGTACCTTCAGTAAATATTTATTGAGCTCTTACCTTTTAGGGTGCACTATTCTAGCTACTGGACATATTACAATGAAGACACTAACACTATCTGCCTCCTATTGGCCTTACATTGTGAAAATAAAGTCCATTGACAAATTAAAAGTTACGTGTAATTTGGCCGTAAGAAAATAAAACAGAATAAGGAGACTAGGAGGGACTGGGGTTTGAGTGCTGTTATAGATGGGCTGGTCTAAGAATGCTTGAAATTTATACTACCTCAATTCTGACACCATTAAAAATATTCTCAAGATAGCTAGAGACTATCCTAATAGCTAAGATTCATGTATAGTTAGTGAGAAACAATGTAGTCAAAAATTGTCTTTTGAAGCGTAGCCTGCTTCCCAGGACAGACAAAATTTTCTATAATAATATGCTTCTTTTCATAGTTAAGAGCTCTAGTGGTGTAATGCCTAAGGCATTTGACTGCTAACCAGAAGGCTGGTGGTTCAAATCCACCAGCTATTCCTTGGAAGGAAGACTGGGTGATCTACTCAAGATACTGCCTCGGAAAGCCAAGTAGGGGTCTTTTTATGGTTATTTCACTAACATTCTTTGGGTGCCTATAATGTACTAGTAACTGTGATTAAAACTGGAGATAGATAAAAAGTAACAGACATTGAATTTAACAAACTCAGGGAATAAATTCTTGGTCACAGCTTCACAAACTTAGGAGCATACGTCTTGGCATCCTAAGTCTACTGAATCAACATCTCTGGGAAAAGAGTTATGCCTTTGATGTTTTCAAATTCCATATAGATTAGCTTGGTGTGGAGTCAGAGTTGTAATGAATAGCCTGGAAAAAATACAATAGTAAGTTTCTATTTTAATATCCACCACAAAAATTTCACCAGTATTTTTCATTTATAGTCTCCCGGGCTGCAGTGAGACATTATTTTCCTTTCTCCTATTCTAAAAAAGTCTTACTGGTCCTCAGACATTGGGATGGAACACTCTAAAGTTCCAAAAAGAAGTCACATAGGTAGGCTTCCTAGTTGTAGAGGTGACAACCTGCATGGCACTTTAGTGAAATGGGCTCTCATCTGTGGTTACCGTGTCACAAACCACTTCTACCTCTGCTCTTACGGCTTTGTTTTGTTTTATTTTGAAGCAAAAAATTTAGTGCTATAGCTATTTTTTTCCCTGTTGCTTTAAAGCTCTTTTAGCCAAGAACTCTTTCATGTTGCCTGCCAGTTATTGTATGTTGTTGTTGTTGTTATGTGCCGTCAAGTCAGACCCGACTCATAGCGACCCCTCCTTGGGTGTCCGAGGCAATATCACTACGGAAGTAGATTGCCCCATCTTCCTTCTGAGGAGTGGCTGGTGGGTTTGAACCGCCAGCCTTCTGGTTAGCAGTCAAGTGCCTTAGGCACTACGCTACCAGAGCTCCTAGTTATTGTATAGAAGGCTAAATTATCCGCCCATTCTGATTACCAGTTCTCTTCTCTGAACATCAGATATCTCTCCACATCTTCATGCACATGTTCACAACCTATGTACTTATCACAATGACATATATACCTATATGGAGAGACACAATACCAAATGCATTTGAAAACAGAGAGAAACAGGATTACTCAAATTCTGACATAGAAGGCAAAATGGTACAGCTACTGTGGAAAACAGTTTGGTAGTTTGTTAACAAACTAAATGTGCAACTACTGCAGAACCCAGAAATGGCTCTCATGAGCCTTTATCCCTGACACTTAAAGATACACTTCACAAATGTTTATAGCTGCCTTATTTGTAATAGTCACAAATCGGAAACAACCCAGATATCCTGGGTTGTAGAAGGCTGAGTGATGTCCATCCTCTCCGAAGCTGTTCATATCTTAATCCCACGGACCTATGAATTACCTTACACTGTCAAAGGACTTTACAGACATTGTTAAGTTGAGGATCTTGAGGTGGGAAAATTATCCTGAACAATCCAGTAGGTCCAATGTAAAAACCAGGGTCCTTAAGTAAGGAGAGCAGAGGATGATGAATCAGCTGCAGAGTGATTTATTCTGAGGATGATGAGGATGGCTGCAGCTGGCTTTGAAGGTGGAAATGAGCTGAGTCCAGGAATGTGTGACCTCTAAAAGGTGAGAAAAGCAAGAAAGCTAATTCTCTCCCCGAGCCTCTAGGAAAAACCACAGCCCTGCCAACATCTTGATTTTTAACCCAGTGAGACCCATTTTGTACTTCTGACCTCCAAAACTATAAAATAATAAATTTATGTTGCTTTTCAAGCAACTGAGTTTGTGGTAATTTATCACAGTAGCAAGGCCTTAGTTCTTGGAAGTAGTCTCAATGCAAATAACTTTAGTAATTATATTATCCATTGGATATCAGGGTTCTGCAGACAAATACTACTAGAGTATCATGTTATATTCCTATTAAACATCCCCCAAAATGGATATAGTCACAGTCTGTATACAGATTACATGATGTCATCACCATTATGTTAGAAAGTCAGTCTATTTAGCACTATATTAGTTTCCTAGGGATGTTGTAAAAATTACTACAAACTGGGTGACTTAAAACAAAATACTTTATTTTCTTTCTCATAGTTATGAAAGCTGAAATTCTGAAATCATGGTGTCAGCAGGACCATGTTACCTGAAAGATTCTAGGCAATTATTCTCCCAGCTTTTGATGGCAGCTGGCAATCCTTAGCAACCCTGGTAATCATTTTAAAATCTGCTTCCACCTTTACCTGTGGCTTTCTTCCCTCTCTATGTGTCTTCATATGCCCTCTCCTCTCCTCTGCTTATAAAGACAACAGTCATATTTGAGTTAGGGCCCATGTTGATACAATAAGATCTCTTCCTAAATAACTGTTGCTATTAGGGTCAACTTATAGGGACCCTGTGAGCAGCAGAATGAAGCACTGCCTGGTCCTGTGCCACCCTCACAGTCCTTGCCGTGCTTGAAACCACTGTTGCAGCCACTGTGTCAATCCACCTCATTGAGAGCCTTCCCCCTTTTCACTGATCCCCTACTTTACCAAGCATGATTCCTTCTCCAGGGACTGGTCCCTTCTGACAACACAACCAAATTATGTGAGATGAAGTCTAGGCATTCTTGCTTCTAAGGAGCATTCATGCTGTACTTCTTCCAAGACACTTTTGTTTGTTCTTCTCGCAGCCCATAGTATTTTTAGTATTTTTCACCAACACAATTCAAATGAATCAATTCTTCTGCGATCTTCCTTATTCATTGTCCAGCTCTCACATATGAAGCTATTGAAAATACTATGGCTTGGGTCAGGTGTACTTTAGTTTTCAAAGTGATATCTTTGCTCTTAAACACTTTAAAGAGGTCCTTTGTTGAGGATTTGCCCAACTCATTACATCATTGGATTTCTTGACTGCTGCTTCTGTGGGTTTGAACCACCAGTCTTCTGGTTATCAGTCAAATGCCTTAGGCACCACCTCACCAGAGTTCCTAGCTTCCATGAGTATTGATTGTAGATCCAAGTAAAATGAAATTGCTGAAAACTTCAATCTTTTCTCCATTTACCATATGTTGTTTATTGATCCTGTTGTGAACATTTTTTTTAATGTTAAGGAGTAATCCATAATGAAGACAGTCTTTGATCTTCATTAGTAAATGCTTCTAGTCCTCCTCACTTTCAGCAAGCAAGGTTGTGTCATCTGTGTATTGAAGGTTGTTAATGAATCTTCCTCCAATCCTGATGCCATGTTATTCATCATACAGTCCATTATTTCACATTATTTGCTCAGCATTTGCTGTTGTTAAGTGCCGTCGAGTCGTTTCCGACTCATAGCGACCCCATGCACAGCAGAACGAAACACTGCCCGATCCCGCACCAGCCCCACGATCCCTGCTATACTTGAGCCCATCATCGCAGCCACTGTGTCAATCCATCTCGTTGAAGGCCTCCCTCTCTTTCGTCGACCCTCCACCCTACCAAGCATGACATCCTTCTCCAGGGAATGGTCCCTTCTGACAACATGACCAAAATAGGTGAGACGAAGTCTGGCCATTCTTGCTTCCAAGGAGCATTCTGGCTGCACTTCCTCCAGGACAGATCTGTTAGTTCTTTTGTGCTCAGCATACATAGTGAATAAATATGATGAATGGATATAACCCAAACACTGACCTTTCATGATTTTAACCATGCAGTATCCCCATGTTCTGTTTGAATGCCAGCTTCTTGGTCTATGTACAGATTCTATATGAGCACAGTTTACTGTTTTAAATTCCCATTTTTCTCAATGTTTCCCATAATTCGTTATGATTCACACAGAATGCTTTTGCATAGCCAGTCAAACACAGGTAAACATCTTTCTGGTATTCTTTACTTTCAGCCTAGTTCCATCTGACATCAGCAATGATAAACTTCATTCTACACCGTCTTCTGAATCTGGCTTGAATTTCTGGCAATTCCCTATCAATATACTGCTGCAACTGTTTTTGATTTATCTTCAGCAAGCTGTTACTTGTGTATGATATTAATGATACTGTTCAATAATTTCTGTCTTCTATTGGATCACCTTGCTTTGGAATGGGTATATATTTGGATCTTTTCCAATTGGTTGGCCAGGTAACTGTCTCACAGATTTCTTGGGATAAACAAATGAGTGCCTCCAGGTCTGCATTCATTTGCTGAAACATTTCAGTTGGTGTTCCATCTATTCCAGGAGTCTTATTTTTCACCAATTCCTTCAGGGCAGTTTGAACTTCTTCCCTCAATATTGTAGGATCTTGATCACATGGCACCTCCAAACTAATTCCTTTGGGTACAGTAACTTTGTGTATTTCTTCCATCTTCTTTTGATACTTCCTGCATTGTTCAGTATTTTGCCCATAGAGTCTTTCAATTAAAGACTTGAATATTTTCTTCAGTTCTTTCAGCTTGAGAAATACTGAATGTGTTCTTCCCTTTTGGTTTTCTAATTCCTGATCTTTGCTCATTTCATTATAATACTTTGTCTTCTCAAGCCTCCTTTTGAAATCTTCTCCTTCAGCTCTTTCATTTAATCTTTTCTCCCATTCACTTTAGCTACTCTCTGTTCAAGAGCAAGTTTCAGAGTTTCTTCTGACATCAATTTTGGTCTTCCTTTCCTGTCCTTTTAATGACCTTCGTTTCTTCATGTATAATGTTCTTGATGTCATCCTACAATACTCTGCTCTTTGGTCATTGGTGATCTACACATCAAATCTATTTTTCAGATGTTCTCTAAATTTGGATGACATACAAACAACATATTTTAGCTCTTGTGGACTTAATTTTGTTCAGCTTCAACTTCAACTTACATATGAGCAATTGATGGTCTGTTCCACAGTCAGCCCCTGGCCTTTTTCGGACTGAAGCTATTGAACTTCTCCAGTGTATCTTTCCACAGATATAGTCAATTTGTTTCCTGTGTATTCCATCTGGCATGGATTAAGTGTACAGTAGGTATTTGCAATGAATAAGTCATTGGTCTTGCAAAATTCTATTGTGGTATCTCTGGCATCATTTCTTTCACCAAGGCTATATTTTCCAACTAGTGATATTTCTTTGTTTCCAACTTTTCCCTTCTAATCACCCAGTAATTATCAATATATCTTGATTGTGTGTTTACAGTCTTAAATAATTGCATCTGCAAAAACCCTGTTTAAAATAAGGTTGGATTCTTAGCTTCTAGGTGGATAAAAAGTTTTGGAGTCCATTGTTTAACCCAGTACAAAGGGTATGCCCTGTAATGGCTACCCACACACCATGTCAGTTTTAGAACTGGTGAAGATTTCTGGTATGTGAGCAAAAATTCCATGCCAAGATGCATGCCCATGCCATCAAGTGTATAAATAATGCAAAGTCACTGACAAAGCTAAAGCTAAATCATCACTAAAACGATATATTTCTTGGAGAATTCATAGATAATTGCTTATTTGCTACTGTTTAAAATGTTTCAAAACTATTTTTTTGTTTAATTAAAATTGACATGAAAGATATTAAAGGATTGAATTATCATCTGTCTTTTCCAAATGAGAAATTTAGAAATGACTAACAAAAATAGTTCTTAGTTCATTATTATTTTTTCCCATTTGTGTTTAATGCCTCCACAGAAAGTACAAAATTTAGTCTCAAATAGGGCAAATAGGATTAAGGCAAAAGGGAAAACTAAGACTCAAAATATAGAGATTATGCCTTGATGGGGTTAGGGCAAGCTCTGGGGTGAAGTTTTGACACCAGAGCTATTTTATTTTGAATAAATTATGCATTCCACAAGTCATCCTAAAACCATTACTTCTGTGTTATCAATGTCCCAATTACGCTTTGAAAAGCACAAAAACAAACAAACAAATAAAAAACTGGTTTTCAGTGGATTAAGTGAAGAGGTGATGTAATGAGTGAACTCGAAGGCTGGAGATTTGCATTCCAATATTGGCACTGTCCTTCATTCAAAGATGCACTACCAATTTATATTTTGTTATCTTGGTATTTCAAATTTTTCTCTGAAATCACAGAGACCTGTTTTCTTTTTAGATGATAGTAACACCCAGAGACACAAATTGAATGTAGTTTGGCTGGCGAGGAATTTTCAACATCCTTGTCAGTTGCTTCATAAGAATTTTAGAACAGTGCAGTCATTCACTATCAGAGATTAGCAGAAGCCTTGCTCATTGATATTTAGATCTTGTCAATCAAAATATGCATTTTGTTTCCTCCACAACTCTGAGATTTTTGAGGAAACACAGTCATTTCATGGAATAAATTGAAGCTTATGATTATACACAAATTTATATTAATTACTTGACTGATATTATTACATTTTGGCTTTGTAATGGACTAAGTAAATGCTACTTTATTTTCTCTTAGACACTATGTTTGTGCCATATGAGGCTGTGTTTGGGCTCTAAGAGACAGCTACCTAGGCTTTTCCCAAGTAGAGGGTGTTAAATAATACTTATAACTTATTTAATTCATTTATGTTTTCCTATAAAAACACATAATTTAAAAATAAGATCAAGTACTGCTTCTCTAAATGTCAGCTATTAACAATGTCCAGATGACATCACATTGGTTTAAGTACTTATTCTGCTTTAAAGAAGAACTTTAAAATAGTCTTGTACACTTGTGCTATCTAAAATACCATGGGTGCACATTAAACCTTGGCTGCTTGGACAAAAGAGTGCTGTGAGTTCAGGTTTTCTGTTTCTAACCCTAATGCCTCTATCAAAATACGCTTTTCTGTGACAAACATGCAAAGGGCTTTAGACACCTGCAACTTCTGCTCTGTTGCAGCACCTCTATATACAAGAATGAGTATTTCTGAAATTTTACCTTTTCATGATCTAAGCAGAGAGGTAAGACACTAAGAAATTAGAGAACAAATGACAGTATTCTTCTACAATAAGCTATGGACAATAAAGAGATTTATTTACAATCCTCTTCCCGAACTCTGTTTTTCTCTCTACTCTCGGTGACTGAAGTTCAAAATAATGATAAATGTTTGATTTGCATTGGCATCTTTTAGACCTGGCATGCTCTCCACTTTATCCCACTGTATTTTTTTCTGTTATTAATAATGATATCATCTATAATTCCAGAGTGTAATTTCAAATATTTTTTCAAAATCTTTAGAAAAAAATATATAAACTGACTTATTTAGTGTTAAAATTAGTCTTTAATAAAAATATTTTTTTTAAGATAATACATTTTGAAGGTATATAACTTTACACTTTGAGTAGACTATTGGAGTAAGTAATAGATAGGGTTTGGGAGGTGGAGTACAGAATTGACTTGAAAAATACCATAGACTTAGTGTTGTTGTTGTTGTTGTTGTTATGTGCCGTCGAGTCGGACCCGACTCATAGCAACCCTCCTTGGGTTTCTGAGGCAGTATCTCTATGGAAGTAGATTGCCCCATCTTCCTTCTGAGGAGTGGCTGGTGGGTTTGAACCACCAGCCTTCTGCTTAGCAGTCAAGTGCCTTAGCCACTATGCTACCAGAGCACCCATACTTAATGTGAGAGCAGTCTGTATAAAAACGAATGAGGTATGTGATTATGACAAACTTCACAATTTTTAATAAGAGAGTTATATATCCTTATTATATTCACTAAATTATAAGTGCCTTTTAAAATGTAATAACTATGAAAATAAAGATAATGCATTTCTAGGGAATATTCTTTGGAAAACAGTAGAGATCTTATTATACACTAGTAATCATTTAAAATAAATTGCACATTGTGTAATATTTATTTCCATCTCTTTTATACCACAAAGTCAGTCAACAGAGCTATAGGCTCATATTACATAATAAACAAACCAAAAAAAACCAAACTCACTGCCATTGAATAGATTCCAACTCACAGTGACCCTCCATTGGGTTTCCAAGGCAGTAAATCTTTACGTAAGTAGATTGCCCCATCTTCCTTCTGCAGAGTGGCTGGTGGGTTTGAACCACCAACCTTCTGATCAGTGATCAAATACCTTAGGCACTGCACCACCATAATGGATGTATTTAAATATGGCAATCAGTCTCTTTCCCTCTTCATCTCCTTTCTAGTCTGTTAATTTCTTGGTTTATCTCTGAATAGGAAATTTTCTCTTTTGTCAGCTTCTATTTTTTCCTTTACAAGGCTGTAAAATTCTACCTTAAAATGTTAGCATCTCTTTAACTCTCAAGGCAAACTCTCTCACAATGTCCTCATCATAGTGTGCTTAGGAACATTCAGGGTCTCATTTACTTCTCCACTGGCAGCTCCTAAGATGATATCACACTGGTCTTCTCCCTTTTTTCTGCTTAGGCATGTAAACAGTTATTCCTGCTGTTGAATAACCCAAAGTTAAAACAAAAACAAAAAAACAAATACCAAAAACAGGTTTCCTCTTCAGTCGTACTGGATTGCCATAAGAAAAAACTTTAAGACAATCAAGTCACTTAGAGTGAATAACATTTTCAAAGTTTCATTTTATTTCCAGAATCAGGAAATTTCATTTTAGTTTTTTGTTCATTTGTTTACAAAATATTGTTCATAAAGTGAATTCCACATTATGAAATTGTTCAGTTTGGCTAGCAGAAAGTTATTACTAGACAGGTTCATAAAGAAACTGTTTTGGTTACCTAGAGCCATTCTGACAAGAATATACCACAAATGGGATGGCTTGAAGAAACAGGAGTTTATTCTCTTACAGTTTGGAGGCTTTAAGTTCAAGATCAAATTGCCAGGCTTTAGGGGCTGGGTGAAAGCCCCTCAGCTTTGGGCTTCAGCTCTGCCTCCTGCTCCCAGCCCACTGAAGCTGAAGGCTTTTCTTCACTCATCTGCTGGCTGCTGAGGCTGATAAACCCAAGTTTAACCAGTAAAAAGGCACAGTCCCGATGTTATAAAACTACATAGCAGGCCATTAATTCAAGTCTATTGAAAGTCCCAAGGTCAGCAGAACATGGCAGATTGCTGAACAATGAGATGGCTACATGCAGGGTTCAAGCTTGCCATAAGCTAGAGACCATGCCCCAAGGTTTCTGCTTATATACAGAAAGCAGACCACAACCTTAAGGCAGCTAGCTACTCAGCTGCTCACAGTAGATTCCACCATGGAGTTGAGTACCAGTCTCATCATGGGGAATACTATATCCAGCTGCCCAGCCACTCAGCCAGGCCCAGCCAACTTGACACACAAACTCAACCACCACAGAAACAAAAGCAAAAAGTTGCTTAATAAAAGTAACTAGCTTTTATGTTGTTCCTTTGCCTCGATACAGTTTTGTTAAGGTGTGCTACAATTACAGAAAGTATTGGGTTTTAAACATTTTTTGGCAGCCAGAGGCTTTTTCCAAATGAAATGTTATTTGAGATATATATATATATATATATATATATATATAATTCAACTCACTGTCATTGAGTTGGTCCAGACTCATAGGGAGCCCTCCTTAGGTTTCCAAGGCAGTATCTCTATGGAAGTAGATTTCCCAATCTTCCTTCTGAGGAGTGGCTGGTGGATTTGAACTGCCAGCCTTCTGGTTATCAGTCAAATGCCTTAGGCACTATGCTACCAGAGCTCCTATATGAGATATGTGTGTGTGTGTGTGTGTTATATAACACACACAGAGCGAAAGAATATGTTGTGTATATGTATGACTATAGGGTTGCTTTCTCTGAAGGTCTGCTTGTCATACACTTTGTAATCTATGAAAAAGCTGTTTGTTTTACCCTTAAGCTGTGGGGAATAGGTTTCATTCTCAGCAACTGGCTCTGCGCTAGAATTGCTTGTAAAAGAATCCAGTGTACCAAGGTAGTAGGATGCAGGTTGCTATTCTAATTTTGGAATTAGGCACAATTTAGTGTACAGAAAGTTTCTCAGTATTCCAGATTCCTCTTTTCTGTTAATCTAATGTGTTTTGCTGTAAATTTGACCCTCAGTGTTGTCAGTGATTTCATCTCTGAAATCATCAAAATTCATTTTCAAATTCTTAACTCACCTATGTAACAAATACCTGCTTAAATAGGATTTATACAAAACAGCAACCACTCCAGTTCTAAGACAGTCAGTTTCATCAGTGTGGATAAACTTGGACTAGAGCCATAGATGGGCGATTTCTCATTGCTTTCAAAATCAGTGGAGATTTTGGGCTTTACTAGCTATTTATCAGTCAGCTTCATTCTGCATGTCTCTGCCTTTTTAAAACCTATGTGAGACATATGTTCATGTGTAAAAGTTTGTTCTCACATTAAAATTGTATTGCTCATAAAAATTTATGTCCCATTGAGCCAATTTCCTTACAATTTTTCTATCTCAGTGTTCCTATCCCAGTGAACTAAATTCCCAAATATCCACAAGTGACCCTCCATCATCCTGTTCCCTAGTTACTTGTTTACTTATCTAAATTTATAAACAATGTCATTTCTAGGCCAAACATATACCACATAATATTTGATACATCAATCTGAAAAGGTGAATAGAAATTATAAAATTAAAGAGCCATTCCAAGTCTCAGTATTCTGTAATTACCTTAAGTGCTCTTAAATACAATTAATTTAGCTAAGTACAAATGAAATTCACCTACCACATTTTGATAGTGCAATATATATCTTGAATAATTAACTTTTCTCTCATTAAGATCACATTTATCATCCATTTATATCATTGGTTTCATGATACTATTGTGGAAGGACAATAGTTATGCATATTTTATAAAATTTTTAAATGAAGATAACCTACTCTTATTTTAAATTCTATTCTAACTTTTGAATGATCAGGCAGTATAGAAATTATTCATCATAATCTATGAAAATTTAATTCATACCTGGGTCAATTGGACAAGAACATGAAAATCTCAAAAAAAATTATATATGTTTATACACATGTACACACGCATCTAATACTCCCATGTATCATTCATATATATGACCCATATATAACATACATACACATATATATTGTCCTTGTTGTTAGGTGCAGTTGAGTTAGCTCTGACTCATAGTGACCGTATTTACACCAGACTGACACACTATCCAGTCCTGCACCATCCTAACAATCCTTTCTATGCTTGAGCTCTTTGTTGCAGGAACAGTGTCAATCAATCTCTTTGAGGACTTTCCCCTTCTTCACTAACCCTCTATTTTACCAAGCATCTTATGCTTCTCCAGGTTCTGTTCCCTTCTGACATGACCAAAGTAGGTGAGATGAACTCTGGCCATTCTCATTTCTATGAAGCATTCCAGCTACACTTCTTCCAAGAAAGATTTGCTTGTTCTTCTGGCAGTCCATGGTATTTTCATAATTCTTCCCCAACACCGTAATTCACATGGATCAATTCTGTTGTCTTCCTTATTCATTTTCCAGCTTTGACATGTATATGAGGTGACTGAAAATACCATGACTTGCCTCAAGCACACCTTAGTCTTCAAAGTGCCATCTTTTATTTTAAACCCTTTAAAGAGGTCTTTTGCAACAGATTAGCACAATGAAATGTTTTTGTTAGGTGCTGTGGAGTCATCTCTGATCTTATGACCTCTGCCATCTAGCGACCTTATATACAAACAGCAAAAACACTGCCAATCCTGTGCCATCCTCATGATCCTTGCTATACTTGAGCCCATTGTTGCAGCCACTGTGTCAATCCATCTTTTTGAGGGCCTTTCCCTTTTTCGTTGATCCTCCACTTTACTAAGCATGATATGTTCCAGGTAATTGTTCCTTCTGACATTATGACCAAAGTAGGTGAGATGAACTTTGGCCATTCTCACTTACAAGGAGCATTCCAGTTGGATTTCTTCCAGGCCAGATTTGTTAGTTCTTTTAGTCGTCCGTGGTTCTTTCAGCATTCTTTGCCAACACCACAACTCAAAACCATCAACTCTTCTTTGGTCTTCCTTATTCACTGAACAGCTCTCACATGCATAAGAGGTGATGAAAAATACCATGGCTTGGCTTTGGCACACTTTAGTCTTCAGGGAGACATCTTTGCTCTTCAGCACTTACTTGCAAAAGGTCTTTTGCAGCCAATTTGCTCAATGTAATATGTTGTCTGATGTCTTGACTGCTGCTTCCATTGAGGTTGATTGTAAAACCAAATAATATGAAGTCCTTGACAACTTCAATCTTTTCTCTGTTTATCATGACATTGCTTGTTCGTCCAGTTGTGAGGATTTTTATTTGCTTTATTGTTGTTTGTTGTTAAGTGCTGTCTAGTCATTTCCGACTCATAGCGACCCCATGCACAGCAGAACGAAACACTGCCTGATCCCATGCCAGTCCCACAATCCCTGCTATACTTGCTCATGTTATTAGATGAGACAAATACCTCAAGAAGAATATAATGCTTGGTAAAATAAAGGATCAGCAAAATATTGGAAGACCCTCAGTGAGATGGACTGACACAGTGGCTGCAACAATAAGGGTAAGCATAATAATGATTGTGGGGATAGTGCAGGAGTAGGCAGTGCTTTGTTCTGTTGTCCATAAGGTAGCTATAAGTTGCATCCAATTCGATGGCACCTACCAACATTTTTTTTTTTAATTTGTCACAAGTAATGAACTGTATTGATCTGTTATTATAGAAGTATTAAGTCCACACATTATTTGTATTTGTTGATGACATATTGTTCATATATTTTGTATAATGTCCTTCAGGTGGGATTTGTCTGATGCTTTTCTCATGATGAGACTGCAGTTATGGAACTTTGCTAGCAAGAAAACAAAGTTAAATGTGTCATTTTCATCATATCATTTCAAAGTTACATACTCTTATCATGACTTATCTCTGTTGACTTTGACTTTTGTCATCTGTTTGAAGCAGTGTTTTTTTAGCTTTCTCTGCCATAAAGTTACTTATACATTCTCTCTCACATACACCTACATCAACAATGTACTCTTTAGGACGGAGTACCTATTCACAAAAAAAAAAAAAAAACACCATCAAAAAAAACAAAAACATAGAACGAGCTCCTTTTGGTACATGGTAAAAAAAAAAAAAAAAAACACTGAAACCCAAAGCCATCCCCATTGAGTCAAATCCAACTCGTGAAGATCCTATATGCTTCAGAGTAGAACTGCTCCAGATGGTTTTCTTGGCTATAATCTTATGGAAACAGATCTCTAGGCTTTTCTTTCACAGTATCACTGGGGAAATTTGAACCCACTACTCACTCCATGGAAGAAAGATGGGACTGTCTCCTTCCATAAAGATTTACAGCCTTGGCAACCCACTGGGGGTCACTCTGGGTTGAAATCAACTTAATGGCAGTGAGTTTGTTTTTTGTAAACATTTGGTTAGTAGCCAGTAGCAATCTGCTTGTGCTGTCCAGCGACCTGTTCACTTTGCACAGGCCACATTTAAAGAACATAGAATTAAGCACCACTTTTAAATGCACTCTTCTACCCTCGCTTCCTGGAGCTAACATCTTTTCTTAGGGGGAAGAAGATAAATGAAATATTTGAAATTATTCTGCCCTGGAAATATGTCTCTTCTCTCCTATCTATTTTTTTTATTTAATCATTTTTTCATATTAGTTTGGTATATTCATTTTTCACTTTGTGTTATAAGCCAATGCTACTTTCATTATCATTATTTATTGCTCAATTTTTTCCACCTTTGACCTTTGCAATATCATCCAGTTGGTGTCTGCATGTCTGTTTGACATGGGCCCATCATTGTGGGTTTTGTTTAGTGAGTAGTTACCTTACTCTCTGGTACTGCATGATGTTCCAGACTCATCTTACACTTTTCCTACTCCATTCTTGAATTAGCCGTTTCTTCAAGGAGTTCTGGGTCCTCTTATTGGAGGATAATGTTAGAAACCAATATTAGGGCTTATAAGTATTTCATAAGTAATTTCATCTATATTTATATTATGCTAAACATGACTTCATCCTGATATTTCCAACTCTAATTCATAATCATATGTATCATTCTTGTTTTCTCACCTTTCTTATCTGTAAAGTCCCACTCCAACAGTGAGAAAATTGGCTTCCACCATCTGCCATCTATTTATTTCATTGTTTGATTTCATTGTAAATATATATTAATATCAGATTGTGTTTGTTTGTTTTTTGTCATGAAAACTGAACTCAATTCCAAAGTTGCATAGCACCATCCTTCCTACTCTCTTCAGTGAGGTTTTTTCATACATTTGTATTACAGTTAGATTGTTCTATCACATTCTGCATTTCATACTGGGATTTCCCCAACCTCCTAAAGTTTTAATTTTAAATTTCCTGCATTAAGATTCACTCTTTGTGTTGTAAAGTTTAAGGGATGTAAGCAAATGTACATTGCTATATATTCACAACGACCATGCCATGCAAAACAGATTTACTGTTCTGAAAAATCCCCTATACTTCACCTATTTAAATCTTTCATCCTTATGTCTCAGCCTCTAGCAAATATCGTCTTTTTACTGTCCCTGTAATCTGATTCCATAATATCTCATTATTATACTTATAAAATAAGTACATTTTTCCCCCCCACAGAATTGCTTCTTTCCCTTAGCAATAAGTACTTAAGTTTCTTCCATGTCTTTTCCTGACTTGATAGTCCATTTCTGGTTATTGTTGTTGTTGTTGTTGTTGTTGTTAAGTGCCATCGAGTCGTTTCCGACTCATAGCGACCCCATGCACAGCAGAACGAAACACTGCCCGATCCGCACCAGCCCCACAATCCCTGCTATACTCGAGCCCATCATCGCAGCCACTGTATCAATCCATCTCGTTGAAGGCCTCCCCCTCTTTCGTCGACCCTCCACCCTACCAAGCATGACATCCTTCTCCAGGGAATGGTCCCTTCTTACAACATGACCAAAATAGGTGAGACGAAGTCTGGCCATTCTTGCTTCCAAGGAGCATTCTGGCTGCACTTCCTCCAGGACAGATCTGTTCTTTTAGCAGTCCATGGTACTTTCAGCATTCTTCCAGCACCACAACTCAAAAGCATCAACTCTTCTTCGGTCTTCCTTATTCATTGTCCAGCTCTCACATGCATACAAGGTGATTGGAAATATCATGGCTTGTGTCAGGCGCACCTTAGTCCTCAAGGAGATATCCTTACTCCTCAGCACTTGAAACAGTTCCTTCGCAGTTGACTTTCCCAATGCTGCACGTCGTCTAATGTCCTGACTGCTGCTTCCGTTGGCATCTGGTTATTGGTGAATATTATTTTATTGTATGAATGCACTACAAGTTTTCATTGATTTGTCTATTGAAGAACATATTGGTTGTTTCCTATTTGGTCTTTTATGTATAAAGCTGCTATAAACATCCATGTGCAGGTATTGTGTGAACATAAGGCGTTTGACTTCTGAATCCTATTTTGAGACTATGTTAAACTTTTTTTAAGAAACTGCTACACTTAATTCCAAAGTGGCTGTGCCATTTTACATTTCCACCAGTAATTTTGCATTTCCACCAACAATAGATGAAAGTGTCTCTGGTTCAGCATCCTTGCCAGTGATTTTAATTGTCTGTGATTTGGATTTTAGCCATTTTAATGGGTAGATAGGGACATCCCTTTGTTCTTTAATTTGTAATTCTCTAATTACAGATGATGTTGAGTGTCTTTTCATATGCTTATTCACCATCTGTATAATTTCTTTGGTGAGGAGTCCTTTCAGCTCTTTTGCACATTTTTAATTTTTTTTTTTTTTTAATTTTGGGGTTTTGAGTATTTTTATATTTTGGATATGTCTTTTATAAGATAGGTTTTTGAGAATAATTCTTTCTGGTCTCTGGCTTATCTTTTGATTTTCTAACAATGGTTTTCGCAGAGTAGAAATTTTTAATTTTAATAAAGTTCAATTCTTTTTTTTTTTTTTTTTTTGCTTTCATAGTTCATGCTTTTGATGTAGTATCTAACAATTCATTACCTAATGACTGGAATTGCTGGTCAGATGGAGTCTGGTGAGACCCCCAATACTATGGCCCTGGCATACATTCTAGGCCTGAGATAAAACTCTTTCCCAGGGGCTGGCTCTCCAAACAGGAGTTCATAACTAGGAGGAGCATAAGGGAAGGGTTACTGGGCAGGGAGGGGAGGAGACTGGGTTAGAGTTAAGAATGGTAAATGGGGAGTGAAATTAAATGTACATGTAACATTGAATGTAAAACAAACCCTTAAAATAAAATAACGCCTTGGAAGGAAGGTTGGGCAATCTACTTACATAGCGATACTGCCTTGGAAACCCAAGGAGGGATCGCTATGAGTCGGGTCCGACTCCATGGCACATAAAAACAACAATAATAAAAATTCATTATTCCTCTTATGTTTTCTTCTAGAACATGGACATTATTGCATTTTACATGAAGATGTCTATTCCATTTTAAGTTAATTTTTGTGATAGACCCAAGTTGTATGTCTAGGTTTGTTTTATTTCATGTGGACGTCTAATGTTACAGCATAACTTTGAAAACAAGATCCTTTCACCCTTGAATTGCTTTCATCAAAAAAAGTTGACTGCATTTGTGTGGGCTTACTTCTGGGCTGTTCATTCTGGTCCAATGTTGTCTATGTCCTTAATGTTGCCAGCAAAATGTTGTCTTGATTATTGCAGCTTTATAGTAAGTCTTAAAATAGACTAATGTGAGTTCTCCAACAATATTTTTCCTCTTCAAGTATTGTATTGGCTATTTTCAATATTTGCTTTTCCATATAAACTTATCATTTTGTTAACAATTTTTTTAAAAAAATTATTTGCTGCAGTTTTCATAGGGTTAAGTTGAATCTATAGATCAATATGACAAGAAATTTAACAATACTGAGTTTCTCTATATGAACATGAGCTATCTCTGTATTTATTTACTTTTTTAAAAAAATTCTTTTTATGAGAATTTTGTAGTTTTCTGCATATAGACCATGGGAATATTTTGTTAGATGATGTTGTTGTTATGTGCCATATAGTCAGATCCAACTCATAGCAACCCCTCTTTGGGTTTCCAAGGCAGCATCACTACAGAAGTAGATTGCCCAACCTTCCTTTCGAGGAGTGGCTGGTGGATTTGAACTGCCAGCCTTCTGGTTAGCAGTCAAGTGCCTTAGGCACTTAGGCACAGAGCTCCTTTATTTTGTTAGATATATACTTATATATTTAATTTTGCTTATGTTATTATGGATAATTTTGTTTCCTTAATGTGAAATTCCAATATTTCATATCAGTATATATGAAAACAATTGACTTTTATAAATTGGCTTTAAGTCATGCTACTTTACCACGGTCACTTATTAGTTCCAAGATATTATCAGTTGATTTTGAGGGATTTTCTATATAGACAATTGTGCCATCTGCAAACAATAACAATTTTATATCTTCCTTCTCTAGTTGGTATATCTTTAACTTCCTTTTCTTGTCTTTGGGGTTAAAGGGCTTATCGTTAGCTTCTTCTCAATCTTAGGGGTGAAACATTCAATTTTTCACCATTAAGTATGCTGTTAGATGTAAGGTTTTGTAAATGTTTTTATCAAGTTTTGAAAGTCCTCCTTTAGTCCTAGTTTGGTAAAAGATTTTATCAAAGTTGGGGATTGCATATTTTTTCAAATATCTTTTCTTCATCAATTGATATGATTAGATTATTATTTATTCCTCTTTAGCCTGTTGGTGTGCTGAATTAAACTGATGCATTTTTTGAATGTTTAACCAACCTAGTATATATACCAGGAGCTCTGGTAGCATAGTGGCTCAAGCACTTGAATGCTAACCAGAAGGCTGGCGGTTCAAACCCACCAGCCACTCCTCGGAAGGAGGATGGGGCAATCTACTTCCATAGTGACACTGCCTAGGAAACCCAAGGAGGGGTTGCTATGAGTCAGGGTCGACTCGATGGCACACAACAACAACAACAACAGTATATATACCTGGAGGAGTTCTGGTATCATAGTGCCTAAGACATTTGACTGCTAACTAGAAGGCTGGTGGTTCAAACCCACCAGCCACTCCTTGGAAGAGAGATTGAACAATCTACTTCCATAAAGATACCACCTTGGAAACCCAAGGAGGGGTCACTATGAGTTGGAAACGACTTGATGGCAGTGAGTTTGGTTTTTTGGTTTTTAGCATATCTGGAATAAATTCTACTTGCTCATGGTATATAGTGCTTTTTATAAATTCTTGATCTTAGTTCCTTTGTGCTTTATAACAGAAATAACACAAGTGGTTGGCTATGACAAACAGAGATTTTTTCTCTTACAGTTTAGGAGGCTAGAAGTCTCAATTCAGAGTGCCAGCTCTATGGGCTGTGTGAAGGCCCCTCAACCTTGGGCTTCAACTCTGCCTCTTGTTCCAAGCCCACTGGAGCTGGAGGTGTATCCCAGTTTAGGTAGCTGTAGGCTGCTGAGGCTGAAGAACCCAAAGTTGGCAGATAAAATGGCATAATACCAACAGGCAACATGGGAGGCCACTGGCTCAAGTCCAGGAACTAGAGATGAAGACTCAGTCAAATGAAGGATTCAAAATGTGCCAAAGGCTAGAGATGTTTCTCAAATCTTTAGCATATATACTGGAAGCAGGCCACACCCCAAAGGCAACTCCCTTCAACTGAGTAAGTACTCACAGGACATTCTACCATGGAGATGATTACAGTCTTATCATGGGGAATAACTATATCCAGCTGCCAAAGCACTCAAAATCATGCCCCAGCCACATTGATACACAAATTTAACTACCAAGGTTGGATTCTATTCACTAATACTTTATTATTGATTTTTACATCTATGTTCGTAAGAGATTTTGGTCCTCAGTTTTCCATTCTTTTAAAGTTGTTGTTTGGATTTGATATAATGGTAATGATGGACTCACTGCATGATTAAGGAAGTATACCTTATATTTCTATTTTCTGGGTAACATTGTGGAGAATTGTTTTCATTTTGGCCTTCAGTGTAGTAATGAAACTATCCGATGCTGGTAATTTCTCCTCTGGAAGATTATTAATTTATATATATAAACATATAAATTATATAGTATTACTACTATATCAATAATAATTTTAATATAAGTGTTATAAATACCTAAATTAAGACCACTTTTTTAAAAAATACTCACATATATTTTGCCTACAGGAATCGTCAAAGTAAGGAGAATAGAGACATCTTCTAAGCTTTTTCCATGTATGAACTGAGATTGGAATTCTCATAGTTATAAAGTTTTAAGTGATAATTCTTAAATATTTGCTATTCATCTTCTAAACAAACTACATACATTAACTTCACTTAATTGGGAGTCATTAACATATCTTGGTTAAGACGATGGACTCTGTAATAAGACTTAAGATTTAAATCTTGATTTCTATATTGCTTGCTGTCTAGACTTGAGAATGTGATTTTACCTCTTAGAGTTCGGCCTTCCCATTACAAAATAAGTCTCTCACTTGCAGGGCTATGCAAAAAGGGCAAGGAGGCCACAAGGAGGCCACATGTTCCGATCTCTTCTAACCCCACAAGAGGAAGACAGAATCACCATCAATAGCCCAAGGCCTATTCCTGAGAGGCCCAGACATGCTGCCTCCCTCCAGCTCTTTCTCCAACCGTTCCTCCCAAAGCACCCACCACCTCTCTCTTTGGTTCTATAATTCGCTGCAGTGGCCACAAAGAAATCACAGATTATGGGGTTTATTAGGGAAGTACCAGGCTACAATTCGAGTTCAGGAAAAATGCTCAGTCTCTCTCCCCAGCCCACTGTCTCTCAGCCAAGTCTCTCACAGTCTCTCCCCAGCAGTGCATGTCCCTCGATATCTTACTCAGCAATGTGTGTCTCTTGCTTCTCTTTCCCAGCAACACGTGTCTCTTTCAGGAGCACGTGTCTCTTTTGGCAGCACACCTTCCTCAACCAGCAGTCAGAGAGAGTTCTGCCTCTAGGAGGGCTCCTTTTGAGCCTGACAGAGTGGTCAAACTAGCCAATCATAGCATCAGAACTCTAAGCACCTGAGAAAGAGTGGGAACCTCCCAGAACATTGTTTTGTGCCACTCCCAACAGAAATACTCCAGGTGGACAACTTCAGCAATCAGGAGCTCCTCAGTTGCTCCTAGCAATTCCCACCTTGGAGTTTACAAAGACTTATGGGTAGAAAAGCCACACTAATTTACTACACTGTACGCTATAAAAAAAAAAAAAAAATTAATAGAATAATTCATGTGAATTGTCTTGTACATAATAAAGCCTACATAAGCATTGTTGTTGTTGTTGTTGTTATGGGCCATTGAGTTGGCCTTGACTCACAAAGACCCCTCCTTGGGTTTCCAGGACAGTATCACTACAGAAGTAGATGGCCCAACCTACTTTCTGAGGAGTGGCTAGTGGTTTTAAACATAAGCATTGCTATGTATATTTGCTATTATTAGCTTTACTGTTTTTATCCCTCTCCTACAACCACATTGGTTTCACATTGTTTCTTGAACACATCAAGTACTTCCACTCATGATTTGCACTTATTGTTCCCTCTATCTGAAGTGCTCTTCATGCAGAAAACTGTATGCATAACTTCTCCAACTCGTTCAAATCTTATAACCTTCATATGTTGAATATTAAAGCTCATCCTTATAACCATATTAAAGTTTTCTACCAATACCCACTAACCTCCACTACACATTTGGTCCCCATTACCTTGCTTTATTTTCCCACAGCATTCATTTTATCATAATATTTTATATTACTTGTTTTTTACTGTATTTATTCTATTTTTCCATTTGTTTAAGGTCTATGACCAAAGTGTTATCTATTTTGTCTGAGAATATTTGAATACTGTCCAGAAAAATGCCTGAAGTATCATATTGTTAAAAATCAGGATACTACTATCCAGTAATTACAAAAGAAAGAAATATTTATTTACAGACTGAGGCTATGTAATGGTGTACTTATTTCCTAGAGCCATGCTACAAATTACCAAAAACTTAGTGTCTCGAAAGAGTAAAAATTATTCTTTCACAATTCTGGAGATCAGGAGTCTGAAAATGAACTGTCAGCAGGCCCAATGTCCTCTCAAAGGTTCTAGGGGAAAATCCTTCATTACTTCTTCCAGCTGCTGGTGTCTGCAGCCCTTTGTTGGCTTGGTGCCGCTTAACTCTTATCTCTGCCTTTGTCTTCCCATGACCTTATCTCACTGCTTGTGTGTACTTCTCTTCTGTCCTTATAAAGGCATTTGCCATTGCAGTTAAGATCCACCTGGCTAACCCTGAATCTATTCCATTTTAGATCTTTAAAATAATTCCATTTATAAAGATCTTTTTCCACCTAAGTCAAATCTATTGGTTTCAGAACAATATGCCATTTGGGAGGCAGCCATTTAACCCAGTACAGATAGTATCATTTGACATCATTGTTTAAACACTTGCCTATTTGTCTCAATATGAATTTGAGTGAATTATGTAGCTATTCAAAATCTGGTTTCTGGATTAGCAGCATGAATATCACCCAGGAATATTTTAGAAATGAAGAATCTCCGATCCAAAACTACAGTAATTAAAGCAGAATCTCCATTTTAACAAGATCCCAGGATGTTTCATATGTACATTAAAGTTTCAGAAACTGTGATGTGAAAAAGAATGGGCTAGGACTTAGAAAAACACTTATAAATTAGGGAGCTATATAACTTGGAAACCACAAGAACAAAAATATTTCAAGTTTTATTAAAATAGGGGGCAGACAATTTATAGAAATAGTAAAAACAAAGAGGAGGATAATTTAATGTATCCAAAAAAACATAATCAGTTTGTAGGCTAAGGAAAGGATGATCAAGTTTTATAGCAACAGGAACAAGAAAATAACCCTGCAAATAAAGGAATGCAATATGCTGGGAATGGATCCATCTGTCTTTTTAAAGTCTTGCCATACATGGAGTAAGTTGGAATCACTAGGAAATCTTTTCAAACATTTATTTAAGTATCAGCCACCAGAGTTTCTGATTTAGTAGATGCAGTGCAGACCACAGTGGTTTTATTTTAACCAATCCCCCAAGAAAAATAAAAAAAAAAGTAAAGTAAAACACCTGTCAGTTTGTCATACTGTGGTAGCTTGCATGATGCTAGGAGCTATACCAATAGTATTTCAAATGCCATCAAGGTCACCCTGGTGGACAGGTTTCAGAGGAGCTTCCATACTAAGGCAGACTAGGAAGAAGGGTCTAGTCATCTACTTCCAAATATATATATATATATATATATTTCATATGTAATTATATATACATATTTGCCAGTGAACATTTAACAGATAAGAGAAGACCACTATCTGATAGATTGATGAGCCCCTCAAGTTGGAAGGCATTCAAAATTAAACTGAGGAAGGGCTGCCTCCTCAAAATTGAGTCAACTTTAGTCAGGTGGGTGGGATAAAGCTTTTGGGACCTTCATTAGCTGATGTGACATGACACAAAAATGAGAATGAACAGCTGCAAACATCCATTAATCATTGGAATACAGAATGTGTGAAATATGAATCTGAAAAATTGGAAGTTTTCAATAATTAAATGGAATGCAAAAGAACAGTATCTTAAGCATAAAAAATTAATTAAAAAAATGTATTGCTGCCAAGTATATTGCAACTAGTACTGACCCTCATTGGGTTTCCAAAGCTGTAAATCTTTACAGAAGAAGATTGCTTCATCTTTCTTCCATGGAGCACTTGGTATGTTTGAATTATTGATCTTTTGCTTAGCAGTCAAATGCCTTAACCACTAACCACAAGAGTTCCTTATCCTAGGCATTACCCACTGCCATCGAGTCATATCCAACTCATAGCGACCCCTCCTTAGGTTTCTGAGATGGTATCACTATGGCAGTAGATTGTCCAACCTTTGTTCTGAGGAGTGGCTGGTGGGTGTGAACCTCCAACCTCTGGTTAGCAGTCAAACGCCTTAGGCACTATGCTACCAGAGCTCCTTATCCTAGGTGTTAGGGAGCTGAAATGGACTGGTATTGGATATTTTGAGTCAAACAATCATCTCATCTACTATGCTGAGAATGATAAATTAAAAAGGAATAGGATCAAGTTCAGTAACAAGGACTTTTCAAGATCTATCCTGAAGTATGGTGCTCTCAGTACAGGATAATACCCATACACCCACAAGGAAGACTAGTTAATACAACTATTATTTAAATTTGAGTGCCAACCACTAATGCCAAAGATGAAAAAATTGAAGATTTATACCAACCTCTTCAGTCTGATGTTGATCAAACATACAATCAAATCAATTACTGGTGATTGTAAAGCTACTTTGGAAAGAAAGAGGAAGGTCAGTAGTTAGAAAATATGGCTTTGGTGATAGAAAGGATGATGAAAATCCCATAAGAGAATTCTGCAAGACTAGTGATTGATTAATTGTGAATACCTTTTTCTCATGACATAAATGAAAACATCTCTCCAGATGGAATTCACAGGAATCAAATAGAATACATACATCTGTGGGAAGTGATGATGGAGAAACTCAATATCATCAATCAGTAAATGCCAGGGGCTGACTGCAGAACAGACCATCATTTGGCTCATATGCAAGTTCAAACTGAAGCTGAATGAATTAAAGCAAGTCTAAGAAAACCAACTTACAAAGTTGAATATATTCTGCTTCAATTTAGAGACTATGGCAAGAATATATGTAACTTATTGAACAATGATGATTAAAGACTAGAACTTAGAAAAACACTTAGAAATTAGGGATCCATATAATCAGGTACATCAAGTGCATCCTACTTGAAAAAAACAAAATGTCATTAAAAAGACAGTAAAGAAAGAAAAGACCAAAATGAATGTCAAAAGAAACTTTGAAACTTGTTCTTAAACAATCACGAAAGTAAAGAGTAGACATGATGAAATAAAGGATTTGAACAGAAAATTTCAAACAACAGCTTGAGAAGACAAAGTATTATAATGGAATGTGCAATGACCAGAGTTCAATAAATCAAAAGGAAGGAAAACATTTGGCATTTCTTAAGCTGAAAGACTTGAAGAAAAAACTCTAGGCTTGAATTGCAATATTAAACGATTCTATGGGGGGAAAAAAACCTGAATGACTCAAAAAGCATTAAATGAAGATGGAGGGAATGCACAGTGTCACTGTACCAAAAATAACTGATTGAACAATTTCAATCGGTTGAACCATTTCATGAGGTACATATGCTTAAGAACCAATGCTAACAAAGAAATCCAAGCTGCCCTGAAGAAACAGGTGAAAACAAGGTCCCAGGAATTTACGGAATATCAAAAGGAATGCTTTAACAAATTAATGATGGAGACACTTACTTGTCTATGCCAACAAATATGGAAGACAACTACCTCTTCAACCAACTAGAAGAGAACCATATTCATGCTCATTCTAAAAAAAAGTGATCCAAGGTATAGTAGAATTTATAAAACAATATCTTCAATATAACATCACATGCAAGCAAAATTTTGCTAATGATAATAAAAATATGACCATAGCTGTATAGACCAAGAGACAGTTGTTCAAACAGAACAAGGGAATACTACATGGTTTAATTTAAAAAAAGTATGTGCTAGATTATATCTTTTCACCATACTACTTAAACCTGTATGAAGAACAAATAATCTGAGTAGCTGCACTATATGAAAAAGAATGTGACTTTAGAATTGAAGAAGAATTCATTAAAACCTGCAAAATGCAAATGACACAAACTTGCTTGCTGAAAATGAAGTGGGCTAGAAGCAGTTCCTGATGAATATCAAAGACTATATCTTAGCATAAATAAAACAAAAATCCTTACAACTGGACAAATAAGCAACACCATGATAAACAGAGAAAATATTGATGTTCTTCAGGATTTCATGTTACTTGGATCCACAATTAATGTCCATAGAGGCAACAGTCAAGAAATCAAATGATGTATTGCATTGGACAAATCTTCTGCAAAAGACCTCTTTAATGTGTTAAAAAGCAAAGATATCACTTTGAATAGTAATGTCCACCTGACCTTAGTCTTTTCAGTGGCTTCATATGCATATGAAAACTGGAAAATCAAAAAGGAAGACTGAAAAAAAATGGACACATTTTTAACTGTGGTGTTGGTGAAGAATACTGAACATACTATGGACTGTCAGAAATACTAACAAATCTGACTTGGAAGAATTACAGCCAGAATGCTCATTAATAACAAAGACAGTGAGACTTACTTCTTGCTTACTTTGGGCATGCTATTAGGAGAGGCCAGTTCCTGGAGAAGGACATCATTCTTTGTAAAGTAGATAGTCAGAAAAAAAAGGAAAACTCTGGAAGAAATAGGTTGACACAGTTGCTGCAACATGAGCTCAAGCCTGCCTACTATTGTGAGGATATTACAAGACTGGACAACATGAGTTGGAACTGACTTGATAGCACTTAACAGCACCAATTAATTTGTACACTAAAGTTGAATTCTAATAAGACTGGTGAAGATATTTTACTTTCTGAATGAAAAATTAATTAACCATTGTATGATTAGTAACTAAAAATTACAGTGAAAGTTCAATTATACTAAAGCTTTTATTTAAACAAAAGATAAATTGTATATTTATTTCCTGAAATTGCACCGAATTATCAAGTCATAAAGAAAATCATATAATTATATACTTTATTTTCAATGATGAGAAAATGGCAGCATTAGTACTGAAAAAAAAAAAAAAAAAAACTCACTTTCATTGAGTTGTTTTCAACTCATAGCAACCCCCATTGGGTTTCCAAGGCTGTAAATCTTTACAGAAGTAGATCACCCAGTATTCCTTCCCAGGAGCTGCTGGTGGGTTTGAACTGCCCACTTTCCAGTTAGCAGGCAAGTGCCTTATCCCCTAGGCCACCAGAGCTCTTTAGTGTTAGTATTACTATTAAAAAAGAAAAAAGTACCTGTGCGCTTTCCAAGGACCTCTGGTGATGTAGTGCTTAAAGCATTTGGCTGCTACCCAGAATTTGGTGGTTCAAATTTATGTGCCATTTTGTGGATAAATACAGATTTGGAAACTCTATAGGCCATTCTACTTTGTCTTATAGGGTCACTATGAGTCGGAATCAACTTGACAGCTGTGTGTGTTTGTGTGTGCACTCTTTCCAGATAGTCCCTGTCTAATTTGGCATGCACTTTACCTTTAATATCTTAAACCAAAAAATAAACAAAAAACAAAAAAAAACACTGTCATGGAGTTGCATCCGACTCATAGTGACCTCTCCTTGGATTTCCGAGGCAGTTTCACTATGGCAAGAGATTGCCCAACCTTCCTTCCATAACTATACACTAAATATATATATCAAATCTAGATCAGAAACAAAGAAAATGTTGTAACATTCATTCTAGTCATATTACTATTCGGTAGTGTTAACAATAGAATGCTAGAAAAATAAAATTGCAGGACACACACCACAGGTGTCAACCTGTCACCATGTTATATTTAAAGTAGTTATTAAAATCATTATGCTATCAACTTGTGAAGTTTGGATGCACCAAATATAGCAACCTGGGTTAATTGCTCGCCATTTTATTTTGAGTGAGAGAAAGAAAAGGAAGGATAGGAAGATTTGAATGAAGCTGTGTGTTTCAAAGATACTTTTAAGGGCCTTCTATCAAAATGTCATGAAAAAAATTCTCACTCTGAGTATTCGATAAATGAAGATTATTTGTTGAACTTAGACTTATTATCTTCACAAAAAAAAAAAAACAAACTACTGTCTAATTACATGCAGACCTTGAAGAAAAGCTTAAAAAATCCCATTATAAAAAGTACAAGAAAGCCAACTTGACATTGCATAATATTTCTGCTTATTGAAATTAAAAATAGAAAATCCCACAGATTCTTTTTCCAAGCTGTTCAACAATCAACTGATGAGTAGGATTGTCATGGTTGAATATAAATTTTGTTGTTGTATAATTAAATTGCCAATATAGCAATGTAACCTAGGAAAAATTCTTATTAAATCATTCAATTTTTCAAGCCGTTCCATTTGGCCTTGCATTATTTGTGCAAAGATCAATATACTTAATGAGCAAAGGCAAGCAATAAACATGAATTCAGTATTAGTCGATTTAGAACATACGCATGAAACTGAGATTCTATTTGGTACTGAGGCATACTTGCCTTTTTGCTTTTTTTCCAGTATTTAATTTGTTTATATTTGATAATTTTTAAAATTTTTCCTTTAAATAATGGATTAGCAATAGATGATAATAAAACCTAACTTATGGGAGAATATTAATTCAGTCCTAATACAGATAATATGAGGTTGTGAGAAGTTCAGTATAGGATTTCTTACGTTTCAATTATCTAAATATTACAGACATGTTAATGATGTCAGTGAATATATATAACAATCATATAATATATGTTGTTGTTATGTGCCATCGAGTCAGACCTGACTCATAGCATCCTCTCCTTGAATTTCCCATGCAGTATCACTATGGAAGTAAATTGCCCAACCTTCCTTCTGAAGAGTGGCTGGGGGATTTGAACCGCTAACTTTTTGGTTAGCAGTCAAATTCCTTAGGCACTATGCTACCTATAGAATCATATATTTATTTATTTTAATCTATCATGCTTCATTTTACTTATAATATTTTACTCTTCCTTTATACCAAACATCAAATCCTCTGCTACCAAGTCTATTCTGACTCACAGTGACACTGTAGGACAGAGTAGAACTGCCCCATTTGGGTTTCTAAGGCTATGAATCTTTAAGGAAGCAGATTGCCTCAGCTTTCTCTAGCAGAATGATTGGTGGGTTCCTACTGCTACTTTTTCCTGTATGTTGTTGTTGTTGTTGTTTGCCGTCGAGTCGGCCCCGACTCATAGCGACCCCTCCTTGGGTTTCCGAGGCAGTATCACTACGGAAGTAGGATTGCCCAACCTTCCTTCCGAGGAGTTGCTGGTGGGTTTGAACCGCCTGCCTTCTGGTTAGCAGTCAAGTGCCTTAGCCACTATTTCTTCTTATGTTCATTAAAAGTTATAACTTTCATTTTTTTAAAAAAAATACAATTTATTTTTGTCTGCTTTCCATAGATTCACAAATTGGATTTTTGTACAAATCTAAAATTTTGGGGCAGAAAAATGGGCTAAATAATTAAAAATTGAAGAGCTAAATTACTGTCAGGGAGAAATGTGAAGCACATACATATATAGAAAAATATATATGTAATTCACTACAGGTTGTCCCAGACTTATGACTGGGTCCATTCAGAAGATTCTGTTGTAAATTACATCGATTCTGACATAAGTCAAATATCCTTTTTCATTTGTTTCAGTTTCCATGTTTATTGGCTTTTATTATCAGTATCTTCACATATCTGATCTTTATTTGTCTTTGGAAGTTGGAAGCAATACATATACAAAAACATAAAAAGTACACAACTTAGAAAAATTGACTCTGATGATGAAGAGCTGGACAACATTCCTGTTGTGGAAGTTTTTGGATCACCTGAAATTTCAAGGAATGGAAACGGAGTTTCTAGTAAGATAACTAGTGAGAGTTGCCTGTATGGTCCTTTTTTTGCCCATATATTTAGGGGTAAAGTCTCACTGCTTTGTGAATCTGCCTATGGACTTTAGCAAAGCAATCAGCATTTGGGTTCATGCTTTCAAGCAACTAAAACCTCTGATTTAGTTTAGAAAAACCTTCAAGCTAATCCTTTCTCTCTGAAACTTTTTGACAATTTCTCTCATTCCTCTTCATCATTATTCCTTTTTCCAAATCCATTGTCTTAATCTGCAAGTCATAAAATTGAACATCTGTATTGAACATCTGTGAGTGAATATCTGAGAATGAAAACATCACAAAATTACACACTGCAACATTTTATGAAATGCCTATTACTTATGATAAGATGTACAAAAAAAAAAAAAAACCTGGCTAGTTTTAAGTGCGATTGTAACTTGAATGCATCAATATCAAAGACTACGCTAACCAGAAAGCTGGAGGTTCATTCCCACCAGCCACTCCTCGGAAGGAAGGTTGGGCAATCTACTTCCGCGGTGATAGTGCCTTGGCAACCCAAGGAGGGGTCGCTATGAGTCAGGGCCAACTCAACAGCGCATAACAAAAACAACAACAAAAACAACTGTATTTAGATTTAGAATAATGAAAATATAAACTTGGGGATTATTTTTCAATGATAAAAAATATATTGTTTATTTTTCAAGTGATTTAAGTTAGTTTATATTTTTAAATGCTCTTAGTTATATACTACTCCACTTTTATAGCTGAAGAGGTACTAACTGCAGTTTAAGAGCTAAGGTATATTCAGATAGAAATGTGAAAGCCACAAATTCAGTAAAAACTTGCTTTACAAATCTAGAAACAAACATTAAAATTTAACAAAATGCCATACAAAATACTTCTGTACAATTAGTTTCTCTCTCTATCTCTTTTCATTTTTATTGTGACTTGGGTGAAAGTTTACAGAACAAATTCATCTTATATAAAGCAGTTCACATACACTTTGTCTCATGACATTGACTGCAGTTTCCCACAATGCATCAGCTCTCTTCCCACTTCCTCCCCATAGTTACCTCTTCCCTGTGTCCTTCCCTCACATGCACTTTTGCCCCCCAAGCTGTTTCCCTGTGCATAACAACCCTTCCAATCCCCATGTTTGATCTCTCCAAGGAATGTATCTACCTAATGTAAAATTTCAGCTTATATGCCTGTCTTTTGTTTGGCTGGAAGCCACAGGAGTGGGTTGAATTCTAGACTTGAAGGGCAGCCAGGGACCATACTCTCAGGGTTCTGCTAGGCTCTATCAGACCAGCAAACCTGGTCCCTTTTTTTTTCAATGATTTTGAGCTTTGTTCCACATTGTTCTCCCACTCTATCCAGGATCTCCTACGTAGATCCTCCCTGAGTGGTTGCAAGTGGTAGCAGGGCACCATCTAGTTCAGGTCTCATAGTCATATAGGCTGAGGATTGTACAATGTACCAGTCCCTTGGACTAGTTGTTTGCATACACCCTTCATTTTCTTTATTCTTCTTTGCTCTGGACAAGAACAGATCCATCTTTTCATCTAGATGGTTGCTTGCAAGCTTTTAAGATCCTAGTCGATACTCACCAAAGTAGGATGTAGAACAATGTTTTTGTGTAGTATGTTATGCCAATTGAGCTTGATGTCCCCTGTGACCATGGTCCTGAGTCTACAAGTCCAACTACTCCCTCTCTCCAGGTAACTGGCTGTGGCCAAGAAGTGACTACAACCTCATCCCTTGTCAGCTCTACTATATACCTGGACATTCTCACAGAGCATACAAATATACTCATAAAAACATTGTCTGCCAACCCTATACATGGTCATGGGCAAACTCCCCCACACCCCAATAGACATATCTGATCATTCAGCCTGTTCACCCATCTATCCACCCATAGATTATTGTTTGCCACCACTGACAATACAGTACTGTATGTGCAAAAGGGTTCATCTTTGTTGTCTGAACCTCCCATGCACCTCTCTACGTCTTCCTCTTCTTTAAAGTCACAGTGTTGGTCACTCATATTTGGTAAGTTCCCCTTCCCTTCACCCAAATCAAAATGTGTCTCAATCTATCTAGCAGTGTTCCCTTCCTTCACCTCCCACCCCTGGTAACCAACAAAGAAAGTTTCCTTCCATATAGAAACCTTTCCTTGACTTTTTACAATAACACACTAATACAATATTTGTCCTTCTGTGATTGACTTATTTCACTTAACATAATGCTCTCCAAGTTCATCCACATTATGCAGTGTTTTGCAGATTCCATATTATTCTTTAGTATTGCATAATATTCTATTGTATGTATGTACCATAGTTTGGTTATCCATTCTTCTTTTGATGGACACTTAGGTTGTTTTCATCTTTTTGCTCTTGTAAATAGTGCTGCGATGAACATGAGTGGCATATATCTATTCTTATCCTGCCTCTGACTTCTACAGGAAATATACCTAGTAGCATAGTGCCTAAGGCATTTGACTGCTAATCAGAAGGCTGGCAGTTCAAACCCACCAGCTACTTCTCAGAAGAAAGGTTGGGTAATCTACTTCCTTAGTGATACAGCCTCAGAAACCCAAGGAGAGGTCGCTATGAGTTGAATCCCACTCAACAGCAGTGAGTTTGGTTTTTTGGAATTGAATTGTTGGGTCAAAAAGTATTTCTAATTCCAACTTTTTAAGGAATTGCCCCACTGCTTTCCACAGTGGTTGTATCATTTGACAGACCCACCAGCAGTGGATGAGAGTCCCAATCTCTCCACATCCTCACCAGCATATGTTATTTTTGTCTTGTTGTACTTTGCTACTAGTGCTGAGGGAAGATGGTATCCCATTGTTGTTTTGATTTGCACCTCTCTAATGTCTAATGGGGAGTTCTGGTAGCATAGTGACTAAGGCACTTGACTGCTAACCAGAAGACTGGCGGTTCAAACCCGCCAGCCACTCCTCGAAGGGAAGATGGGGCAATCTACTTCCATAGTGATACTGCCTCGGAAACCCAAGGAGGGGTTGCTATGAGTCAGGTCCGACTTGATGGCACATAACAACAACAACGACAACAATGTCTAATGATCATGAACATTTCTTCATTTGTTTGTTGACTGCTTGAATATTCTCTTTGGTGAAATGTCTATTCATGTCTTCTGCCCATTTTTAAATTAGATTATTTGTCTTTTTGTTGTTGAGGTGTTGGAGTTTTCTATAAATTCTAGACAGAAATCCCTTGTCAGATATGTCATTGCCAAATATGTTTTCCCAATCTGTATGTTCTCTTTTGATTCTTTTGGAGAAGTCTTTGGAAGCACATAAAAATTTAATTTTTAGAAGGTCCCATTCATCTAGTTTCTCTTCTGCTGTTTGTGCATTTTGGGTTATGCTTGATAGTCTATTTATGCCATATGTTAGGGCCCTTAAAATTGCCCCTAGTTTTTCCTTGTGGAACTTTATAGTTTTAGGTTTCGCATTTAAGTCTTTGATCCATCTGGAGTTAGTCTGTGTATGGTGTGAGGTACAGATCTTGTTTCACTTTCCTGCAAACGAATATCCAGGTTTGCCAGCACCATTTGTTAAACAATCTCTTCCCCATTGAATGGGTTTCAGCTCTTTGTCACAGATTAGCTAACCATACATTGATGGATCTATTTCTGGGTGCTCAATTCTTTTCTACTGGTCTATGTGTCTGTTGTTGTACTAGTACCAGGCAGTTTTGACTGCTGTGGCTATATAGTAGGTTTTGAGATCTGAAATGTGACCTCACACTTTGATCTTCTTCAATAGTGCTTTGCTTATCCAAGGTCTCTCTCCTTTCCATATAAAGTTAGTGATTGTTTTTTTCCATAGCCTTAAAATATGTTGATGGGATCTGGATTGGGATTGCATTGAATGTATAGATTGCTTTGGGTAGAACTGACATTTTCTCAATGTTCAATCTTCTTATCCACGAGCATGGTATATTCTTCCATATATGTATATCTCTTATGGTTTCTTTTAGTAGTCTTTTGTAGTTTTCTTTGTACAGGTCTTTTGTGTCCCTGGTAAGATTTATTCCCAAGTATTTTATATTTTGGTAGCTAATAGCATAGTGCCTAAAGCACTTGACTGATAACCAGAAGGCTGACTGTTCAAGCTCACCAGCCACTCCTTGGAGAGCAGTTTGGGCAATGTGCTTCTGTAGTGATACCACCTCAGAAACCCAAGGAGGGGTCACAATGAGTCAGGTCTTGACAACACATACCAACAACAATATTGTAAATGGTATACATTTCCTTATTTCTTTTACAGCAGTCTCTTTGCTGGTATAGAGGCATCCAACAGATTTTTGGATGTTGATCTTGTATCCTACCATGATGCTAAATCTCTCATTTCCAGTAGATTTTTTTTTTTTTTTTTTCCTGAGTCTCTTGGGTTTTCTTGGTATAGGATGATATCATCAGTAAATAGGGATAGTTTTACTTTTTCGTTACCAATTTGGGTGGCTTTGATTTCCTTTTCTTGCTTTATTGCCCTGGCTAGAACTTCCAATACAATGTTGGATAGAAGTGGTTATAGAAGGTATCCTTGTCTGCTTTTTGTTTGAAAGGGGAATGATTACAGTCTCTCTCTATAGAGAATAATGTTGGCTGTTGGTTTTTCATATATGCCTTTTATTATGTTGAAGAATGTTCCTTCTATTCCTATTTTGCTGAGAGTTTTATCAGGAATGGGTGTTGGATTTTATTGAATGCCTTTTCTGCATCAATTTATATAATCATGTGGTTCTTTTCCTTTGTTTTATTTATATTGTGAATGATGTTGACTCTTTTTCTAATGTTGAACCATCCTTTCATACCTAGTATGAACCCCACTTGGTCATAAAAAATTATTTTTTTGATATGCCGTTAGAGTCTATTGGCTAGGATTTTGTTGAAGATTTTTGCATCTACATTTATGAGGGACATTGGTCTGTAGTTTTCCTTTTGAGTGATGCCTTTGCCTGGTTTTGGTATCCAGGTTATGCTTGCTCCATGAAATGAATTTGAAAGGATTCTATCTTTTTGTATGTTCTGGAATAATATGAGTAGGATTGGTGTCAGTTCTTCTCTGAGTGTTTGGTAGAATTCTTTGGTCAAACTATCTGGGCCAGGCCTTTTTTTGTTGGTAATTTTTTGATGACCTGTTTAATTTTTTCATTTATTATGGGCCTGTTCAACTTTTGCACCTTAGACTGTGTTACTTTAGGTGAGTAGTGTGTTTCTAGAAATCTGTCCATTTCTTCTAGATTTTCAAATATTTTGGAGTACAGTTCTTTGCAGTATCTTAATATTATCTTTTTTTATTTCAGTTAGTTCTGTTGTGATGTCACCAAATTCACTTCTTATTTGTGTTATTTGTATTTTCTCCCTCTTTTCCTTTGATAAATTTGCCAGAGGTTTGCCAATTTTATAAATCTTTTCAAAAAACCAACTTCTGATCTTGTTGAATTTTTCTATTGTCTTTCTATTTTCTGTTTCATAGATTTGTGCTCAAATCTTTATTATTTCCTTTCTTTTGGTGACTGTAAGCTTTTCTTGCTGTTCTTTTCCTAATTGTTGGAGATGTTGGTTTAAGGTGTTGATTTTGGCTCTTTCTTCTCTTTCGATGTGTGCACTTATTGCTATAAATTGGCCTCTGATCACTGCTTTTGCTGTGTCCCAAAGATTTTGGTATGTTGTGTTTTCATTCTTGTTTGATTCAAGGAATTTTTAATTTCATTTTTTATTTCTTCTATTATCCAGTTGTTCTCAACAAGGGTATTGTTCAGTTTCCATGTGCTTGCTCTTTTTCTGTTGATCTTATTATTGATTTTTAATTTTAAAGCAGTGTGATCTGAGAAGATGTTTTATAGTATTTCAATGTTTTTAAATTTATTAAGGCTTGCTTTATGGCCCAATATGTGTGCTATCCTGGAGAATGTTCCATGTGCACAGGAAAGGAATGTATATTGTGCTGTTGTTGGGTGAAGTGCTCTATAGATATCTATAAAGTCAAGGTAGTGGATTGTATTGTTTAGTTCTTCTGTGTCTTTTTTGAGTTCTTCCCAGTTGTTCTGTCTTTCATTGAAAGTGGTGTATTAAAGTCTCTTACTATGACTATGGAGCCATCTCTTTGTTTTCAGTCCTGTTAAAGTCTGATTTATATATTTTGGGGCTCTTTCATTGGGTCCATAGATAATTATTATAATTATATCTTCTTGCTCAATTGATCCTTTAATCATTATATAATGTCCTTCCTTATCTCATGTGGTGGTTTTTGTCTTAAAGTCAATTTGATCAGAAATTAATCTTGCCACTCCTGCTCTTTTTTAGTTGCCTTTTTCTTGATCTACCTATTTCTCACCTTCGATTATTAGTCTATTTTTGCCTTTGTCTCTAAAGTGTCTCTCTTGTAGACAGAACATTGATAGGTTATGTTTTCTTTTCCAGTTTGCAATTCTCCATAACTTGAGTGGTGCGTTTAATCCATTGACATTCAGTGTAATGATTGAGAAGTATGAATTTGTTGCTATCATATTGTCATGTGTTTTTTCATAGTGTGCCTGGTTTCTTTGTATTGTATAATATTCTGTGCTGAGGTCATTATATTTATGAATCGTGTTATCATCTCCTTTGTTGCTATTGTTTTAGTATTTGCTAAACATTTGTGCTTGTCCTCTTTTATATTGTAGTGTGAAGGTTTATCATTTTTCTTTCAAGTTACCCTGTGATTTATAATTTTTTCCCTGAGTTTAGAACAGTTTGTTCTATCTTACAACTTTCTTGACTTCCTCACTATGTCGCTGTTGTTGTTGTTGTTATGTGCCATCAAGTTGGACCCAACTCATAGCGACCCCTCCTTGTGTTTCTGAGGCAGTATCACTACGGAAGTAGATTGCCCCATTTTCCTTCCAAGGAGTGGCTGGTGGGTTTGAACTGCCAGCCTTCTGGTCAGTAGTCAAGTGCTTTAGGCACTACACTACCAGAGCTACACTATTTTTCCCCCCTTTTGGATTTGTAGTTATCTTCACTTGCCAATTGATGTCTCTTGTAAGCTTATTTTATTTTGGATACTTCCATAATTGGGTTGGTTTCTGGGTTATATCATCATGTATATTAATGGTCAGTTGTTGTTTACTATTATTGGTTCTCTGTCCAAAGGACTCTCTTTAGTATCACTTGTAAGGTTGGTCTGGTTTTAACAAATTCCCTTACTTTCTACTTATAAGGAAATTGCCTAATTTCAACATCATATTTGAGGGACAATTCTGCCAGGTATATAATTCTTGGTTGGAAATTTTTCTCTTTCAGGATTTTATAAAAAACAATCCATTGTCTTCTCACCTGCGTGGTTTCTGCTGAAAAATCAAAGATTAGTCTTCTGATTGATTGCCCTTTATAGGTAACTTTTTGTTTTTCCCATGCCGCTTTCAGGATTCTTTGTTTGTCTTTGGTTTTGGTGAGTTTGGTGATGATATGTGTTGGTGATTTTCTTTTGGGGTCTATCCTTTTTTGAGTTCGTTGGACTTTCTAAATGTATATATTCTCATCTTTCATCATATCTGGGAAGTTCTCTTCCAACAAATCTTGGACAATTTTCTCAGTGTTTTTCTTTTTCTCTTATTGTTCTGGAATTCCTGTTACACTTATATTATTCCTTTTGATGGTATACCACATGAATCTTAAGCTTTCTTCATTTTGTTTTGATCTTTCTTTCTGATTGTTCCCTTTCCAAAGAAGTATTCAGGCATTTTTCTTCAATCTCCTTAATCTGTGTCCCATTGATTCAAACCTACTCCTTTGCCCTTTCAATGTATTATCTATTTCTGAAAATTTAGTACTAATATTCTGGATTTCTATCTGTAGATTTTGTATTGTTTCTATTGTTTCATTTATTTTGTCATTTTGTTCATGTATTTTTTTCTGAAATTTTTCTAGGTTTTGTCTGTTATTTTCCTTAATTTTGTCAGTGTTTTCCGTGATCTGTTTCTCCATTCATTGAAGGTACCTGAGTATAATTATTTTGAATTCCTTATCATTTTTCTCTTCTTGTTCTGGAATCAAGGAGTTCCAATGCTGCTTCTTCCTCAAGGATGTGTTCTGAGTTTGTATCCTGGTGCTTTGTTTGCACTGGTTTATCTTGCTTCTTTGTATGGACTCTGATGTTCTGTTGTCTCTAATACAGTGTGCCTTTTTGCATATATATTTAATTGGTGATTGTAAGTTGGAGTGATTCACCCAAAGTTTTCATTTTTTTTCCCTTGATATATCTGAATAAACAGGGTACTGTGCTCCTCTTTTCGCAGTAGCAGGCTTTATGCTCTCACTACCTGTCTCCTGGTTGGTATGATAGAAAATGAGAGTAGCTGCACAGATCTCTGATACTGTTTGTGAAGAACAGTTAAGGGTAAATCATGTTCTTATTAGTGGTCATGTGTCATTGCCCCATTGGTGCAAAAGGAAGTGGTGACCCTCACTGTTGACCTGCAGAAGGGTTGGGTGTGGTTGGGTCGTATGGGCACATTTGTGCTCTCCAACTCAGTTAGACAAAAACAACAATAAAAAAACCATCAAAAAAGTGAAAGCAAGAGAACAAAAAACACACCACATAAACACACAGGAACAATCACCAGAAAGAAAGAAAAAAAAAAAAAAAAAACAGTAAATGAGAGTAAATAAATACTTTTAAAAACCCAGAGAAATATGAATAGAAAAAGGGAAAACAAAATAAAACAAAACAAAATCCATAATATTTTGGGAGGAAAGAATAAGAGAAAGGAGGTAGAGTAGGAAAATTAAAAAAAAAGGGGGGGGAAACTGCAAAAAGAAAAATAAGGAATGGAGAGAACCACAAGGGAGAAAAAGATGGGAACCAAGAAAAGGAAAGAGAGATAAAGCTGAAAACTAGAACCTGGGAAGAGAATAAGAAAGAATAGTAATAAAAAGGACAAATAATAATAATAGTAATAATAATTTAAAAGCAGACAAAAACAAACAAACTGAAAAAAAAAATCTAGGCTGTGCAGGGCTGGATATCCAGGTGCATCAGAGTACACAGACTGGGATATGGAATTCCTACCACCCCAGAAGGTGGGTGGGAGTGAGAGATGGCCACATCTCTGTTCACCCAGAGGGTATGTGGTGTTAGAGTAAAAACAGGAATATTGCACTTTTCCTGTCTTCAGTATCCTATGTGTCCTTGCTGCCCCTTGCTAGTGAAGCTTGTTCTTAGGTCCCTGGAATATGACAGAATGTTATCACTTTAAATATCCAAAATGGTCAAACCACTTGTAAACATTCAAGATGACTGCATCCTTTGAACAGCCAAAAGTCCACAACTCAGTTTGTCTTCTTCTTTGCTGTTTCTCCTTTGATTCAACAGTCACCAGCACAGTCTTCTGTGTAGCCTCTGGCTAGCAGGGCCAATTTTTAGGTTAATTCTTAGGTCCTAACAGCATTTGGCAATATTCAAGCTGTCTATGCCCTCAGGATTACTGACAGTCCGCAGCTCTGTATGTCTTCTTTTTGGCTGTTTTTATGCAGGTTTTTCTACTAGTTGGAGTTTAGTCCACTTTTGTATCCTTCCTTTCAAATCTCAGGGTTCCAAGATTATCTTCTGTATCTGTATTAAATGGTTCCTCTTTTCTTTGTTGAAGAGGATCTCTGTAGTTTGTCTGCCTATTCTGCAACTTTACCAGAACCTATAAAATTACTTTTAATATTTAAAAGATTATTAACTTATTTTTTATCCCACCAGATAGAGAAGATATTTGCATCTCCATAAGCATATTACCTTAACACAGTCCATTCTAGACATGTGTTTTTCTCTGGAGAAAAAAAGACTCTTCTAACCCAAAGATGGGCATGTTAGGCTATTAGAAAATATTGTGTTAGGTATTTTTATGAACTCTCAGTGCAATCAAAACTCTAACTTAAAAATGTTTTGCCTGTCCAAATCAAGGACAGAATGTGTTCATTAATGAAGTTGCATCTATAAGACAATATTTGAGGAAAACATTCTGAAAAAGGGACATGCTATGTCATGTATGGTAAGTAGGGTAGAATTTTATAAAGATAAAATAACCAAAAAACAGTTGCCATCAAGTTGATTCTGACTCATGACAATCCCATGTGCATAAAAATAGAACTATAATCCATAGAGTTTTCAATAGTGATTTTGATAGTCAATCTTCAAACCTTCTTTCTGAAGTGCTTCTAGGTGGACTCAAACCTCCAAGCTTTTGGTTGGCAGCTAAATGCGTTAACCATTTGCACCACTCAGAGACTCCTAAAGCCAGTTATTATATGTTTTATATAATATTGGCAGAGTGCCTAAGGCATTTGTCTGGTAACCAGAAGATTGTCGGTTCACACTCACCAGCCACTCCTTGGAAAGAAGATTGGGCAATATACTTTTGTAGTGATACCACCTCAGAAACCCAAGGAGGGGTTGCTATGAGTTGGATCTGACTTGATGATGGCAATGAGTTTTTTGTTTTTTTTTTTTAATATATATATGTTGACTCCAAATAACTAAACATATGAAAACATTAATCTTATTGCAATTCATTTGTATAATTACATGCTCTTGATAATGAAATATTGGTAAACTTTGCACATAAATAGAAAGAACTTATCAAGGAAAAAGTGTAGAAGTAAAAACGTGAAAAAAGGTATATACTTTCCATTATGACTGGTATGAATTAATATTTAATTATACTAGCTAAAAAATAAAGAATTGTGAACTTCCTATTAGGTATAAAGACTAAAATTATTGAAAAGTGTGTGACTGGTATATATAATTAGAAGAATTAGTTGTTCTTATTACATTAATTTAGCAACTTAGAAAGTATTATAACATGAAAATTCTCAAAAGACATCCTCTTAGATTTTTTGACTCGTTGATATTTCACTTATAAATATCATGTCATTTGTTTTATAAAACATGTTATTTAATGCATATGACATATATTTAATAATTCTATAGTCAATATGAATGTTAGCTTTAAAATGAGGGCAAAAAGATAAATATAAAATTATATCTTTGTATGTATATATATTTGTGTGTATGTGTGTGAATTTGTAATTATACATGTTGTTGTTTTTGTTATGTGCCGTTGAGTTGGACCCAACTCATAGCAACCCCTCCTTGGGTTTCTGAGGCAGTATCACTATGGAAATAGATTGCCCACCTTCCTTCCAAGGAGTGGCTGGTGGGTTTGAACCGCCAGCCTTCTGGTTAGCAGTCAAGTGCCTTAGGCACTACGCTAACAGAGCTCCTGAAATTAAACATAGGCATATGTATTTATATGAACATTATATAAATTACATAACTTATTCAGTAACATCAATCTTTGACTCCAGAAAAGCTTACTTATTTTTTTTATAATTGACAAGTATTATGCCAACCTTTTATATTTTTAATTCCATACAAAATACAAATATAAAATTTTGATGGCTGATAATGTTACAAAGTATCCCATATTTAAAAATAGCAGAATGGATTAAGGGAATCCATTCTAAATAAATGTTCTACATGAGCAATTTGTTAATTAAAAACCATATTAGTTTATTTATCTATATACTTCAGGGATGGGAAAACTATGGTACATGGTTTAACTCTCCCCTATCGGCTGTTTTTGGCTAATTAAGTTTTATTGGAACTCAGTCACATCCATTCTTCTATTTATGCCTATACTCTTTTTGTGAAATAATAGCAGTTTAGGAGTTGCAACAATTGCCAGACAGTCCAAAAAGCCTAAAGAAAGTCAACTTACAGCTAATGTAGATTATTACCATACTCAGTTGTAAGAATTCATCATGACTTTAGGTTTTTAACAAATTGATCATAGATTTTCATGTTGTTTTTCTTAGATGTTGTCCAGTAAGTTCTAACTCATAGTGACCCTCTGTGCAACAGAAGGAAACATTACCCGTTCCTGTGCCATATTCACAATCATTGCTATGTTGAGACCACTGTCTCAGCCTCTTTGTCAACCCATACCACTGAGCATGTCTTCCTATTGACATTCTACTTTATCAAGCAGTATGACTTTCTTCAGAGATTGGTCACTCCAGATAACATGTCCAAAGTACATGAGACAAAGTCATACCATCCTCATTTCTAAGGAGTAGTCCAGATGTCCAGCTGTACTTTGTCCAAGACAGGTTTGTTCATTCTCTGGCAGTTTGTGTTATATTCAATATCCCTTGACAGCATCACAATTCAAATGCATCAATTCTTCTTCAATTTTCCTTTTTCATTGTCCAGCCCTTGCATGCATATGAAGCCATTGGAAATACCATATCTTGGGTTAGATTTACCTCTGCCATCAAAGCAATATCTCTGCTCTTCAACACTTTAAAGAGATATTTTGCAGCAGATTTACAGTATGTCATCTGACTTCTTGACTGCTTCCATAGACATTAATTATGGATCCAAGTAAAATGAACTCCTTGACAACTTCAGTCTTTCACATTTATGATGATGTAGTTTATTGTTCTAGTTGTAAGGATTTTTCTTTTCTTTATGATAATCTGTAGTCCATACTGAAGGCTGTAGTCTTTGATCTTCATCAGTAAGTGCTTCAAGTACTCGTTGCTTTCAGCAAACATGGTTGTGTCTACACATGGTTGTTAATGACTCTTCCTCCAAACCTGATTCTGTGTTATTGTTCAGATAGTCCAGCTTCTCAGATTATCTGCTCAACATATTGAGTAATTATGGTGAACGAATAAAACTCTGATGCACACCCCTTCTGATTTTAAACTTTTGTTCTACTCAGACAACTTCTTCTTAGTCTTTGTACAGGTTCCTCATGAGCACAATTATGGCTTCTGGAATTCCCATACTTCAAAATGTTATCTATAATTTGTTATATCCACAGAGTTGAATGCCTTTATATAGTCCACAGATCACAGGTAAACATCTTTCTTGTTTTCTCTGCTTTCAGCCAAGCTCCATCTGACATCAACAATAACATCCCTCATTCCATGTCTTCTTCCGAATCCATCTTGAATTTCTTCCAGTTCCCTGTTAATGTACTGCTGCAACTGTTTTTGAAATATCTTCAGCAAAACTTTACTTGTGTGTGATTTATGATGTCACTCAATAATTTCTGCATTCTGTAGGATTACCACTCTTTGGAATGGACACAATTATAGATCTCTTCCAATTGGTTAGCTGTCTTGCTAATTTTTTTATTAGACTAGCGAGGACTTCTAATAGTGCATTCATCTGCTGAAATATCTCAATTAGTATTCCATTAATTTCTGAAGCCCTCTTTTTCACCAATATCTTCAGCACAACTTGGACTTCTTTCTTGATCATATGCTACTTTCTGAAATGGTTGAAACTTGACGAATTCTTTTTGGTATAGTGACACTGTATTCCTTCCATTTTCTTCTGATGCTTCCTGCTTCGTTCAGTATTTTGCCCATAGCATCTTTCAATATTGTAACTCAAAGTTTGAACTTTTTATTCTTTTGTTCAAACTTTTTCCTATTTCCCAACTTAAAATGGAGCTCCATTCTGACAACTACATCATAAGTTGTTCTAATGTAAGGTGAATGCCTCATTTTTTTTAAGTATTTATTATTATTGCATTTATTATTAGTATATTTATAAGTTGGGTCATTATTGCTCTTTGGGGGTTTGAAACATTAAATATAAAATTATATAAAAATTGGCCAGGGAAAACCTGATGGATACCAGAGAAACACTGTCTGATATATTACTAGGCAATGTTATGAATAGCCCAGAAACATTGTCCGATACAGTGCAGGAAGACCAGCCCCTTGGGTCAGAAGGCACTCAAGGTACAAGTGCGAAAGAGTAGAACCAACATTAATGATATGGATAAAGTAAAGCTTTTGGAACCTCCATTTGCTGACATGGCATGATTCAATTTGAGGAAACACAGCTGCAAACATCCATTAATAATAGGAACATGGAATGTACAAAGTATGAATCTAGGAAAATTGGAAGTTTTCCAAAATGAAATGGAACACATAAAGATCGATATTCTAGGCATTAATGAGCTGAAATGGACCAGTTTTGGTCATTTTGAATCAGACGACCATATGATCTACTATGCCTGGAATAATAGTTGGAAGAGGAATGGTATGTCATTCATCATCACAAAGGATGTTTCTAGATCTGTCCTCAAGTACAATGCTGTCAGTGATAGGATAATATCCATATGCCTACAAGGAAGACCAGTTAATACCATGATTATTCAAATTTACACACCAACCACCAAAGCCAAAGATGAAGAAATTGAAGATTTTTATCAACTTCTGCAGTCTGAAATTGACTAACCATGCAATCAAGATGTGTTAATTATCACTGGTGACTGGAATGCAAAAGTTGGAAACAAAGAATTACTGGTAGTTTGGAAATTTGGTCTTGGTGACAGAAATAACACTGGAGACCACATGATAGAATTTTGCAAGACCAACGACTTATTCATTGCAAATACCTTTTTTTCAACAACACAAATGGTGACTATACACATGGATATCACCAGATGGAGTAACAGGAATCAGACTGACTACATCTGTGTCAAGTGGTGATGGAAAAGCTCAACATCTTTAGCCAAAACTAGGCCAGAGGGAGCTGATTGTGGAACAGACCATCAACTGCTCATATGCAAGTTCAACTTGAAGTTAAAGACAATTAAAACGAGTCCACAAGAGCCAAAATATGATCTTGAATATATCCCTCCTGAATTTAGAGACCATCTAAATAATAAAGTTGATATATTGAACACCAATGACTGAAACCAGAAGAATTATGGGATGACATCCAGAACATCATCCATGAAGGAAGCAGGATGTCATTAAAAAGACAAGAAAGGAAGAAGGAAAAAAAAAAAAAAGGATGTCAGAAAAGACTCTGAAAATTGCCCTTGAATGGAGAGTAGCTAAAGCAAATGGAAGAAATGACAAGATAAAAGAGTTGAATAGAAGATTTCAAGGAGCAGCTCAAGCAAACAAAGCCAATTACTATAATGCAATGTGCAAAGACCTGGAGTTATAAAACTAAAAGGGAAGAACACTCTCAACATTTCCCAAGCTGAAAGAACTGAGGAAAAAAATTAAGCTTAATGGTGCAATCCTGAAAAGTTCTATGGGCATCAAAAGAAAATGGAAGGAATGAACAGGTCATTGTCTCAAAAACACCTGATCAATCTTCATCCATTTTATGAGGTGGCATATGATCAAGAACCAATGGTATTAAAGGAAGAAGTTGAAGATGCACTGAAGGAATTGGTGAACAACAAAGCTCCAGGAATTGAATATCCATTGAGATGTTCCAACAAATGGATGCCCCACTAGAGGTGCTCACTCAGTTATGCCAAGAGATTTGGAAGGCAGCTACCTGGCCAACTGACTGGAAGAGATCCATATTTGTACCCATTCCAAAGGAAGATGATCCCACAGAATGTGGAAATCATTGAACAATATCATTAATATTGTACACAAGTAGAATCTTACTGAAGATAATTCAAAAGCGGTTGCAACAATATGTTTTCAGAGAACTTCCAGAAATCCAAGCTGGATTCAGAAGAGGACGTAGAACAAGGGATATCATTGCTGATGTCAAATGGATCTTGGCTCAAAGCAAAGAATACCAGAAAGATGTTTACTTATGTTTTATTGACTAAGCAAAGGTATTTGATTGTGTGGATCATAACAAATTATGGATAACATTGAGAAGAATGGGAATTCCAGAACACTTAAATGTACTCATAAGGAACCTGTACATAGAGCAAGAGGCTGTCATTCGAATGGAACAATGGGGGCATTGCATGGTTTAAAATCAAGAAGGGAAAGTGTCAGGGTTGTATCCTTTCACCATACTTGTTTAATCTATATGCTGAGAAAATAATCCAAGAAGCTGCACTATATGAAGAAGAATGTCGCATCAGGATTGGAGGAAGAATCATTAACCACTTGTGATACACTGATGACACCACTTTCCTTGCTGAAAATGAGGATGACTTAAAGCTCTTACTGATGAAAATGAAAGAATACAGTCTGCAGTATGGATTACATCTCAATATAAAGAAAACAAAAATCCTCACAACTGGACCTATAAGAATCATCACAATAAGTGGAGAAAAAATTGAAGTTGTCAGACTTCACATTGCCTGGTTCTCCAATCGATGCCAATGGAAGCAGCAGTCAGGACATCAGATGATGTCCTGGGCAAATTGGCTGCAAAAGATCACTTTCTAGTGCAGAAGTGCAAAGATATCTCTTTGAGGACTAAGGTGCACCTGACACAAGCCATGGTATTTTCAGTCACATCATATGCATGTGAGAGTTGGACAATGAATAAGGAAGACCAAAGAAGAATTGATGCTTTTGAGTTGTGCTGGCGAAGAATGCTGAGATTTATGGATTCCTAAAAGATCTAACAATTCTGTCCTGGAGGAAGTACAGCCAGAATGCTCCTTGGAGGTGAGAATGGCCAGACTTCATGTCATGTTGTCATGTTGTCATGTGGTCATGTTGTCAGAAGGGACCATTCCCTGGAGAAAGATTTCATGCTTTGTAAGGTGGAGGGTTGATGAAGGAGGAGAAGGCCCTCAACGAAAAGGATTGGCTGCAGCAATGGGCTCAAGTATAGCAAGGATCGTGGAGCTGGCGCAGGACCAGGCAGTGTGCCATTCTGCTTTGCTTAGGTTGCAATGAGTCGGAAATGACTTCACCACACCTAACAACCTAACAACAACATATACATATCCTCACGCATACAATTATACACACCTCCATAAAAAATGGAAACTATCGGCATTTTGTCAGTTACAGTAATAATTCCACTTGTTGAAGTTTCTGGATCATCTGAACCATCACTGGGAACGGGAATGGTATTTTTAGACATAAGCTTACTACAAGTTGTATGTTCCCTCTATACACTGCAATAGGAGCTCTGGTAGCATAGTGGCTAAGGCACTTGACTGCTAACCAGAAGGCTGGAGGTTCAAACCCACCAGCCACTCCTCGGAAGGAAGATGGGGCAATCTACTTCCGTAGTGATACTGCCTCGGAAACCCAAGGAGGGGTTGCTATGAGTCAGGTCCAACTCGACGGCACATAACAACAACAACAACATACACTGCAATATTTTATGTAGTATATACTACTAATTATAAGATGTACAAAAGAAGAAAATCAGATAGTCATAAGTGTGCTTTGCTGTAATTCGAATACATTTTATGTAAGGGACTACATGTACTCAATGAACCATTTGCATATATAGTCAACCATGCACATCAATACCAATATGTGTGCACTCCCTTTTTTTAAAAAAAAAAAAATCTATTAGCACTCGAGCTGGGGATCCAGTCTTGATTTATGCTCATTATCATTATTTCTCCTTAATGTTGGAAATATTCTTTCCATAAAATTGATCAATATAGAGAAAATCATATTAAGTATCTGAATTTCTAGTAGAATAAGAATTGTAGTAATAGTTTTTATATGCAAAACTTCTCTGAAAATTTGGTTCATATGTAAAGGAAGCTTTCAATAAGTATCAAATATTCCTAATAAGGTTTTGCAATGTAATCATTTCTACACCAAAGATTATTTCTTTCCAGACTTTTTCAAAGTACAAGAGAAAGAGGTATTGGATCTGTAGGTGAAGTTCTGTGGTGGGCACTGAGTGTTACAAATCTGCAGTAAAAAATTTGCCTGCGTATTTGTCAGGTACTCCACTTTAGGGATGGCACACTGTTAAGTGGGAAATAATATTTACAAGTAAATTCCAGGATACATTCAAACCCATCAGGTGTATAATAATAATAATAATAATAATAATAAACTGTTGATAAGGAAATAACATATAACCCCCAGCTGAACTGCATAACAATGGCATGTTCTTCATCCTCTTATGTGAGTAGTTTCACTTAGTAATTGACTTTCTAAGTGGATCCTGGATAAAATCAGTTTTACTAGTGTATCTAATCAAGGACAAATGATACATATTTACTTTAAATTTTATCTTAGACTGATCAAATATATATTACTAGGCATTTTTTGCTATCATTATTTTTAAGATATCTAATATTTAACCAACTTCCTTTTTAACCTTTTTTTTTTCCCCCCTTTCACTACAAATTATAGAGCATAATAAAAACATGCCTTATAGGTCTGACAAATAGAAATTGGTTTACGGTATATGTATTAACTAGAATCTAAGATCTACTTGAGGATATATTCTGTGTTTTATTAATCTCTTTTAAGCTATAAACTGCTATGCTATGCCTCAAGTTTTCTTATGTAGTGATTGTTTCATATAAATCAATAAATGGTTAAGTGAATGGGTTATTGGAATAGCAAATGGCTAACTTGAATCATTTAAAAGTACCAAACTCACATCTTGATAAAGATATCACCAACCTGACAATATAATTGTGAGTTCCAGTGCTAATCTGATACAAAATTGCTGTGTTACATTCATCAGGACAGTGAAGTTATTTGGACATCAGTTTTCTCATTTGTTAAATGAAGCAGCTGGACATTGTACAACTATAATACTTATTGTAAGTTATTTTACACACTCACCCACAACATTCTTCAGCTTCACAGGTTGCTGCTTTGCTCCACAAACACATAATTTAACACCTAATTGTCTCCACATTATTGGAAATGAGAAAATTGTCAGGGAAAGGTCATTGAGGAGAATTTATTCAGCACAGCATGATGGCAGTTTCTGGCTTTCAAGTGCTGCTTGGGATATCACAAGATAATCACTTGTCTGGTAGCTGAGAGGTCTTTTAATCTTGAGTCGGTTTTCTATTTAAACTCAAATTTGTGGCATCTTTTTGGAACATAGGGACAGAATTTGGCATATGCAAAATTAACCTGGGTAGCTGCTGTTGTATATCTATTGTTTAATAGGTAAACATTTCCTTTGTTTAGGTAGAATTTTGCATGTAAAGTATAACATCCTTTATCCAGAGCCTAACATTTTTATTTTTATTTACATTTAATTCTTTTGAGTTTACTACCCTTTCCATTTCCTCTGAATGAATTTAACATTTTTAAAGCCCTGTAGCCCCTGTCAACCCATATCATTACCATCAAGAACAGACTTAATCTCAACTCTGAGCTCTTGATATATTGGGATATCTCTTCAGAAAATTAAAAATATGCCTGAGGAAGAAATTAACCTATCATGCCTAAGGCATTTGACTGCTAACCAGATGGCTGGTGGTTCAAATTCACCAGCCACTCCTGGGAAGAAAGGTTGAGCAATCTACTTTCATAGATATACCCTCCTCAGAAACCCAAGGAGGGGTCGCTATGAGTCTGAATCAACTTGACTGCTGTAAGTTTGGTTTTGGTTTTTGAAATCATGTAAAGGAGCTCTGGGGGGACAGTGCTTAAGGCATTTGACTGCTAATAGGATGGTGGGGAGTTCAAACCCACCAGTTGCTCCTTGGAAAGAAGATTGGGCAATCTACTTCTGTAGAGATACCACCTCAGAAACCCAAGGAGGGGGTCACTATGAGGAATGGACTAGACCCCAGTGAGTTTGGTTTGGAAACAATGGAAAATTTGTAAATTCTTTAGCAATATTGTTAGTGTTCTGATGAGTGGTTAAAAAATTGTATAATATGAAAGTCTGTGACACGATGAAGTTATTAAGAAGTTCAGAAATGCACATTCTCCACAGACTAAATAATTATGCACTTCTTTTAGATGTTTATAGATACTGTTACAAAATTAACTTAAAGTTGTTATTAAATGCATAGTTTTTCATTCAGTATTTTCTCAAATGAGAAATCCAACTAACAAACTTTCATGTTTTATTATTTATATTCATACATAAAATTATTTTAATTCCTAAGTGTTCCCTATAAAATATTGGACTTCATAAGAAAATATACTTATGAGTGTTCCTTACTATGTTCATAATCATCAGTATTTTCTAACCTGTTAGAGTTAAACATAACTTTGTTACGTTATGATCCAAACAGAAAACCAAACTCACTGCTGTCAAGTCATTTCCAACTCATAGCAACCCCTTCTTGGATTTCTGAAGGGATATATCTACAGAAATAAATCGCCCTATTTTCCTTCCAAGGAGTGCCTAGTGGGTTTGAACCACCAGCCTTCTGGTTAAAAGTCAAATGCCTTAGGCACTATGCCCAATATTATAGTGTTGTTACAGAAGATATTATTGCAAATAAGAACAGTATAATATATTGCTGTTGTTCCTTACTTTTGGGATTCACATTTTCAAAAATATTTCTAAAATAGGATTGTGTTGTTAGAGGCCATCAAGCAGATTCTGACTCAAAGCATCCCTACATACAACAGAACAAAATACTGCGTGATCCTGTGCAGTTCTCACAACTGTTGGCCATGCTTAAACCCATTGTTGTAGCCAACAAAGAAGACTTTAAATAGGTCTTCTGCAGCACATTTCACCAGTGCAATATGTTGTTTTATATCTTAACTGCTGCTTCCATACGTGTTGATTGTGGACTCGAGTAAAATAATATCCTTGACCACTTCAATCTTTTCTCAGTTTATCATGATACTGCTTATTGGTCCAGTCATGAAGATTTTGGTTGAGGTATAGTCCATACTGAAGTCCGTAGTCTTTAATATTCATCAGTAAATGTTTTAAATCTCTTCACTTTTAGCAAGCAAAGTTGTGTCATCTGCATATTGCAGATTGTTAATTAGTCTTCCTCCATTTCTGATGCCATGTTCTTCTTCTTATAACCCAGCTTCTCAGGTTATTTGCTCAGTCTACAGATTGAACAAGTATAAATGAAAGGATACAACCCTGATACATACCTTTCCTGATATTAAACCCTTTTTCTATTGTAACGACTGCCTCTTGGTCTATTCCTCATAAGCACAATTATGTGTTCTGAAATTCCCATTCTTTGCTGTGTTTTCCAAAATTTCTTATGATCCATATAGTTTAATACTTTTGCATAGTACAGTCAATAGAACATAGGTAAACATGTTTCTGGTATTCTCTGCTTTCAGCCAAGATACATCTGACATAAGCAGTGATATCCCTCATTCCATGTCCCCTTCTGAATCTGCCTTGAATGTTTGGCAGTTCTTTGTTGATATACTCCTGCAACCATTTTTGGATTTTTTGCAAAAATTTTACTTGCAGGTGATATTAATGATATCACATTAATTCAACAATTTCCACAATATGTTGAATCACTTTCTTTGTAATGAACACAAATCACTTCCCATTGGTTGGCCAGGTAGCTGTCTTCCAAATTTCTTGGCATAGACAAGTAAAATATTCCAGTATTTCATCCCTTAGTTGAGACATTTCAATTGGTATTCCATCACTTCCAGGAGGAACTATAAAATTAATATGTGTAGTACTTACATTATCTAATATCTGTAAAGCAGTTATTAATTTGATCATATCATCAAAAGGTTCTGCTGTCTAGAATCTTATGGTAAAGTGATTTTGTTCATGAATATAAGCTTAAGAGGGTCTATTATATAAAATGAATCTACTCATGTTTTAAATAATCATAACATACAGTAAAGATAACCAATACCTTAAAATGAGTGAAATTCTACCAAATTGACCTTATCAACAGGAGAAAATGAGAGCTGGCTGCATGCAGGAAAAAAAGGCCAAAGACCTATAAGCTTTTCATGTGAAGTTCTGTCACTATGACATGTTAGTTTATGGCCCCTTGTCAGTTTTTCTTGTTTTGATACATATAAACACCGAGTGACTTAAATCTCTAAAATGTCATTTTAAAATATACAAGTACAGTACATAAGCTGTCATTTGACAAATGCATTGTGGAAACAAAGCCAGGAACATAACATCTTTCACCATCCTATTTTCTTCACTGTTGATTCTAGGTCCCTTCAGGCAATAAAAGACTCTAGAGATTCCTTAATGGAATACAACTTTAGGCTACAACTTTATTAGCTTAAACAAAGAACATGGCAATTATCCCCAGTTGGATTCAGCAAGCCACTAGGCAGCAATGATACCAAATTCCCCCAGAAACTGTTTGATATCTCTTTTAACCCCAAATTGCCTTTTATAAAGAGAACCAGGCCATCAGTCCTGCCTAATACTTATATTCAGAATAAAGTTTTACCCTTTGAGGGGAGGCAACTAATTCCCACTTTCTGTACTCAGGAATTTTAAGACTTTTTTTTTTTTTAATTATTTAACATATTCTTTTTTTTATTTTTAAATACATTTTATTGAAATATAATTTATGTACAGTGAAATACACAAAACTAAAATGACATGCGTCAATGCATTTCTTTTTTCTTTTTTTTTTTTGCAGTGTTCCCTCACCTTCCCTCCCAGCTCTGACAACCAACAAAGAAAGTTTCCCTCCATGTATAAACCTTCCCTTGACCAACCTCCACAACAACGAACTAATACTATATTTGTCCTTCTATAATTGACTTATTTCACTCAGCATAATGTCCTTCAAGTTCATCCGTATTACTTGATGTTTTAAAGACTCTACATTATTCTTTAGTGCTACATAGCATTCCATTCAATAGTTTGGTCATCCACTCTTCTGCTATAAATCTTGGAGATAAGTCCCTTGCCAAATATGTAATGATCAGCAAATATGAATTTGCTGTGCTCATTTTTGTTATGTGCTTTTTTGTGGTGTTGATTTCTTTGTTCCATATAATTTTTTATGCTGAGCTCATTCTGTTTATGAATCATGTTATCACTTCCCTCATTGCTATTGTTTTAGTATTTGCTGAATGTTTATGCTGGTCCTCTTTTTAATTTTGATGTGAAGGTTTATAATTTTTTTTTGAGGTTATCCTGTGATTTATAGTTTTCTTCCCAAGTTTGGAACAGTCCATTCTATCCTGTAGTTGTCTTGATTTCCCTACCATCTAGAAGTTCTGTAACGACACAGTTTTTTCCCTCTTTTTGGTTTGTAGTTGTCCTCATTTGTCAATTGATGTCTCTGGTTGCCTGTTTACAATCTTGTAAGCTTCTTTACTTTGGATACTTCCATAGCTGGGTTGGTTTCTGGGTTATATCATCATGTGTGTTAATGGTCAGTTGTTGCTGGCTGTTCTAGCTTCTGTTAGCATCTCTAACAAAGGGCTCCTGTTAGCATGTCTTGTAAGGGTGGTATGGCTTTAACAAATTCCCTTAATTTCTGCTTATCTGGAAATGTCCTAATTTCACCATTATATTTGATGGACAATTTTGCTGGGTACATAATTCTTGGTTGGAAATTTTTCTCTTTCAGGGTTTTATACATACCATCTCATTGTCTTCTCACCTGCTTGGTTTCTGCCAAGAAATTCGAGCTTAGTCTTATCGGTTGCCCCTTGTAGGTAACTTTTCATTTTTCCCATGCTGCTTTCATGATTCTTCTTTGTCTTTGGTTTTGGTAAGTTTTATGATGATATATCTGGGTGATTTTCTTTTGGGGTTTATCCTGTTTGGGGCTTGTTGGACTTCCTGAATGGATATATTCTCATCTTTCATCATAGCAAGAAAATTCTCTTCCAACAAATCTTTGACAGTTTTTTTCTGCGATTTTATTTGTCTCTTCCTGTTCTGGAATTCCTATTACAAATGTTGTTGTTGTTGTTATGTGCCATGGGTTTCTGAGGCAGTATCACTACAGAAGTAGGATTGCCCAACCTTCATTCCGAGGAGTGGCTGGTATATTCTTTTTGATGGTATCCCACATGAACCTTAGGCTTTCTTCATTTTGTTTTGATCTTTTTTCTGATTGATCCCTTTCCAAAGAAGTGTTCAGGTATTTGCCTTTAATCTCAGTAATTCTGTCTTCCATTGATTCAATTCTGCTCCTTTGCCCATTCAATGTCTTATCTATTTCTGAAAACTTAGTATTAATCTTCTGGATTTCTGTGTGTAGACTTTGTATCATTTCTAATTTTTCATTTATTTTGTTATTTTGTTCTTGTATTGTCTTTTGAAATTGTTCTAGTGTTTTCTCTGTGTTTTCCTTGATCTATTTCTCAATTAATTGAAGATACCTAAATATAATTCTTTTGAATTCCTTATCAGGGAGTTCCAATGTTGTGTCTTCCTCAGGGATGTGTTTTGGGTCTGTATCCTGGTCCCTTGTTTCTCCTGCTTTCTCTTGCTTCTTTGTGTGGACGATGATGCTCTGTTGTCTCCGAGGCATTGTGACATTTTGGTGTTTTATAATTAATTGGTGATTGTATGTTGGAGTGACTTACCCACAATTTTTGTTCTCTTTGTATGTTATCTATGCAAGCAGGGTACTGTGCTCCACTATTTGCTAGTTGACAGTACTTATACACTCACCACCTGTCTCCTTTCCTGTTGTCAGCCTCTCATATGTCCCTGCCAACCTTGGCAAACAGAGCCTATTCTTAGTCCCTGGAATCTGAATGAGTATGCTATCACATTAAAATCCAAAATGGTTGCCACTTATAAACATTCAAAATGGCTGCACCCTTGGTCACTTTAATAAAATCTCTGAAATGGCTGCCACATGTAAACAATCAAAATGGCTGCGCCCTCCAGACAGCAGAAAGTCAACAGTTCAGGTTGTCTCCCTCCTTACCATTTCCTTCCTAGTCTTAGGCTACCAGCGCATTCATCTCTGCAGCCCTTGGTGACCCAGGGCTGATCTCCCGACACTGCTTGGAAATATTCAGGCTGTTGGTCCCATCAGAGTAGCTGACAGTCAGCGGCTCCGACAATCTCTGTACTCACTGTTTTTGTTCAGGTTTTTCCACTAGTTTGTGCCTAATCCACTTGTATATAGTTCCTTTCAAAGCTCAGAACTCCAGGATTATCTTCTGTACCTCTGTCAATTGGTTTTTCTTTTCTTTGTTGAAGAGGATCTGTGTCATTTGTCTGACTATTCCTCCATCTTACCAGAAGTCAGGAAGTTTAAGGCTTAAAAGAAAGAAGTATTGTTAGTTACTTGTATGTAATTATAAGTTCACAGAAGCAAAATAATATAATGTTCTAACTCTTAAATTAAGATCAGGAATTTTTCCTTTCTTGCCCATTTGTTTTTCGAATTATCCGATTTCCAGTACACCAAATAGTCATTAACACAGTTGGATATTGGCAAATTCATTCTTTTTTCCATTCTTCATGATTTCTTTAGGATTTATCTTTAGAACTGGATAAATTATGCCAGCTTTAGGCAAGCTAAGAGCTATGTCATTTATCAATAAAACACTCCATATTACCCTCACTAGATTCCCTCATTTCTCCCCTTTTGAAACTTTTTAAAGTGTTATCTCACCACGCAATTTCCTTGTTTTTTTTTTTTTTTTTAAATTTCTCTCCTACTATCTATTAACAGCAGTGAGTTTGGTTTGGTTTGTTTTTTTTTTTCCCTACTCAGATTACATATAGCATGGATACATGAAACAATCTGGGTACCTACAAATACTTTGATGTCATTGAATTGTAAGTTTTCTTTATGGTTATAAGGAAGTTGAGATCAAGAGAGCCACTCCTTAGAAGGAAGGTGGGGCAATCTACTTCTGTAGTGTTACCACCTTGGAAACCCCAGGAGGGATCGCTATGAGTTGGGTCCAACTCAATGGCACATAACAACTACAACAACATGCTATTTTATTTTTTAAAAAATACCATTAGTGCACTTCTGAAAATATCTTTCTAGGGGGAAGGAGACATCACAACCAGCAAAAAACAACAACAAAAACAAAATGTAGGGTGTATGTTATTTGCCTGAAAATATGATAATTAAAATTTGGATGTAAGAAAGAAGTCTGTCGACATTAGGAATATTGTACCTGAAGGAAAAGGGGAGGATTGGAGGACATTTTAACCCAAGAGAGAAGTGGTCATGACCATGGGAATGGAGAGTAGGAAGTTGAATAGAGGGATATTTAGGAAATTTAATACTCGAGGTGACTGAATCAGTAGAGTGTAGGACTACCTATTGATTCTGCTTAAATTAATTGGCAAATTTGATTGCCCTTCATTTCAATAGCTATTTAAAGATTGCAGTAAATTCCGAAATGTGGGAAATTGATGAACTATATAGTTTCATACTATTCTGTTTGGAAATATGCAATCTATTTTTTGTATGAGTTAATCACGTAGCTTCTTCCTCCTCCTTTAATTATGTAGAAATTAGTGAATCTCAATTTTATTTTCTTTTATTTGTAGAATCCTTACTAAAAAAAAAAAAAAAAGAAAAAATTGAAATTATTCTGCTTCCATGACTTCCTTCCCATCTACTCCTAAAAGCACAAATAAACAAAAACAGGTATTGTGGCATTGCTTTTCATTAATGCACTTGAAACAAAGCAGTTTTGTTTTTAGAATTTATTAATAGGCTCTTGAAACCATATTAATAGTCACTTGGAACCCCAGTTGATTATTTATTTGAAGCTTATCTTATGAGCTGAAGAAGTTCAGAAGAACCCGTAAAAAGTCATTATGCTATCAAAGCATGCTGAGATGGCTTATTCTTGTATTATTTCACAGAAATCTATGATTCTACTTGTTAGCAGCATGAAAAATAAATCTGCTGAAAAACAATATACGGCTCTTCCTGGGAAACAATTAAGGCACCACTGTCTGTTCTTGTCTGTCATTCTACCACTCATCTCTCAGTTTGTTGCTGTCATTCCACCACTCATCTCTCAGTTTGTTGTTGTCATTCCACCACTCATCTCTCAGTTTGTTGTTGTCATTCCACCACTCATCTCTCAGTTTGTTGTTGTCATTCCACCACTCATCTCTCAGTTTGTTGTACTGTGGTAGCTTGCATTTTGCTGTGATGCTGGAAGCTCTGCTGCTGGTATTTCAAGTACCAGTAGGATCACCCATAAGAGATGGGTTTCAGTGGAGCTTCCAGAGTAAGACAGACTAGTAAGAAGGAAGAAGCAGCCGACTCTGAAAAAAAATTTGCCCCTGAAAACCTTATGGATAGCAGTGAAAAATTGTCTGATGCAGTGCCGGAAGATGAGCCTCTTACATTGGAAAGCAAAATACTCAAAATAAGAACTGTCAAGTTTTAGGGGGACTATTTTAATTTTGTATACTTTTCACTTGAACATACTAAGTGCACATGAAATCTTATTGATCATGTTACGTTAGTCCTTCCATCAAGGATTCAAGCAATTCACCAAAGAAAATATCAGTCAAGATGTGAAACTATCTCTAAGCTGTTAAATGTGATTTTTACAGCAAAGGTCCTAATCAAATGAACAGTATTCAAATTGACATTGATCAATGTACTTGACTAAGGGTGAGGAATTAATTTTAATAAAATATAGAAAATTAAGTGCTCTATCTTATTATAAGAAGCTCAAATATGACTATAATATGGCTGTTTATTTGGAATTTTTGTCTTTATGTACTATCCAGTCAGTTTTGATTCATATTTATGCTGTGTACAAAAGCTGAGAACAAAACGCTGCCTGGCCTTGCATCATTCTGACAATTGTTGCTATATTTGACGCTGTTGTTGCAGCTATCATGTCGATCCATTTTGTTGAGAGTCTTCCCTTTTTTTCACTGACACTCTCTCTACTTTACCTACCATAATGTCCTTTTCCAGAGACTGGTCCCTCCTCCTAACATGTTCAAAGGACATGAGATGAGGTCATACCATCCTTACAGTTAAAGAGCATTCTGGTTATACTTCTTCCAAGACTGATTTATTCATTTTTCTGGCATTTCATGGAGTATTCAATATTCTTCACCAACACCATAATTCAAAACCCAACTAATATTCATTGGCCTTATTCACTTCCAGGTTTTGTATGCATATGAAGCAACTGACGATGCTATGGCTTGGATCAGGCGCACCTAAGTGACATCTTTGCTGTTTAATGCTTTAAACAAATTTGCTAAATGCAATATTAATTTGATTTCTTGACCACTTCTATGGAGGTTTGTTGTGGATCTAAATAAAATGAAATCCTTGAAGACACCAATATTTTCTCCATTTACCCATGATGTTGCTTTTTAGTCTAGTAAGGATTTTTGTTTTCTTTATGTTGAGGTGTAATCCATACTGAAGGCTGTATGTAGTCTTTGCTCTTCATTAGTAAGTGGAGCTCTGGTGGGATAGTGTCTAAGGCATTTGATTAGGTTTTAACAACCAGCTACTCCTCGGAAGGAAGATTGGGCAATCTACTTCAGTAGAGGTACTGCCTCAGAAACCCAAGGAGGGGTCATGGTGAGTCAGATCTAACTCAATGGCAGTGAGTTTGTTTTTTTGGTTTTCAAGTTCTCTTTATTGTCAAGAAACATGGCTATTCATCTGCATATCACAGGTTATTAATAAAGTTTCTCCAATCCTGATGCCAGGTTCTTCTTCATATAGTCAAGTGCTTTGGTTATTTGCTCAACATACAGATTAAGTAAGTATGGTGAAAGGATAAAACTCTGTTGCACATTTTTCCTCATTTTAAACTCTTGTACTGCTTGAAGGACTGTCTCTTGGTCTATGTGTAGATTCACCATGAGCACAATTAAGTATCTTGGAATTATCATTCTTCTCAGTGTTATCCATAATTTGTTATGATCCACAAAGTTGAAAGTTTTACATAGTTACTGAAACCAGGTTAAAATCTTTGTGATATCTCTGCTTTCAGCCAAGATCTATCAGACATCAGCAATGATATCCCTCATCCCATCCATGTCTTCTTCTGACTCCACCTTGACTTTCTGGCAACCTTCAACCTTCAAGGAACCTTCTGCTTAGCAGTCAAATGCCTTAGGCCCTGAACCACCAGAGCACCTTTGCCCCAGCTCAGCAGAGCTGAAAAACAAGTCTTACCCTGACAGTTGCTATGAAAACCAGCAGTCTTGTGGCCACTATGGAGAGAAGGGGTTTGAAATTCCTCAAAATACCCTATCCCCACAGAATTGTCACTATTTAACAGGTTTCACAGATCTTTTGAAAAGCCACATTTGCAAGTTTTACAGATTGAATGAAGGAGCTCTGGTGATAAGGCAGATTAAGAGTAGTGATTAAGGCATTTGGCTGTGAACCAGAGGCTGGCAGTTTGAACCCATGTTGCGCCTCAGAAGAAAGGTAAGGAAGTCAGCTTCCATAAAGATTTAGAGCTTCAGAAACCCAATGGGGGTCACTATGAGTCAGAATTGACTTGATGGCAGTGATTTTTTTTTTTTTTTTAATGAGTTGAAATGTGTCCTCTCAAAATACATGTTGGAATCTTAACTGCTATACCTGTGGATGTAATACTCTTTGGAAATAGAGTTTTGTTTTGTTTTTTACACGTGAGTTATCTAATACCCTAGTAGGGTGGGTTCTAAAGCTAACCATTTCTGAGCTATACAAAGAGAATAATGGGCACAGAGATACACACACAGGGAGAAGAAGAAGGCAGATAATAGAGACAGCCACAGCCACAAGGATTCCTGGCATTAGTAAATGCTTTAATAGCCACAGCCTAAATTTAGACTTCTAGCCTCTGGACTAGTGACAAATAATTCTATGTTATTTAAACCACTCACTTGTGATTTTGTGTTACAGCAACAACAGGTACCTAAGACACAGGGAATTGTTATCTGACCTGACTCAGAACAGTCAAAAAAAAAAAAATAATAAAACACTTATCCTCCAGATAGTTGTCAAAAAAAAAAAAAAAAAAAAAGTAAAAAAATCAGTAACAGCTGTCAAAGGCAGAATTAACAGATTAGTCAACAAGAGCCTAGAAAAATCTTAAAAGGAAGATCTAGGAAACAAAAGCCCAGAGAGGGCTTAAAAAGTTCTGATTTACTATATATTTTCCTTTTATGTTATTATGACCGTATTAATATCATTAGTGGTTAAAAGGTGATTTTAATTTTATGCACATGTTTTATTTTCCTGAAGTTAATACCATTCTTGTTTTTGTAAATTAGTTTCCTACGTATTATCTTTTAATTCAACTCCACGCGTGATTATAGTTGTGTAAATACTCTTTTTAAGTGTTTAATTACTCTATAATTCTATCAGTTCCAGCATTTTAAATACAAGTTTTCTGAAATTTCTAATATACTCAATCGTAACTGGTTTCCCTTGATGTTTGGGCCTGAGCTATAATCTGAGGATCTCTTTCATTATCATTATGGAGATATCTTTTGCCTTTTTCTTGTGTTGAATTCCATATGTACGCCTCTGTCTTAGATTACTCACATAATTTGATGGACCCCATCTTGGAATAGTTTCCTGGGTAACGGTATGCTGCTATTGTATTTAGTTTTCTTCTAGTCAGCTCTGAGTCAAGACAATCTTATATATAACAGAATGAAACTTTGCCTGATCTTGTGCCATCTTCTTAATCTTTGATATGTTTGAATTCATTATTATGGCTTTTGTGTAAATCCATCATGAAGGTTTACCCTCATTTTTGCTGACCCTCTACTTTCCAAATGAGCCCAGGTGGTGCAGTGGTTAAGCAATTGATTCCACACCAAAAGATCTGTGGTCTGACTTACTAACTGTTCTGTGGTAGAAAAATGTGGCAATCTGCTTCTGTAAATATGACAGTTTTGGAAATCCTATAGGGCAGAACACTTGATTAACCAGAAGGTTGGTGGTTCAAACCACCAGCCACTCCTCGGAAGGAAGTTTGGACAATCTATTTCCATAGTGATACCACCTTGGAAACCCAAGGAGGGGTCACTATGAGTCAGTCCGACTTGAAGGCATATAACAACAACCACATAGGGCAGTTCAACTCTGTCCTATAGGATAGCTATGAGGTAGAATGGACTCAACAGTATCAGATTTTTGTTTATTTATTCATTTTACTTTGCCAAACACTATGACTTTTTTTAGCAATTGGTCTTTCCTGATGACACGCCCAATTATAAGTGCCCCAAAGTCTTGCCATCTTTGATTCTAAAGAATATTCTGGTTATATTTTTTCTAAGAGATCTCACATGTCAGAATATGTACTTATTCTACCTTATGCTTATTGGATAATTTAGGTGGGTATAGAATTCCAGAATACGGGTAATACCCCTTCAGAATTTTGAGGGTCTGATTCCATTGTTTTCATACTCTTAATATAGATATTGATAAATCAAAAGTGAATATAAATTCTGATCTTTTGTCTATGATCTGAAATTTTCACCCTAAAATCTTCAAATATTCAAATTGGTATAATATTCTCAACTCTCAGTTTAGGAAAAAAAAAAAACACTACCACAAGTTCTGATAGCTTAATATATTTTTGATTATCTTGGATCTTTCACCATTTAGTTTTCACTGAGATTCATTAATTATTAATGTTTTACCATATTTCTTTCTCTTTTGCTCTGCTGCCCACTCCTTTCTCTCCTCTCCTTTTCTTTCCTGCCCTGTTATATTTTGTTTCCTTCTCTTTCCTTTTCATTTTTGCTCTTCTTGTTATTCTTGTTCTCATTCCCTACCCACACCTTCTTTCTCTCTTCCTTTTCTTAAAACTCATTTTAACTTCTATCTCTCTGTCTCACTGGCTCTCTCTATACAGAGATGAATGTGATTGTATCTATATATACATATATGTTGTTGTTGTTAGGTGCCATCAAATTGGCCCTGCCTTATCTTGATCCTATGTACAACAGAACAAAACACTGTCCGGTCCTGTGCTCTCCTCACAATCCTTGCTATGCTTGAGTACATTGTTGCAACCACTGCATCAGTCCATCTTGTTGAGGGTCTTCCTCTATTCTGGTGACTCTCTACTTTGTTGTTGTTGTAGTTATTTGCCGTTGAGTTGGGCCCAATTCATAGCAACCCCTCCTTGGGTTTCCAAGGCAGTATATCACTGCAGAAGTAGATTGCCCAATCTTCCTTCTGAGGAGTGGCTGGTGGATTTGAACTGCCAGCCTTCTGGTTAGCAGTCAAGTGCCTTAGGTACTACGCTACCAGAGCTCCTACTCTCTACTTTATCAAGCATAATATCCTTCTCAAGGAAATGGTCCCTTCTGACAACAGGACCAAAGTAGAAGAGACAAAGTCAGATCATTCTCACTTCTAAGGATTATTCGGGCTGCACTACTTCCAGGACATATTTGCTCCTCTGACAGTCCATGGTATTTTCATTATTCTTGGCCAATACCACAATTCAAATGCATTAACTCTTCTTTGGTCTTCCTTATTCATTGTCCAGCTTTCACATGCATATGAGGCAATTGAAAATACCTACTGTGGCTTGAGTCAGGCACATTTTAGTCTTTAAAGTGACTTCTATGCTCCTTAACACTTTATATATTTGTTTATTTATTATTTTTTAAATTGTGATTTGGGTGCTAATTTACAGAGCAGATTTGTTTTACTCTCAAGGGTTCATGCACATTTGTTTTCATGGCCCAGGTTACAATACCCATAAAAAAGCACTCCTCCCATCTTCTCCCTGTGATTACCTCTTCCCTACAGCCCTCTTAGGAGCTCTGGTAACATAGTGCCTAAGGCACTTTACTGCTAACCAGAAGGCTGGCAGTTCAAACCCACCAGCCACTCCTCAGAAGGAAGGTTGGGTAATCTACTTCCATTGTAATACCACCTCGGGAAACCCAAGGAGATGTCGCTATGAGTTGGGGCCAACTGGACGGCATATAACAACAACAACAACAACAGCACCCCTCTTATCTATGCAATTCTGTCCAGTTTTCCCTTGTGAATACTGCCCTTCTGATATCTTATGGTTGATTGATCTAAAGAGTCTATCTCCCTAGGGTAGGTTGGTGTATCTTCCTGGGGTAGGTGTTCTGTTTGTAGATCTTTCAACCATTGGGCTCTCACTTCATGACCTCAGACCAAAAGAACAAGATGGTATCCAGATACCAATGCCAACCACTCAGAAAGGGATCAAAATTGGAGATCCTGAATAGAGTGTGAGGAAAAAATGTGGAACAAAATTCAAAACACAAAAATGAGCAGAATTACTGGTTGGATGTAGACTGGTGGAACCCCTGAGATTATGGCCCAGGATACACTTTGGGCTTGGAAATGGACTCACTTCCATGAATTAGAGTTCCTTAACACTTTAAAGAGGTTTTTGTAGCATATTTGTCCAATGCAGTACGATGTCTGATTTCTTGACTGCTGCTTTCAGAGTGTTCAGTGTGGACCAAGTAAAATGAAATTCCTGACAACCTCAGTCATTAATCATGATATTATTTATTGGTCCAGTTGTGAGGATTTTTGTTTTCTTTATGTTGTGATGTAATCCATACTGAAGATTGTTGTCTTTGATCATCATCAATAAGTGCTATAAGTCACCTTCATTTTCAGTAAGCAAGGTTGTGTCATCTGCATATTGCAGGTTGTTAATGAGTCTCCCTCTAATTCTGATGCCTTGCTCTTCACACAGTCCTGCTTCTCAGATTTTAATCCATGAAGTATCTCCTTGCTCTGTTTGTTTATGTATAGCTTCCTCATGACCAAAATTAGGTGTTCTGTAATTCTGATACTTTGCAATGTTATACATAATTTATTATGATCCACACAGTTGAATGAATTGGCATAGTGAATAAAACACAGGTAAACATATTTCTGGTATTCTTTACCTTCAGCCAAGATCCATCTGACATCAGCAATGATATACCTCATTCCATGTCCTCTTCTGAATCCAGCTTTCTGGTAGTTCACTGTCAATATATTGCTTCAACTGTTTTTGAATTATTGTCAACAATATTTTACTTGCTTGTGATAGTAAAGTTATTCAATAATTTCCACATTCTCATGGATTACCTTTTTTTTGTTGTTTTGTTTTGGAATGGGTACAACTATGGATATCTTCCAATTAGTGTCTGCAAGGGGATATTGTGCAGTTTAAAATCAGAAAGGGTCTGCATCAAGGTTGTATCCTTTCACCAAGACTATGCAAAGGCATTTGATTGTGTGGATCATGACAAATTATGGATAACATTGAGAAGAATGGGAATCCCTGAGCACTTGATTGTACTCATGAG
>NW_006921588.1:11763813-11764426 GCF_000298275.1 Orycteropus afer afer | reverse complement strand
GGTGCGGGATCGGGCAGTGTTTCGTTCTGCTGTGCATGGGGTCGCTATGAGTCGGAAACGACTCGACGGCACTTAACAACAACAACAACATTCAATTGGTATGCTAAACAAATAATCTCAGATGCAGGCCTATATATCTATTTTCCAAATTCCTTGTCATAAATGAATAAGTGCCTCCAGCACTGCAACAATTTGTTGAAATACCTTTTTTGTTTGTTTGTTTGCTTTTCACCAATTCTTTAGTGAACTTTGAAATTCTTACTTGAGTGTTATTGTTCTTGATCATATGTTACCTCTAGAAATGACTGAATGTTGACTAGTTATTTTTGGTACAGAGACTGCATATATTCCTTCCATCTTATTTCAATGCTTTGTGCATCATTCATTTTCTGCATTGTTGTTGTTGTTGTTATGTGCCATTGAGTCAGACCCAACTCATAGCGACCCCTCCTTGGGTTTCTGAGTCAGTATAACTATGGAGGTAGATTGCCCCATCTTCCTCCCAAGGAGTGGCTGGTGGGTTTGAACTGTCAGCCTTCTGATTAGCAGTCAGGTGCCTTAGGCACTACGCCACCAGAGCTCCTCGTTTTCTGCATAGAATACTTCAATATTC
>NW_006921588.1:11746975-11763296 GCF_000298275.1 Orycteropus afer afer | reverse complement strand
CATATACATGCATATATGTGTATATAACATTTTATGTTACTTATATATGTTGTTAGATGCCATTGAGTTGGCTCTGAGTCATCTTGACCATATGTACCACAGAATGAAACACTGCTTGCTCCTGCACCAGCCTCACAATCCTTGTTATACCTGATCCCACTGTTGCAGCTGAAGTAGGACCAAATGGGGGTTCCTGCCCGGTACTCAATCAGGTCAAAATAGTTTACACACCACGTGATTAACAGGAGAGAAATTATTTATTGCAAATCGGCAATGCAAGGAGACAGGGGTCAGTACTCAAACTGGACTCCCAAAATGGAGGTCTGAATACAGTTTTGTAAAGTTCAGGAGTTTATACATATTCATAAAAACTTCAGGAATTTGGGCATGAATTAACTGATGATTAACTGAGGCTTCCTTCACCTTGGTTTAAAGGGACAGTTGATTTTTAATGCAGTGCACTTAAGTACTGCATGAGTCACATCAGCTTCCTGTCATCAGCTGATCAGGACTTGAGCAGAGAGGAGAAAGTCATTTCCCACAACTTTGTTCTTGTTTGCCTCACTATGCATGTCTGTGGGCCAAAGTTTATTTCCAAGTTGTTTCCTGAAAAACAACTTTAAGGAGACACATTAACATACTTATTCACTTGTTTCTAGGGGGATAACATGGAGAGGATGCATGAATTGACCTTCAACTCATTTCAGATCTTAAGGATCTGAGTTATATTTATTTATCTGCCTCCTACTGAAATAACGGACAGGATGGGGGCTGAACTTTGATTCTACTTGGTTTCAATCTCCCCTTTAAGTGGTTACTGTTCCACTTTCTTGGGGAATGGGGCATTAATTCATTCTAACTATTTCCTACTGATTGGGGGCAAAGATGGTAGAACTCAGAAATCTTTAGCAAGTCTCTTGTGGTTTAGACAGCTCTAAGAATTTTCTGGCCATAGTCTGGGGAGAAGAGATTAGGGGTGCCTGTAGAGTAGCCTGTAATTTGGGGGACTTCAAGACAGATAAGCAGTCAGGTAGACACTGAATACAACAACAAGTAAAGAATATTAATGATAATATGAGGAGCGTAATAACAAATAAGGATCTCAGCTATCCTAAATTGGGTAACCAAGAGGTGAGCCAAGAAAAGTTGACTGCAAAGGTGGGGGATAATTTATATTGTATAGTGTCCCTGTCCTGTTGCAATTTACAGATGGCGTGATGTATAGCCTGTGGATCTTCTTCTATTTGTCCTGATTAATTAATGAACAACAGGTGGCACTAATGTATATACATATCCCCTCCACGTGCTACTAACATAAGATCCAGGGCTGCCTGATTCTGAAGCACAACAGTCTGGATAGAAGTTATTTAAGTGCATAAGTTATATCAGAGGTAGAGTTAGCTACTGACTCTGAGGAAACAGAAACATTCTGAACGAATTGGTATAAAAGATGGAGGTCATAATAATCTCTTCCCAACGCTCATCATACACACTGCTGTTGAGTCAAATCCGACTCATAGAGACTGTTCCTTAGGTTTCCAAGGCAGTATCACTACAGAAGTAGATTGCCCAAACTTCCTTCTGAAGAGTGGCTGTTGAGTTTGAACGACCAGGCTTCTGGTTAGCAGTCAAATGCTTTAGGCACTATGCTACCAGAGTGCCTAATGCCCATCATAGGAATTAAAATTTGCCAGGCCTTTTCCCAAGTGAGAGATCTGGTGGTATAGTGCCTGGTAGGACAAAAATCCAAAACCAAACCCACTGCAGTCAAGGTGGATCTGACTCATAGTGACCCCACTGTAGAACAAAATTTAGTTATAGGTCGAGGAGGGTCTTCAGTGTTTTCTGGTGCTATTCTCAATTGGGTGTGATGTATTCAAGGGCAGACTCCCTTAAATTTTCGCTGAAGAATATGGTGTCAGCAATACTTCATAAAGCCCTGTCTGTTTGTCCTTGAGCTGGCTCTGTGGAGTCCAGTCATTCCACTCCTTCAGGAGGACCCAATCGCCTGGACTGAAGCTATGAAGGGGAGTATCTGTAGGGTACAACAACCTGCTGGAAAACAACTGGTTAATAATCTTCAATGTTGCAGACAAAGTTTGCACATGTTTTAAAATATCCAATTCCTTAGCAATTTTAAGGTCTCGCTTTCCTGGATAACTGGGGTGCCACGCTCTAGAAAACAGTCTCCCATACAACATTTTATATAGGCTTAGCCTAAGCCTGCTTCTCGTGGTAACCTGGACCCACAACAGGGCAAGAGGTAAAAGCTTTATCCAAGGTAATTTGATCTCTTGGCACATCTTAGTTAGCGTCTTCTTAAGAGTGTGGTTCATCTTCTCATCTTTCCTGTTGATTGGGCTCTCCATGAGGAATATAACTTCCACTGGATGTCTGTGGTAGTTCGGTTTGTGTGTCAATTTGGCTGGACCTGGTTGAGTGGCTGGGCAGCTGGTGGTAGTTAATCCCCATGAGGAGAATGGCAATCAACTCCATGGTGGGATCTACTACAAGCAGCTGAGTAGCTGCCTTTGGGATATGGTCTGCTTCCTGTATTTAAGGAGAAGCTTTGAGCATGGTCTCTAGCCAATGGCATGCTTGGACCCTGCATGTAGCTGTGTAGTTTCTCAGCAACCTACTATGCTCTGCCAAACTTGGGACTTAAAATGGACTTAAGTTAATGGCCTTCCGTGTGGTTTGGTAACATTGGAACTGTGCCTTTTTACTTGTCAACCTTGGGGCTTCTCAGCCTCAGCAGCCTGCAGTTGTCTGCGTGAAGAATGCCAGTGGGCCGGGAGCAGGAGGCAGAGCTGGACCCCAAGGTTGAGGGGCTTTCACTCAGCCCTAGAGCTTGGCACTTTGAACTTGGACTTAAAGCCTTCAGATTGTAAGAATAAACTCCTGTTTGTTGAAGGCCATCTCATTTGTGGCATATTTCTTGTCAGAGCGGCACTAGGTAACCAGAACAATGCCTAATAGTTATGTTACTTGTTGGACAAATATTCCCCCATTATCACTTTGGATTGAGACTGACAAGTCAAATCAGGGATAATTTTCCTTAATAGGGTTTACTCACCTCTGCTTTTTTTCCAGCAGTGGTGAAAAGGCTTCCACCCATCCAGTGAAAGTGAAAGTGTCCATAAATACTAACAGGTACTTGGTTTTTCCAGGAGCTATAGGCATAATAGTGAAATTTACCTGCCATGTGCTTAGTCCTCTTGGTTGAACTACTTTTACCACGGGAGCTGGGCTGCACTTTAGATTGTTCTTGGCACAGCTCATGCAGCCTTGTGTCACCTTTTGGCTGGTTTTGTTCAGATCTGGTCCTGCACCAAGTTTACTCAGTTAAGCCTACAGGGCATCTTTTCCAGTAACAAGTGGTGGTTGCAGTGAAAGGTCTACCTGGTGCTTCCATAGACCACACCTCTGGGTTCACCTGCTGTAGAATTTTTTTTTTTTTTTTTTTTTTCCTTCCTTAGGCACTGTATCAGGATCAGCAGCAGGTAATTGCAGGAGGGTTGTCTGTAGGGCCCAAACCTGGTCGGGATTAATATCCACCTGGAGCTTGTTAGCTGAGAAAATAATTTGAACATTTAACTTGGATATCAAGTCTCATCCCAACACAGGAGCAGGGCATTTAGGCATGTACAAAAAACTGTAAATTAATACAGTACTCCCTACCTGGCATTCAAGAGGCTGAAGAAAATTTTTACCTGCAGTCTTTTCTGAAACTCCAGTAATGTTTGTAGTTTTGTGAGACTAAAGGACCTTGGGGACATTCAGGACTGATTATGTTGCCCCTGTGTCCAGCAAAAATTGAATGGGCTGTTTTCCCATTTATCACTACCCCTGGCTCCTATTGGGAAGTAGAAATTTGCCCAGTCTGCAGTGGAGACCCTGCCACTCCCCGCCTCCTGGCATTCTTGACAGCTGTCAGCTGTGCTTACCATCTGCTGGACCCTTCCTGGTTGGTTTTGGAGGGCTCATTCTGGGCACTCCCTCTTCCAGTGACCATCCTTCCTGCAGTAAGCACACTGCTGAGGCTCCAACGTTGTTGGCCAGCCTCCTTGAAGAGGAGCTTGATTTGCTCCCTTCTATTCGTTGGGAGCCCATGGGGACTTACCTGGTATGAGTGATTTCATGAGGGGCCTCCCAGGGCAGCAGCCAGCAGGGAAGCCTGTTGCTTCATGTCTTTTTGCTTCTGTTTGTCCTGCTCCTGGTCCCGGTTATTATAGACCTTGAAAACAACCTCTACATGTTGAGAAGTGTTCATGCCCAGCCCCCTTCTAATTTTTGGAGTTTGCGCCATATATCAGGGGCATTCTGGCTTATAAAAAAAGTCAAGTTGATAATGCAAGTGTTCTGGGGACCATCTGGGTGAGCGTCAGTATGTTGATGGTAGGCCTCATACACCCGTTCAAGGGGAGCAGAGGGATTTTCCTTGGGGTCCTTTTGTATTTCCTGAACTTTGTGAACATTAATCTGCTTTGGAGTCCCCTTCTGAAGCCCTACAATAATGTATTCTTTCATGTGGGCCAACTTAGCTCTGTCCCCTGTGTCATTTGGATCCTATTTTGGATCTGTTCTTGGCACTGCCACTACCACTACCACTCTCCCCAGTAACTGTCCTCACTCTTCTCCTTTTTTAATCAGTGATCAATGTAATTATTCATCCTTTCATTTGATACTCAGAGTTCCAGTATCATTATCTGTATTTACTTCACTTGGTTTTTCTGGATCTCTTTTGCAGAGGAATTGGGCAGAGTGTGTTACCAGTACTCCATCTTGTCTCAGCCTCTATCCCATAATGTTTTAACATGGTGTTTGCACAGCTTCCAAATCATATAATGTCCTATTTCATAGAATGTATTATTGCAGATGTTAAAGGAGGAATGCCTGTGTGCGTATTTTATATAGATCTTAATCAAGCATCCCTTCCATTCCCCTGGTCCATATGATATATATATATATATATATATATATATATATATATATATATATATATATATATATATATATGTATATATATAAAATCTTTTAAGATAAAGCAATTATAAATGTTACCACCCAATACTATTGAGTCAATTCCAATTCATAATGACACTATAGGACAGATATAGGACAGAGCAGAATTGTCCCATAGGGTTTCCAAGGCTGTAAATCTTTACAGCAGCTGATTGCCACATCTTTCTCCCACAGAATGGCTGAATGATTAACTAAAACCAAATCAAATCCCTACGATTGAGTTGATTCTACCTCATAGAGAACCCTGCTGGGTTTCCTAGGCTGTAAATCTAGGAGTAGATTGCCTCATCTTCCTCCCACAGAGTAGCTGGTGGGTTTGAACTGCTCACCTTCTGATTAACAGCCAAATGCCTTACCTACTACATGAAGAGAACTCCTTAGATATAGTAAAATCTAACTTAGACATAACTATAGACATAAAAGGCATTAAAAATGATTTTCAATTGTCTACTGACCTAGTTGCTGTTATTTTGTAGAAAAGAAAATAGAAGTAGAAAAGAAAAACATTCTGGATTGTTCAAACAACTCTGTGTCTCAGGGCACATTTCATGAAACAAATAGGATGATGTTTTAAAAATGATACTTGTTTTTTGTTTCATTCCAAAAAGATTTGTGTGAGCTACCATTAACTTTATACTTAAAAAACAAAACAAAACAAAAAACTAAGATCATAACATATGCCATAAACAAATAAAGAAGTTTAGGAGATACATAAATTATTTTATAGAGGTCATAAGTATTTTTTAGACAATTTTAAGCAATGTAAGATCTTTAAAAATCTCTGGAGGTTAGAATTTTTCTCACTTTTAAACTTATAACAAAATTTCTTCTTATTTAATCCACTTGAAAATTATTGAATATAAAAATTACTAAATATGAAATTTATTTTGTATTTTATAAAAATTCATTAGAATTAATGCATAATTAGAAATTATGCATATACATATATTTATTTTTCCAAAACCACTTACTGATAAAACGTGACATTTACTAATTCCCTCTATGATAGATATATTTAAGAATATATCTTAGCTTGAAACAAGTTTTAAAATAATATACACTAATTGTTTGCTAGGAGCTCTGGTACCATAGTGCCTAAGGCACTTGACTGCTAACCAGAAGGCTGGTGGTTCAAACCCACCAGCCACTCCTCGGAAGGAAGGTTGGGCAATCTACTTCCTACTTCCGTAGTGATACTGCTTTGGAAACCCAAGGAGGGGTCGCTATGAGTCGGGTGTGACTCAACGGCACATAACAACAACAACAATTGTTTACTTGGGGATAAAATATGTGATCAACTTGGTTATCCAACAAGTCCCAAGTTTAATAACACAGAGCTATTCTTCAGCGTTAAAGTCTGGGGATTTCTTTGACATAGTGTTGGCTCAAAGTTTTGATTGTTATTAGGATTAAAGATGGAAGTAATTACATCAGTGTTTACTCGTCGGAAGGAAGATGGGGCAATCTACTTCCGTAGTGATACTGCCTCGGAAACCCAAGGAGGGGTCGCTATGAGTCGGGTCCGACTCGACGGCAAACAACAACAACAACAACATTTAAAGTACATGTCATCTGATCATTTGATTTAATCACCCTTTCTTTGAACGGAACTGATTATTGGCTCTGCTACCAGACCTCTTAACCAAAGATCTCCAAGTTTTTCTTTATTTACAAACACTTTTGAAAATTAAAAAACAAGTAAATAAAGTATTTCATGTTTGAGTGATTTAAATTCTGATTATTTAAGTTGCATTTTGGAAGCATCAATGTCAACCGGATACATGCCAGAATTTCAGAACCCCTGGTAGCATAATGGCTAAAGCACTTGACTGCTAACCAGAAGGCTGGCAGTTTAAACCCACTAGCCACTCCTCGGAAGGAAGATGGGGCGATCTACTTCCATAGTGATACTGCCTCGGAATCCCAAGGAGGGGTGGCTATGAGTCAGGTCTGACTCGAGGGCACATAACAACAACAACAACAACAGCCCTAAGCCCAGACCTGGTGAATCAGATTCTGCGTTTTAATATCTGATCCCTATGCATAGTCATATTTGAAGCCCACTGATTCAGAAAGACTCCAGTTGGCCTAATAATTGAACATCTGAGGTACATGAATATCTTCATAAAGGAACTTCACTGAAGATAAACAAAAGAACCACCAAAACTGCAAAAAGCCATGGATGGTAATGGAAAGAGAACAATTTTGGAAACCGTTTTACTTTCTATTGGAAATGCTCCATGAATTTCATATTCTTGGAAGACTTCACCAACATAAGTGGAAGACAGAATTTCTTGCTGTGAAAGTCAATAATTACTTCTAAAATTTTACCAACATGGCAACTACACATGGCTTAAGAGAAATCTGCAATCTTACAATGTATACAATAATAAACAATTTTAAGAAAACAAAGTCAATCAAGGATTCATACTACTCTGCAGGGCTTTTATACAGTTTCTCTCATTTCAGTGACCTATAAATCCATCAAAGTATACTGGGCTTTGCTAATTAATTATGCAATTTGTCCCTCTCTATAATCTAGATCATAGTCAAGCATCCCTTCCATCTCCCCAATCCATATGCAATCATTGAGGTCCTATTACAACTTGGTCCTTTGGGCATTGGGTGGTCCTGGATATCTAAAGATCTCCTGTTTTGGCAATTATGGACACAGCAGGACTTGGCTGTGTGCTTAAAGAATGCCGACTCATATAGCTCCTTTAGGATTCAATCCTTGTTTTAAGTTTGTACAGTTCAATAGATCAGCAGGAAAATTCTAATTAGAACTTAGGTTTAAGAAATATGTTATTTCCAGAAGTTATTATACCATGTTTTATCTCAAATACTTATTTTTAATGTATATTTTTATGAAAAAAAAAACACTTTCATTTTCAATGGCCACAGAATTACTCAAAATAAACTCAGTTATGCAGACAAAAAAAATCTGAGCTGATAAATCTTTAAAACTTCTCTGGCCTAATTTTGGGTCCAGTTTGTTTTTCCTTTTTATTATTTTGAAACTTAGATGTTGATATGTTCACCATTTCGATAGAAAACATTTCTGATGAACAACAGATAGAAGAAATGTTCAAGATACTCAGAGACAGGCTGGAGAAAAGGAATTCACTGTGCTTTTCCTCATAAACAATGGAATACTGAGCAATATTGTTACTCCCTGCACTGCTTCCAGACCTTTAATGGTTTGGGGCCTCAAACTCTCATTGCTGCTTGGTAAGTAGAAGTTGGCAAAGAAAAATTTTACCCATGGCTTGCAATTTAGTCCCTGAAGTCAGTCAAACTAGAAAGGAGTTCTGACCCTTTAATTATGCAGGTCGTCAATTGTGCGTCTTTGATAACACAATCATAGCTCTCTTAACTCACTTGGGACACTCTAAGGCAAGTGCCCTATTTTTCTCTAATGAAAACCTGAAACAAAAGCTAGCAGCATTTCTAAACAAAAATATGCCTTTATCAGGAAAATTTCAAGCATTTCATATCTTTATTCATGTTATGTTATGCAGTCTGTTTCCTTGGAAAAGGCATAGAGTTTTTGTTTATAGTTCTTACAAATTGTTGAAAAGAGAAAAAGTTTACCGGTTCTCTCTGCCTCATATGAAAGGAGAAAATTAATGCATAAGAGTGTTGGACAATATTCAGGGATGCTGTTGGGAAGTACTTGTATCATAATGCAGGCATTTAGTAAATATTTATTTAATAGATGAATAAATGGGAATTAATTGATTCTGTAACTAAAGAGAAAAATGGCCTTGGATTAATCCATTTTAATCTCTGGATTTATACCTCTTCATTTTTAAAATAAAGAAATTGATCACATAATAGTAATATTACCTATTCATTTGTTTGTCAATAAAGAAAATATTTTTTAAGGCATTCTGACAAGATGGAAGAATAATCGGACAACCTACATAGACCATCTACAACAAAGCAACACAAAAGCAATGGAAACTGATACAGAAGATGATCCTGGAACTCTGAGCTTTGAAGGGAATGATAAGGAAGGGCATTAAGTACCAACTGGTGAAGAACCTGAATGAACCAGTGAGTAAGGAGACAGACAGAGCTGCAGACCGCTGGCTGTCCTGAGGGCACACTTTTGAATATTTCCCAATAGCAACCTTAGCATTGGCTCTGCTCACCAAGGATACATAGGCAAGGAGTGCTTTGGTGCCTGACAATCAGAAGGGAGAACAGAGAGGAAGGGGACAGGGGGACCTGCAGACTGCTGGCAGCTGTCCTGAGGGTGCAGACAATTTGGATTTTTATTAGTGGCCCTCACAGCCATTTGGAGTGTGTGTGGGTGATGTTTTTGCTTGGATTGTGACCTGGGAGAGGGCTTTGCCTGCCAAGGACAGCATGAGCAACCACAGTGGAGACTGACTACTGGAGAGGTCCAATAGTCCACTTGTTACTCTTATGTAACAAGAGTTACTCTTGGTGAACAGTGGTATGGCCATCCCCTCCCCCTACCCACCTCCACTCACCTTTTTAACTTGTGGGGGCTCCATCGATGTCTGTGCCCTGCCAGAGCCTCGGTGTTGTGCCCTGCCCCCCACCCGAGTTTTGTTTTTGTTTGTTTTAAAATTATTCTTTTTATCTTCCTCCTTTCTTCTGGTGTTTTTTTTTTTGTTGTTGTTGTTGTTTTGTTTTGTTTCTGTTTTTGTTTTTTTGTTTTCCTATTGCTGGTTCTTGTTCTTGTTTCTTTGTTTCCTATTTTTCTCTTCCTTTTTCCTGATTTCCTTTTTCTTTCTTTCTGTCTTTTGGTTCTTCCTATCCCTATGTGAAATTTTTCTTATTCTTTTACTCTTTTCTCTCATTCCTCCCTCCCCACATATCATGATTTTATTATTATTATTATTACCTTTCTTTTATCCTTCTTAATATATATATATATTTTATTTTCTTCTTATTTATAGCATTTCTATATTTTTGCGATGGTTTTAAAATTTTCTTCTTATTTATAGCATTTCTATATTTTTGTGATGGTTCCTGTTTGTTTATTTGGTTTGAGCTTTTTTTTTAAATTTTTGGTGGATTTTTTTTTTTTCTGTCTAACTGAGGGGGACACAGCAACCATTTGATATAATCCAATCATACCTGCATTTCATGCAGCCACATCCACTGAATGAGGACCACAACCTGCTTTTGCACCAACTGACCAACAATAGACAGCAGCCTGTACCAGCTCAACTCACCCTCAGCTGCTTTTTATGAACAACTAACAGAGATCTGTGCACACACTCATTCTCTATCACACCTACCAGGAAATACATGGTGCATGCCTAAATACTAAGAACTAGTGAATAGAGAAGCATAGTATCCTGTTCACACAGATATACCAAAACAAAATAATAAAAAAAATAATAATAATGTGAATCTCACCAAGATGTAACAACAATTTAAACATAAGTTCAACAACACCACAGAGTCTCAGAAGACAATGGACCATCACAGTCCAAACAAAAAATTCAAGATGAAGTAGTAGAAACAAGGTACCAGTATATAAACACCCAGAAAACACCCCTGAGGCAGAAGCAGCACTGTAACTGTATGATAAGGAATGAAAAATAATTATAGTTGGGTACCTTCAACAGATTGAGGGACAGACCAAGGAAAATGGTGACAAGATCAAGGAAAACACTACCAAATTAAGGAAAATACAGACAAAACTCCAGAACAATTTAGGAAAACAATACAAGAACAAATTAATAAAATATATGACAGATTATAAAAGATACAAAATCAACAAACAGAAATCCAGAAGATTAATACTAAGATTCAGAAATAGATAACACATTGAATGTACAAAGGAGTAAAATTAAATCAATGGAAGACAGAATTAATGCATTTGAAAACAAATACCTCAATATTACTTTATTAAGGGATCAATCAGACAAAAGATCAAAGCAAAATGAAGAAAGCCTGATTCATGTGAGACACCATCAAGAGGAATAACCTATATGTAATCAGAATTTCAGAACAGAAAGAGACAGATAAAACCACAGAGAAAATTGTCAAAGATTTGTTGCAAGAGAATTTCCCTAATATGATGAAAGATGAGACTATATCCAAACAAAAGTTCAACAAACCCCAAGGAGGGTAGACCCAAAAAGAAAATCAGCAAGACATATCATCATGAAACTCATCAAAACAAAAAACAAAGAAAGAATCCTGAAAATAGCACACGAAAAATGAAAAGTTGCCTACAAAGGGCAACAAATAAGACTAAAGGGCAACAAACAAGACCAAGCTCTGAATTCTTGGCAAAAACCATGCAGGCAAGAAAGCAATGAAGCATTGGGATGATATATATAAAACCTTGAAAGAAAAAAAAAAAAATCCAACCAAGAATTATATGCCCAGAAAAATTATCTATCAAATATGAGAGTGAAATTAGATTTGCAGATAATCAGAAATTAAGGGAATTTAATACCAGACCCTTTACAAAAGATGTTAAAGGGAGTCCTTCAGGCAGAGAAACAATAACAACAAACAACAACTGATGAGTAACACACAGGACAACATAACTCAGAAACCAATCCAGTTATAGAAGTATCCAAAGTAAGCCTATAAGACTATAAACAGGGAACCAGAGACATCAATTGGTAAATGAGGACAACTACAAACCAAAAAGAGGGACTAGATAGTCCAGTTACAGAACTTTTAAATGGTGAGGAAGTCAAGACAATTGAGAGGTACAACGGATTGTGTTAAACTTGGGGAGAAAATTATAAATTACAGGGTAAAGTCAAAGAAAAATAATAAACTTTCACATCAAAATAAAAAAGAAGTCAAGCACAATATTTAGCAAATACTAAAACAACAGCAATGAAGGAGATGATAACATAATGTATAAATAAAATGAGCTCAGCATAGAAAGTTCTATGGAACAAAGAAATCAACAACACTACAAAAAAAAAAAATAACAAAATGACATCAGTGAATACATACTTGTTGATAATTACAATTACTGTAAATGGATTAAATGCACCACTCAAAAGACAGAGAGTTGCAGACTAGATATGAAAACATGACCCATCAATATACTATCTACAAGAGACTCACCTAAGACACAAAGACAAAAATAGATCAAAAATCAAAGGTTGGGAAAGATATAACAAGCAAATGGCAACCAAAAGGGAGCAAGAACAAAAGTGGTAACATTAATTTCTGATGAAATACCTTCAAGAAAAAAAAAAAAAAACATAAGAGACAAGGAAGGACATTATATAATGATTAAAGGATCAATTGATCCTTTAATCACTCAATAAAGATGCAGAAGAATTAAACAATATGATCAACCAACTTGACCTTATAGACATCTACAGAGCACTTCACACAACAAGAGCAAAATGTACATTCTTTTCCAGCACACATGGAATATTCTCCAGGATAGACTATATGTTAGGCCACAAACAAGCTTCAATAAATTTAAAAACATTGAAATACTGCATATCATCTTCTCAGATCACAGTGCTATGAAATTAGAAATCAACACTAAGAAGACCAATAAAAAAAGAGGAAAGTCATGGAATCTGAGTCACAGCCTCCTCAAAAATGACTGGGTAATAGAAAAAATAAAAAATGAAGTTAAAAATGTCTTGAATCAAATGAGAAATAAAACACAACATATCAAAATATTTGGGACACAGCAAAAGCAATGATTGGAGGCCAATTTATAATAATAAATGCACACATCAAAAAAGAAGAAAGAGCCAAAATCAACACCTTAACACATCTCCAAAAATTAGAACAAAAGGAGGAGGAGGAGGAAGTAGAAGAAGGAGAAGAAGAAGAAGGGGAAGGGGAAGGGGCAGAGGAAGAAGAAGAAGAAGGGGAAGAAGAAAGGGAAGGGGAAGAAGAAGAAGAAGAAGAAGAAGAAGAAGAAGAAGAAGAAGAAGAAGAAGCCTACAGTCACCAGTAGAAAAGAAATAAAGATTCAAGCAAAAATAAATGAAACAGAAAATAGAAAAACAATAGGAAATATCAACTAGTCAAGAAGTTGGTTCTTTGAAAAGATTAATAAAATCCACAAACTGCTGGCAAATTTAACAAATGAATAAATGGAGGAGATGCAAATAGTATGAATATGGAATGAAAGGGGTGATGTCACAACAGAACTAACAGAGATAAAGAGAATAATATCAGGATACTATGAAAAACTGTACTCTAACAAATTTGAAAACCTAGAAAAATGGACAGATTTCTAGAAACATATTACTTACCTAAACTAACACAGACTGAGGTAGAAAACTTGAACAGACCCATAACAGAAGAAGACATTGAATAGGTCATAAAAAAATTACCAACAAAAAAAATTCCTCACCCAGATAGTTCCACGGGAGACTTCTACCAATCATTCAGAGAAGAACTGACACCAATCCTACTCAAACTATTCCAGAACACAGAAAAGGATAGAATCCTCCCCAATCATTTTTATGAAGCAAGCATAAACCCGATATCAAAACCAGGCAAAGACACCACTAGAAAGGAACTAGAGACCAATAGTCTCCACCAACATATCAAAAAAATAATACATCATGACCAAGTGATGTATTTTATATATATATATATATATATATATATATGTTGCTGGTATCTATTGGCTAGGATTTTGTTGAAGATTGTTGCATCTGTATTCATGAGGGATATTGGTCTCTAGTTTTCCTTTCTACTGGTGTCTTTGCCTGGTTTTGGTATCAGGTTTATGGTTGCTTTATAAAATGAATTTGGGAGGATTCCATCCTTTTCTACATTCTGGAATAGGTTGAGTAGGATTGGTGTCAGCTGTTCTCTGAATGATTGGTAATTCTCCAGTGAAACCAAGTAAAGATACTCTGGTGATGTAATGCCTAAAGAATTTGACTACTAACCAGAAGGCTGGCAGTTCAAACCCACCAGCCACTCCTCAGAAGGAAAATTGGGCAATCTACTTCTGTATTGATACTGCCTTGGAAACCCAAGGAGAGATCACTATGAGTTGGATCCAACTTAATGGCAGTGAGTTTGCTGACCAAGTGAGGTTCAAACAAGGTATTCAACGACACTTCAATATTAGAAAAACAATCAACGTAATCCATCACATAAGTAAAATAAAGGAAAAGAATCACATAATTGTATCAATAGATGCAGAAAACACATTTGATAAAAATCCATCATTTATTCCTAATAAAAACTCTCAGAAGAAAATAGGAATAGAAAGGAAATTCCTCAACATAATAAAAGGCATATACGCAAATCCAACACCCAACATTATTCTCAATGAAGAGAAACTGAAACCATTCCCCTTGTGAATAGGAACAACACAAGGATGCCCTCTATCTCCACTTCTATTCAACATTGTATTGGAAGTCCTAGCTAGGGCAGCAAGGCAAGAAATGGAAATAAAAGGCATCCAAATTGGTGAGGAAGAAGTAAAACTATCCCTATTTGCAGATGATATGATCCTATGTATAGAAGACCCAAGAGACTCAGCAAAAATAACTACTGGAACTTATTGAAAGATATAGCAGAATTGCAGGATAAGTGATGACATACAAATATCAGTTGGATTCTTCTATACCAGCAAAGAGGTCTTTGAAAAGGAAATAAGGAAATCAACACCATTTACAATAGTTACCTAAAAGGTAAAATAATTGGGAATAAATCTTTACAGGAACACAAATCACCTATGCAAAGAAAACTGCAAAACAGTACTTCAAGAAATTGTAAGAGATCTACATAGATGGACAAACATACCATGCTTATGGATAGGAAGATTGAACATTGGGAAAATGTCAATGCTACCAAAGCAATCTACATGTTCAATACAATCCTGATCCAGATTCCATCAACATTCTTTAAAGACATGGAAAACCAATCACTAATTTTATATGGAAAGGAAGGATACCTCGGATAAGCAAAGAACTGCTGAAAAAGAAAAAGAAAATAGGAGGTCTCACACTCCCAGATCTTTACACCTATTATGCAGTCACAGTTATCAAAACATCCTGGAATTGGTACAACAACAGACACATACACCAGTGGAGCAGAATTGAGAATTCAGAAATTGATCCATCAATGTATGGTCAGCTGATCTTTGACAAAGGGCCAAATCTATTCAATGGGGACGAGATAAGTCTTTTTCACAAATGGTTCTGGCAAAACTGGATATCCATTTACAGAAAACTGAGACAAGATCCATACTTCACACCGTACGCAAAAACTAACAACAGATAGATCAAAGACTTAAATGTGAAACATAAAACTATAAAGTTCATCAAAGAAAAAATAGAGGCGAAGTTGGGGGCCCTAATTTATGGCATAAATAGACTATGAAGCATAATCCAAGATACACAAACAGCAGAAGATAAACTAGATGATTGGGACCTTTCAAAAATTAAATTCTTATGTGCATCAAAAGACTTCTCCAAAACAGTAAAAAGAGAACCCACAGATTGGGGAAAAAAAACACATGGTAATGACATATCTGACAAGGGTCTAATCTCTAAAATTTATAGAAAGCTCCAACACCTCAATATCAAAAAGACAAACAATCCAATTAAAAAATGGGGAGACACTTCCCCAAAGAAGATATTCAGATAGCCAACAAACACATGAAGAAATATTTGAGATCATTAGCCATTGGAGAGATGCAAATTGAAACAACCATGAGATTCCATCTCACCCCAGCATTAAAAGCAAAGTTTAACAAGACAGAAAATAACAAATGCTGGTGAGGATGTGGAGAGATTGGGACTCTCATAAACTGCTGGTGGGACTATAAAATGATACAACCACTATGGAAATCAGTATGGTGATTCTTTAAAATTTGGAATTAGAAATACCATTTGATCCAGCAATCCCATTACTAGGTATATATTCTAAAGAAGTGAAAGGCAGGACAGGAACAGATATATGCACACTCCTGTTCCTTGCAACTCTATTCACAAAACAAAGAGATGGAAACAACCTAAGTTCCTATCAACCAAGGAATGGATAAACAAACTGTGGTACAAAGCAATGGAATACCACACAACCTAAAGAATAATGTAGAATCTGCAAAATACCATGTAATGTGGATGAACTTGGAGGACATGTGGGTTCTCTTATTTCTGAGTGAAATAAGTCAATCATAGAAGGACAAATATTGTATTAGTTCACTATATTGTATTAGTTCACTACTGTAAAAAGTCCAGGAAATGATTATACATGGAAGGGAATTTCTTTGTTGGTTACCTGAGACGGGAGGGGAGAGAAGGCTAAATTCCTAGATAGGTTAAAAAAGAAAAAGATAAAA
>NW_006921588.1:11746238-11746875 GCF_000298275.1 Orycteropus afer afer | reverse complement strand
GGGAAAAGGATAGTAATAGTGGTGGCACCAAAAAAAAAAAAAAAAAGAAGAAGAAGATGCTCTGGTGGCATAGTGCCTAAGTCCTTTGACTGCTAACCAGGAGGCTGGTGGTTCAATCACATCAGCCAATCCATGAAAGGAAGACAGGACAATCTACTTCTGTAAAGATTTACTGCCTTGGAAACCCAATAAGGATCGTTATGAGTTGGAATCAACTTGATGGCAGTGGGTTTGGTTTGGTTTTAATGGTGACATGTTTTGGTTACCTCGTACCCCTCTGACAAGAGTATACCACAAATGGGATGGCTTGAAGAAACAGGAGTTTATTTTCTTACAGTTTGGATGCATTAAGTCTGAGTTCAAAGTGCTAGGCCCTAGGGCCTGGGTTAAAGCCCTTCAACCCTGTTCTTCAACTCTGCTTCCTGCTCCCGGCCCACTGGAGCTACAGGCTTTTCTTCATTTAGACAGCTACTGGCTGCTGAGACTACAAGCCCAAGGTTGATAAGTAAAAAGGCACAGTCCTGATGTTACCAAACCACATGGCAGGCCATTAATTCAAGTCCATTGAAAGTCCCGAGGTCGGCAGAGCATGGCAGGCTGCTGAGCAACGGCAGGGCTACATTCAGGGTTCAAGCAT
>NW_006921588.1:11734247-11744673 GCF_000298275.1 Orycteropus afer afer | reverse complement strand
AAAAAAAAAAAAAAAAGTATGTTTTCATCCTAATTTAAGCAATAAAACTGAAAACCATGGCCTACTGAGGAAGACAGATGAAGTTTTTTTTCCCTTCAAAAATGAAGCATTAATACAAATAAAAAACTTCAAACACACGAAACACCTATTCATTTTTCATGTAAGAAAAGATACCTGAACTAAAATAGGAAAACATAGTTAGCTTCAATTATTTTCCTCCCACACTCTTTACACAATTATTACAATACATTTCTATCAATTGCCAATAAGCATTGAATGATACATAAAATCAATATTATAATGTGTTTTCTACATACATTGGTTTATCTTAAAGTTGCAATTAAAAAAAATTGTCTTGAAAAAAGAACTGTTCAGAGATTTTAAATATCTGCCTAGATTAATTTAGTCATTTTTTTTTTTTTCCAGCTTAAAAATTCTGTTGGATCCCCATTGAACAAAGGTCTTAGATATTATCATGACATACAAGCTCTCCCAGACCCAAGACAAAGTCTCTTTCCAATTTTATTTCTGAATATTTTGTCGCCAACCTTAACTCTCTGGCAACACCACGTGCTACATTGTTCTGTGAACACTCCATGAACTTTCAACTCTGTATTCACTGATGCTATTCTTTCCATGAAATATTCTCCACCTGTGTTGGAGTCTGTTGCTTCTTTGACATTTCATTTAATGCTATCTTATTTCCATCTTTTCTTGATCAGTAGCGTAGTGCCCAAGGCACTTGACTGCTAACCAGAAGGCTGGCGGTTCAAACCCACCAGCCACTCCTCAGAAGGAAGATGGGGCAATCTACTTCTGTAGTGATACTGCCTTGGAAACCCAACAAAGGGTCACTATGAGTTGGGTCCGACTCGATGGCATGTGACAACAACCACAACAAATTCTTAAGTTAAATTAATAATTTCTCTCTCATTTGTTTTCTGATAGTATTTACAGCATGGACTTATAGCCACTCTTCTGAGTCTTCCTCTATCTTATTAGCTCTTGAGGAAGGGATAATTTATGATTCATGTTTGTGTTATCTAATTCTGTGACTAATATATACTAGATAGTCAATTGTTTTTTGGGTATTAAATTAAATTGTATAACCTCAAGGATCTAAATTAATGGTCAGGGCTTCAAAGCCGAGACAAAGAGCAAACTGTCTGACAGGTATGGATTTAAATCCTAACTGTGCTACTCATTATCCTTAAACTTCAAGAGATGCTTGATCATTCTGGATTTCCATTCCCTAATCTATAAACTGGGGCTAATAATACCTATCTAACAGGATTGTTGTAAGGATAAAATTAGAAATGTCTTCATGGTGAATGCCACATTATTGTTTCTCATTAAAATTAGGTTATTTAATGACAATGAATTATCTCTTGGGGAAAGATGAATTGAAAGCAAAGTTGAGCTTGTTGGGTTGAAGAATGAAGTGGATGCCTGTATCAAAAATCAAGGAGTTTCCTTAGAAGAAGTAGACACTCAGGTTTAAATCCATCCATGGTCACAAACTTGGGGGTCTTCTTGTGAATAAATCTATTTGCAGACATTGGAAATAACTAAGCACAGACAGGATGCAGAATCCTGTCTTTCAGCCCACTGAGTTGCAGTAGGCTGTATTACTAAAATTGGTGATTATAGCCATAAAGACTATGAAACTTGTAGAACAGGCTTCTAACAGTAAAATTTTATAAAACTCACTCTTTACAAATTATTTAAATGTAAATGCATCATAGGATTAAATGAGTTATTAAAGTCATTATGGATATTTATCTTTGCCATGAAGAAATATTTAAAACCTACAGTTTTTACAACACACTCAGACTCCCATAATCTCTTGCCTGAGAAATTTTCAGTGTTTTAACCACTCTCCCTATTCTCAGTATCTCTGTTTCATTCTACAAAAATTCATTTCCATCTGAAATAATTGGAAACTCTGTAGTGCGGAGTGCACTTTGTGATCATGCCTTTCTTTACCTTTCTTGTCACTTGTGCAGCCTGCCTGACATGTAAGCTCTAATACCATCAACTTGCTTTTGTTCCCTGCTCTTGTCAAGTTTTTGCAAGCTTCTGTGACTATGCACATGGTGTGTCTTCTTGGTGGAAACATCTCAGACATTCTTTCTTTGGGTAATTACTACAGTTCTTCTTAGCTCAACTCAGTTCAGTTGTCACCTTCTCCAGAAGGCTGTCTTGACCCTTTTGTGCTCCAAAGAATCCTGTGGATTCTTTACTATAGCTCCCAGGTTACCAGATTAACAACATATATCCATGTGTGCATCTATCTCATTATCCCTCATTCCTCTATGACAAGAAGCCTGTTTATTCTTCTTTCCTAACCCAAAATTTAGTGTAATGCTTGGTAAAATTACCAAGTACAGAACTGGATGGTCAGCTCTCTGTCCTGGATGGCATTGCTTCTGAAGTGAAACACTACTTAATTTATGGCTTGTTTTAAAGTCACAGTTGATTTATTTTGATGTTTTGTATGGTTGCATTATATATGATAGTTTACTTTGTCTTAAAAATATCATTCCTCTCATATTTAAAATAGAATGAAAGTTGCACATGTCTTTTCTCAGACTTTTCTGATCTTTAAGTGTTCATAGATATTTTAAAAAGGAAAAGAATAACTTGTAGAACATATTTATACAATAAAAATTGTAATCTTAGTAGTGATGTGTTTCTAAAGACAGAAAGAGAAAAAAATGATAGCATGTTCCTGTATCTATTTTTAATGATCTACATAGTTGTATATAGAAAAGGAAAAGTAATGCCTGAATAAAAAATTTCCTATACTTTATCTAGCGTTTACTTTTAAATTGATAATTTTATTTGGATTTGATTCCTGCAATAGAAGAGCCTTAAATGAAGACTCATAGAACATGTTTTGCAAGATGTGAAGGCATTTCTATATATACTGGAGGAACTGGCATCTCTTATTTTGCTCTTATCCCACACAAGTAGAGGCTTCCCAGGGAGCTTTGACCACGACTAGAGTTATTGGCCTTGGTATGATTTCCAGTGCCCTTGAGAATTGGCCTCAGAAGCAACAGCAGGACAAAGCTGGTCACACAGTTCAGTGGGCAGAGCAGGCCTGACAGCAGATATTGCAAAAGGTGGGATGTGGTAGCTGAGAAAACGCTTGAGCACAATGTGACCCTCCCTGCAGGGTACCTGCTAGAAGTTGGAGCTACTGAAATAGCAGGTAAAATTTAAGCCAAAGAAATACTTTTTTATTACTGTTTCATGATCCCATTGTACTTGTAGTGCATAGTGGTTAAGAGCAAGGGCATTAGGGACAGACTAGATATGTTCAAATCAATTTCTGCAACCAACAAGATGTGTGGCTTTGGACAGATTACTTAAACCTTCTGTGTCCCAGTTTCCTCCTCTGTAAAATGGTCATAAGAATGGCACCAACCGTATAAAGCTATAGTGAAAATTACATGTTCTAATATATGAAATGCTTAAAAGTGAGCCTGACAGATAAGTCCTATATAAAAATTCACTCTTTGTAGTAGTATTTTTATTATTTATTCTACAAAATTCTCTAGGAAGTTTCTTTATTTTTTTCATTGACAATTTTACCTTTTATCTTTCATCTTTCAGAAAGTCAAATCAAAGTGTAGGCTGTCATGTTGTTGTTGTTGTTATGTGCCATTGAGTCAGACCCGACTCATAGCAACCCCTCCTTGGGTTTCCAAGGCAGTATCACTACGGAAGTAGATTGCCCAACCTTCCTTCCGAGGAGTGGCTGGTGGGTTGTAGGCTCTCATAGCATAAATAAAATATTAAAAGTTTGTATTGTCAGCAAACAGAATCTATAACATTTTAATATTCTTTCTGTGTATGCCTTACATAAACTTATTTTTCCAAACTTGATTATGAACTGTATAGACATCTTCATCAAAGTGCAGGGATAAGCAGTAGTAGTCTGGGTTATTATTATTATTATTATTTTTCTAAATGAAAAACAGAGCATGATCTCTGTTACAGAAATATTTCATTATCAACTAAGGTATTCACTAATCTTAAAATGCCTGCGTATTATATTTCCTAGTAATGAGATATATTAGAATCACAGTTTTCATAATTTTCCCCTTTTATTTTGAAACTGGATTATAAAACATTTTTTGATGATGTAATTGAATCTATCTATGTTAAGGGTTATGTGTTGGTTACACCGTCATTGCCTTCCTCAGTCCTTATATTATTCAAAGCATCAAATGTTGAAATCTTACCTCATTATCAGGTTATTCAAAATACCATTTTGATGGTTTACAAAGGTATATATCTTCACTGAATACTTCAGGTAGTCTTTTTAAAAATGTAAATGTTATTATTTAAAATATTATCTTTCTAAATATATGACTGAACACTGATTATATATTTAAATAAAGTGACTGGATTAAGTGTTTTGCATTATCATATAACTAAATGTAATTACTATCACCCATCTGTCTGTCTGTCTGTTTATTGTACAGTGCTGCCTTGAATGCTGTTGAATATTGCTATGTGGCTGGAAGCTATTCCATTGGTATTTGTCTACAGCTAATATCAGGAAGGACTGGTTTCGGTGGAGCTTCCAGAATAAGACAGAGTAGGAAAAAAATACCTAATGATCTGTTTCTGAAAAATAGGCAATGAGATCCCTGTAGATCCCAACAGAATACTGTCTATCTCACTCCTTTGGCCACATTATCAAGAGGGATCAATCACGAGAAAAGGATATCAGGTTTGACGAAGAGAGGGCCAGAAAAGGCAAGGCAAACTTTGAGAGAGCTGGATTGCCACAATTGCCACAAAGATGGACTCATACTTGTTGACAATTTTGAGGAAGATGCAGGACCGGGCAGCATGCAGTTCTGTTGTACATAATGTTGTCATGACTCAGAGTCAATTTGATGGCAGCTAACAACAACAACAACAACAACAAAAACAAAAAAAACAATAACTTTAATTAAATCTGTATTTTAACAACATATACTTTTTTCTTAAATTTTTGTTTTAAAATCTAAAGTGTTATAGAAATATATTTTCACTATGTTAATTCTTTAAGCCACTCTGGAATATTCTGAGTAAAGAACAATACCAAAGAGGTTTACTTGGCTCAGCAAGAGCCAAATAAAAGCCAGCTTCCACCATTGTCTGCTATAAGATCTTGGGCAACCTATCCTTCACCTTTTTGTTTGTTCTCATCATCTGTAAAATGGGGCTAAAAATATTCACCTGAGAGTTAATATTGGCAGGAGTGAGATAATTTGAGTGTAGTGCTCTTTTGTGGCAATCAGTAAAGGACAATGCTCTTGCCTTCCTACTACATCTTCTCCATCCAAATGTAGTTCTAAATTTTAAAGTCAAATCCTTCTCTTTAAAAGCTATCCCTTTTCTTTTGGATACCAGAAACATGAGTATTTCCAAATGGACTTCCCCTGCTGTGCTAACAATGTATCAACTGCACTACTATCACTCCCATTTGGAGTTCAAGACAAAGCAGAATTAACTGCAGGGGCAGAGCCTGCTGGCACTAATAGGTGGGACAGCAGGTCCTCTTACATTGTTGTTCTTATTTTGGAAGTTACAGTGGCATTATGATCTTTATAAGGCATCTGGGAACCCCTGTAATGTGATACCTACAGTGTCATACTTGCTTTTTGAGAAAAATATTTTCTAAAAGTGCATTAAAGCTAAAAATTTTGAAGACTATTATTTTACCTTATTTTGTTCTCAGCCAGACAATTTTAGCTTGTAGCCAAAGAAAGAAAGAAAGAAAAAAAAATACATGTGAGTTTAGGGAGTAGAAGTACTAGTCTAAAACTAATTTGGAATCTATCTTTTGCTTTTGGAAATTCATATTTATCAGTTTAATTGCATTTAATTGTATAATGTGTGTATACACATATATATGTATGAATATGTAATTTCTATAGCGATTCTTGAGCACTTTCTTTATCTCACTTTTTCACTGTGATCATCTTTTTGAGTTCTTTATGCTTTAGTAAATCTGTAAAACTTCCTAGGCCTTTCCTTTGCAAAATGCAGTATTAAAAATAAGAAAATTTCTCATCTACTCCAAAAGAATCCATAAAACCCTTTTGTAATCCAAGTATTCCTTTCTGCATTGAGACATGGACCAGTTCAAACTGCTAGAAGAAGACTGACCAGCTACCTCTTGAGGGAGAAAAATATCTTTATTGAATGGATATAACCAGCTTTAGTTGGAAACCTTAGGATATGTTTTGTTTATTATGTCCAAATTTTATTAAAAGGAACTCTGGTAGCATAGTGGCTAAAGCACTTGACTGCTAACCAGAAGGCTGGCGGTTCAAACCCACCAGCTACTCCTCGGAAGGAAGGTTGGGCAACCCTACTTCCGTAGTGACACTGCCTCGGAAACCCAAGGAGGGGTCGCTGTGAGTCAGGGCTGACTCGACAGCACATAACAACAACAACAACAAATGATAATAAAATAAAGGTTTTGGATTTTTAAATACATCTTATTCTGTATTTACATGCTTAACAATAAAAAACTTGATTTATAGGAAAACATTATAGTTGAATGAAATTAGATCTAAGTAAGAGTAAGAAAACATTACATAATTCATATCTAGACTCTAAGAAATGTAAATCTTAATAAACAACTCAGGACGATTCTATAGATTTGATTGGGAAGGCATCCCAGAAGGAGTGGTTTTTACCTCACATTTTTATTTCTCTTTTAAAGGAAGATACTCAGAACAATATGCATGTTTTGTTTTATTTTTAACTTCCCAATCACTCATCAATGTAGAAAAAACTAGAATTTCTCCCCATCACTCCCACAAAAACATTCTCTTTAGTATACTTTACATCAGTCACAACTACCTGTGGTACTGTCTCTCAGATCTCAGAATGCCTTCCCATCTTCTCCGTCCTGGCTGCTGCTCTTTATATTAAGGAGCTTACTTTTTTCCATCCTTCTGGAAAATATAACCCTAACTAATCTTTTTTGCTTCCAGTTCTAACTAACTCCATCCCTATTTCATTCTCCACTTTGTAGTCCTAGCTATTTTCCTAAAATGCAAATCTGGTCAGTTTCTTTCTTTGCTGAAAAGCATTTTGTGAGTTCCCCATCAGCTTTTACAAACATTCAGTCTTCTTAGCATAAAGACTTCTTTATAATCTGACCACTGCCTTACTCTTTTATCCCTATCACTGCCAACAATCCCACACTCTACTCTAGAACATGAATCACATTCTCTAACCATACCAAATGGCTTGCAGTTATTGAGTAGTTCTATGCATCCTGCTAATTTTTTTTCTGGTATACAAAGTCCATCACACCCTGCTTTTATCTGCTGACACTTTTTGATTTTCAATGAATTAGGCATCATTTAGAAAGCCTCTCCTAATTCTTTCAGCTAGAAGTACAAGAATTGCCACTGTGTTCTTACTGTAGTTTTTTTCAGATATAACTATTACAGCACTTATAAATGCCATAATGTAAAAAAAAAAAAAAAAATTCTTATGCATTTCCAATAAGAGGTGTTGCTACAAACAAAGATTGTTTTATATACATCTTTGTATCTGTTGTTGTTGTTAAGTGCCGTCGAGTCGGACCCGACTCATAGCCTCCCCCCTTCGGTTTCCGAGGCAGTATCACTACGGAAGTAGATTGCCCAACTTTCCTTCTGAGGAGCAGTTGGTGGGTTTGAACAGCCAGCCTTCTGGTTAGCAGTCAAGTGCCTTAGGCACTACACTACTAGAGCTCTTTATATCTATCATGTATATAGCAAGTATTTGTTAAATTATTGCTAAATCAATGAACTTCTATTTACATATCTGAAAGGTGCTTTTTGCTGATCATGAGGGGTAGATATTTGTACCATGGGGTTCATAATTTCTTCTGTACATTGAAAAAGAAACCATTTGGCAAGCCTTCATAGCATGTTTACTTGAGGGCTTTGATTTATATCCCTAGTCTTATAAATCATCCTTTAGAAATAATATTGTTTAAAATGTTTTAAATGTATCTCATATATTAAGATATGAGTCTTAATAGTACAAGGAGTCCAAGTTTTATGACTCTAAACTCCAGTAGAAAAGAAATTGTGTATTTCAGGTATTTTGAAAAATGTTTTTCTACCTCACTGAGTAATGCAGACCACCAAAACATTGTTCAGGATATAAACAATAAAATTAGGCAGAGAAAGATCTTGTCTTCATGGAACATAGAGTTGTTGATCAAACTTATAGTAGTGATAGATTGTAACAAGTATATAATAAGTATATAACAAGTATATAATGTAATATCAAGTGGTGATTATGGTCTAACAAATATTGGTAACAGGCTATGGTTTCCTGTAGGATCCATGGGGAGAAAATTGCCAGATGCCTGTGAAGATGGTTTTGCCATCTTGATGGAGAGTACAGCCACGAGCAAGGATAATCTCTGACAGATTAGACTTGAGCTTCCATCTTTCTTTTACAGGAGCAGAGTTGTCAGGTTAGAAAGCCGTGGTGTTTATCCAGTGATTGTTACCAGCTAACGGGAGATAAATGGAGTACTGCCTTGAAACTCATTCTGAATCAAGTTATCACTGTCAAGAAACAACTTTACTTATTCCAATTCTAGAAAATGTGGGCATTAAATTAAAATTCTTTATGTCTATTAAGTACTCAATTTGGTTCACCAGAGATGTCCATGGAAATACGATATTCAGCACACAGTCCTTTCAGTATTCAATCTCTGCCTTTTGTCTTGATGATGGAGTTTAAGACTTAGCATTTATATGGAATCTTTAAATAAATCACAATTAAATGCACATTTTCTGAATATAATTGTGTTTAGTACATCTGTGACTTTTGATAAAATTGTGACTTTTTGATACAACCCATAGTTGTACCTTCTATATTTTTTTCTTTCAAAATCATCTTGGGATCCATTTTTCAGCCCTTCATATAGTATGATATGACTGACCTTTCAGAGCAGGCATGTTTGACCTTTGCCTCATATGAATCAGCCTTGATACTGATGTTGCTGATTATCTCTCCCCCTTGAGCTTGGAGGAGGTCAGAAGAAGTAAAAAAATTTGTTCTGTTTTCTTTTTTTCTGGAAGGGTAATATGGAAGTTATTTTTATGAAAATAACATTTGAGCAGAGACCTACAAGAAGTAATGAAGGTGTCATACAAACATTTGGTTTTAGAACATTCTAGACAGAATAAATAACATATACAATCAGCAAAGGTGCTATTTAACTAAAAAAGTTTAAGAAGCATTAACAGGGTCGGGGTAGCTTAAGTGAGGCCGAGGTCATAGGTGACTATAACAGAGATGTAAGAACCAATTGCATATGCCCTAGTAGGTCTCTGTGAGAATATTTATTCTAAGAATGATGAGAGTTTATTGGAGTGTTTTGAACTAAGAAATAATATTATCTTTAATTTTTCTAAAATATCACAGGAAGATATTCATAGGAAACACCAAAACTCATCATTTTAGCCCTGTTCTACCTGTAAGCCAAACCCAGAACAAAAGTTCCTACACTGGTAGGTTGTTTCGGAAATGATCACAAGAGGCAGAAACAAGATTTCAGAAAAGTACAACGGAAAAGGTGGGAAAACTAAGAGTATGATACACTTTTCGCCAAAATTATTAACTAGTATTCCATCTCCCTGGGACCCTCTGTGGAATCTTATAAATTCAAAAATGTCTGCTTGGAAAATAAAATAAGAAAGAACTTACCTTGAATTCTCACCCTCCACATTATTGAAGGGTGGGCCTATGGTGTATTAACTCCTCTGCACCAAATTATGTATGCCTTTGAAGAGAGGAAGGAGCTCTGGTGGCATTGTGGCTAAGGCATTTGACCACAAATCAGAAGGTTGGAGGTTCAAATCCACTAACCACTCTGCAGAAGGAAGACTAGGGAATCTACTTCAGTAAAGATTTACTGCCTCAATAACCCAAAGGGAGTCTCTATGAGTCGGAATTGACTCGATGGCAGTGAGTCTGTTTTTTTTTTTTTTTTTTTGAAGTGAGGCTGGATATTATTTGATGTCATATATTATCAGATGGTTCATTTTGGAAAATACTTTTTTCATCTTTCAAGGTTGTAATTGGATGGTATTAATTTTGTAAAAATTGTATGGGTGGACTGGTCCTAGGACTGTGGTCAACAATTAACATGTCCTTCAATTTGTTATGTTGTTGTTAAGTGCCGTGGAGTCGTTTCCGACTCATAGCGACCCCACGCACAGCAGAACGAAACACTGCCCAATCCCGCGCCAGCCCCACAGTCCCTGCTATACTTGATCCCATCATCACAGCCACCGTATCAATCCATCTCGTTGAAGGCCTCCCCCTCTTTCGTCGACCCTCCACCATACCAGGCATGACATCCTTCTCCAGGGAATGGTCCCTTCTTACAACA
>NW_006921588.1:11726035-11730623 GCF_000298275.1 Orycteropus afer afer | reverse complement strand
CATATATCTGGAATGCTGTTTTTCCAGTTTGTTCCTCGGATAGTATTACAGGTAGGCCACACCCCTGGGGAAACTCCCCCTAGACTGACCGGCCGCTTAGGACATAGTCATGTGATCCATCATGAGAAACAACACTCACAAGTGAAGTCCAGCCAAGTTGACAGATCTTCAACTATCACACCCTCCTCACCTAATCCCTTTGGCTGATTACTCTTCTCTTTGGCTCCCTGGGTTTTACCCCTTTATCCTGCTCTTCCGGCCTGCTACTCTGTGCTATGCCCGTGCTTACCTTGCTCCCGGAGACCCAGTCCCCCTCGGGAGGGTAACAAGGGAAAGTTTTCAGTGCAGATAAGTGAGTAAGCACCAGCCCGCCCGTGCTTACCTTGCTCCCGGAGACCCGGTCCCTCTCGGGAGGGTAACCAGGGAGCCGTCTGAGCACTATTACAATTTACTGACCTGCAAAAAGTCTTGAACTGCACACTTGCTAAGTTTGCAAATTAAAAGGTTCTTGACCTTCAAATTTACAGTTACATGGATGCTTCTTTACCAAAATTAAATATTCAACTTTATGTTTTTAGAAATACATAAAATAATGGGTTTTGAACTAGTTACACAAAGCTTGTCTCTTTCTTCTTCATTTCCTGGCATCAGGAGCTGAGAGAGAGTAAGGAACTCCTGGAAAATCTCTAAGTTTTGCACCTCCCCCCTCCAATTTTAAGATGAATAGTAGGTGATAGCAGTGATGAGTCAGCAGAAACACCTTACCCCCTCTTTTTCAGCTGCCTCAATCAGGTGCCTTTCATACTTGTGACTTCTTGGAATGTCATTCGGCACCTCATCTGACACCCCTTGGACTTGTGTCTGAGGGCAGGTCCCCTCTCTGCCCCTTTTTATTATGCCTCTGGATGTCTGCCATTCTCGAGGATGAACATGGACCATATTGGGTTAATAGAAACTGCCTAGTGGCAACCCCCCTTTCAAGTGGTGTGCAGGGCACATGTCATATTTTATTTAGATAGGCCTGGCATCACTCTATGTGGGACACTATAGAAGCTGTACATAGTTGAACAGAAAGGCTTTCCCAGATAGGATATAAGAGAAGTTGTGCTCCATTTTTAAGTGCATTTTTTGATCAGGTATATATCTTATCTTCTGCTTTGGGATGAATGTGCTGAATATGTGTTACTATCCTTTATAATCTCAATCAATGCCTCTTTCAATATTGTCCTCAATGAAGAAGAAGAGCCACAGACCAGGTCAGCCTAACTTGGGCTCATTTTATTATATGTGTAATTGATAATGATGAATATAACTCATTTATCTGCAACATACTTTCAGTAACTAAATCTTTCAGTTCTGCTAATATATTTTAGAATGAAACCATGATGTCTTACTTCCATTCAAATAAAGCTGAAAGTTCTGACCCCCAAATATAATGATACTTGATCACACTGGCTATATATTTTCTGATATTATCAAATGATTGTGGGTTTTTCTTTTGTTAGTTTAATATTAATTCGGATAATAGTATTGTGCTTATTATTTAAAACAATTTTCTAGTTTAGAGATACATAGTGAAATAGATGAAATTATATGAAGTTGGGAGTTTTATTTAAAATTATCCAAAACAGAGGAAGGGGTATGAAATAGAGCAGGATAAGACGAAACAAGATTGGCTATGATTTGATCATTGTTGAAGCTGAGTGATGGATTCTATTCTACTTTAATATATATATATATATTTAACAAATTTTAAAATTAAATGCCCTAGGTTAAATTATTTAGATCCGAGTATGGGCTCCACACTTACTCGTACAACTTTGAGCTAGTTATTTATCTTTTCTGTACCTCAATATTATCATCTGGTGTTACTATGGTTAAGCATTTAGTTACTCACAGAAAGGCTCATGGTTTGAATCCATCATATGCTCCATGGGAGAAAATATCTGGTGACCTGTTCCTGTAAAGATTACAGCATAGGAAACCCTATGGGGCCATTCTACTCTGTCCCACAGGGTCATTATGATTCAGAATCAACTTGATGGCACAGAACAACAAAGTAAGTAATGGAAAAAATACATGGCTATATAATTTTAATCAGGATTAAGTAAGTTAATATATACAAACTACTAATCGGTGCCTGACAAAAACCAAATACTGAATAAAAATGATTATTATTAGGTTGCTGTTTTTCTCTTCAAATATTGGCTGAGGTTAATATTTTTTATAGAATACAATTTACCCAAGAATCTCAGTTTGCTGTATTTGAAGTGTCTCACTTTTGTGGACAGGAAAAGCAGGAAACAGTTGTTTCTTCTCTGGAAGAATGTCAGTGTTAGGCAGAAAAAAAATTACAGCATAACAAGAAATAATCAAATATCTAGAGAGAGGAATCCATTAAGTTTAATATAATTAATGGAGAAAGTCATCTAGTTTGCAAAGAAATTGCTGTTGATTATAGAAGACTGTTCTGCAATGTAACTCAACTTCAGAACAAAAAAGTATTGTCATTATAACTGTTATTAAAAATAAAATAAATAAATAAACAAATACATAAACCTCACTGCCATGAGGTTGATGTAACTCATAGCGACCTCTCCTTGGGTTTCTGAGGCAATATCTCCATGGAACAGATGGCCCAGTCTTCCTTCTCAGGAGTGGCTGGTGGGTTTGAACCACCAGCCTTCTGGTTAGCAGTCAAATGCCTTAGGCACTGTGCTATCAGAGCTTCTTTACAACTCCTATATTGATTGGAATTCTACCTCTGCTTCATACACTTTAAACATAAAATCATAGTACTTGATTTTTGTTTCATTTATGTTGTCCATGCAGTTATTTAAATTAGCTAAAAAAAAAGTATGATTTTGAAGATTCTAATAATTATTCAGTAGGTAGTTAGACATACATGACTCATTTTTACTTTCTAGATTCTCTCTTTTAATGTAACGAAAATATTCAAAAAGAGTAAAAAAGAATGGATCACAAATCTGGTGAGAAATAGTAATTTAATGATTGAAATTTATGAAATCATAAATAAACAATTTAAGTTAATTTTTAATTTGTCATCTGTCATCTATGTAGTTCATAAAGCTAATAAAATATAACAATGGATTTCTGTCTTTAAAAGAGAAAATCAGCAAAGTATTATAGATTATAGGCAAATGTATTAGATTGCTACAATATGTATACCCACATCAGGGAGAAATTTGTCATGTGGCATGTACATAAATATAGAGTGCAATAAAGCAAATAAAGGACCATTCATTAAATGACAGCATACAAACTATTTTTAAATTTTGTGCAACCATTTAATAATTCAAACTTTGAGCCATTTCAAATCTGTATATTCATTGAAAACAGAGACTATGTCATTCCCTCCCTACATCTTAGTGGCTAAGAGAGTGTATTACAGTAACACATGTTGTTGTTGTTATGTGCCTTTGAGTCAGACCCGACTCATAGCGACCCCTCCTTGGGTTTCTGAGGCAGTATCACTACAGAAGTAGATTGCCCCATCTTCCTTCCGAGGAGTGGCTGGTGACCCCAGCCTCCTGGTTAGCAGTCAAGTGCCTTAGGCACTATGCTACCAGAGCTCCTACAGTAACACATAGGAGACCTGAAAACATAAGTTGTTTTGAATTCAAGAAGTTAAGTGTAAGAGAATCTGTAGGTTAGAAACATGTAATACATTCACCACCCAGGATTAAAGTTTAAGTCTGCATATCAGCACTTTAGTGAAAGAATCAAACCATGTTTCAGCATGTAAAATGTATTTATTTCTACTGTGCGTTGCAGGAGGCATGAAATTGCAGTAAATTAAATTTAAGAACACCTAAGAGCCACAGTCAACATTTTGCCATTTTATGCTTTATAAACAAAATCATGATGACTACCCACATTTTTCATGTTTTCAGGGGTTGAATGTGTATCAAAGACTTAAGTAATATTTATTTACTCTGAGAATAATGAAAACAATATGTTTATAAAATTTATGACCTTTTCAGTTTAGGTAAATTACCTACAAATAGTCTCCCATTTTCCGAAGAGCAGATGATATTTCTAAGTGTAGCCTAAATTGATAATGGATCAAGATGAAAACATTTAGTTAAATGAAGTCTAGTTGAAGTGATTAATAAGAGCCCTGGTGGCTCAGTGGTTAAAGCATTCAACTGCTAATGCAAAGGTCAGCAGTTCAAACCCACAAGCACCTCGGTGAGAGACAGGTGTGGCAGTCAGCTTCTGCCCTATGGGGATAGTTCTACAATGTGCTAAAGTGTCTTTGTGAGTCAGATGAACTCACTGGCAGTGCTTTTATAGAAGTATTTATGGAGACAAAAAAACAACAGTACTAACTTAAATATTTACAGATCAATATAGACCTCTTCAAATAGGACACATTATAGATGTCCTTCGGAATTCAAGTTTTATGTTAACTAAGCCATTGGCAGAAACACACAGTTGAATCCACATACCTATATGGTTTTCATTTGTTCTGTGCCTTAATAGGATGCAGTTGTTGTTGTTGTATGCCGTCGAGTCAGCCCCGACTCATAGAGACCCCTCCTTAGGTTTCCGAGGCAGTTATCAC
>NW_006921588.1:11703342-11724650 GCF_000298275.1 Orycteropus afer afer | reverse complement strand
TCTGGTTAGCAGGCAAGTGTCTTAGCCACTATGCTACCAGAGCTCCCTAAGAAGATTTTAGTATGCTAAAAATGGCCCAGAGTTAAATAAGGATTTTTATAGATATGATTTTGTTAGCTTTACTTTTATTTCCCTATCAATTGTAAATCCATGATTTTTTTCAATACTCTATGTTATGATGTATTTAAAATACTGATGTTAGAAATTAATAATAAATCTCATTACATACCTTTTACTTATCAATGCAACTTCACTTATTGGCTAGATAATTTGATATGATATAGCAGTATTAGTTGTCATCAATTTAAAAATATTTTCTATTTCAGCCACCACCCACAAGTACCATTTATAGCATTCTTTAGATAATAAAAATAATAATAAACAGTTTTAAACACATGAACCTGTCCTATCTTCCATTAATACTAGAATTATTTAGCACAGGTAAGAAAGGGTAGGAGGATAATTATTATGATAAGTGCTTATGAACCAATTATATCCGATTTCTTTTGCTGCCAATCTGTATATTCTTACATTACAATATAGTTGTACCTGGCAGTCTCTGATAGGGAGAAAGTTAAACTTCATTAACGTTGCATCACTAATTAATGCATAGTAAGTTGTATGGATCAACCCTTCCCTTCCTTTTTCCTAGTAGGAGCCTGGTGGCATACTTGTAAAGTGCTGCTACTAACATAAAGGTTAGTAGTTCAATCCCATCAGGTGCTCTGCCTGAGAAATATGTGACAGTTGGTCTCCAAAATGCCAAAAGCCTTGGAAACCATATGGAGTAGTTCTTCTCTGTTCTATAGGGTCACTATGAGTAGGAATCAAGTTGATGACAATGGGTTTGGATTTTTGGGGGTGGGGTTAGTGTACTCATTGATAACTGACTAGGAGAAAGTTTTGATGGAAATATTATTAATTTTCTTACATAAAAAATTATCATTATTAGTTGGTGTACCAACTCAAAATGACTCTGTAAAACAGAATGAAAGAATGTGTAGTCCTATGCCATCCTCACACCATCGCTGTATTTGATCTCATTGTTGCTGCCTCTGTATCAAACCATATCTTTGAGGGATTTCATCTTTTTTCACTTACCTTCCATTTCACCAAGCATGATATCCTTCTCCAGGAATTGGTTCCTCCTGATAACATGTCCAAAGTGTATGAGAAGTCACTCCATCCTTGCTTCTAAGGAACATCCTGATTGTATTTCTTCCAAGACAGATTTGTTCATTCTTCTGGAAGCCCATAGTATATTCAATATTCTTCTCCAGCACTGTAATTCAAATACATCAATTGTTCTTCAGTCTTCATTATTCATTGTCCAGCTTTTGCACATCTAGGAAGCTATTGAAAATACTATGGATTATGTCAGGAGCATCTTAGCCTTCAGAGTTACATCTTTGCCTTTTAACACTCTAAAGAGGTTTTTTTTTTTTTTAAAGCAGATATCATCAATACAATACATTATTTAATTTCTTTACTGCTGCTTCAATAAGCATTGATTGTGTGGATCCAAGTAACATGAAATCCTTGACAGCTTCAGCCTGTTCTCCCTTTATCGTGATGTTGCTTTTTAGTTCAGTTCAGGATTTTTGTTTCTTTATATTGAGATCGAATTCATACTGAAGACTGTAGTCTTTGATCTTCATCAGTAAGTGCTTCAAGTCCTCTTGACTTTCTGCATGCTTTGTTTGTCTCATCTGCATGGTGGAAGCTATTAATGAGTCTTCCTCCACTACTGATACCTCATTTTTCTTCATATAATCCAGCTTCAGAGAGTATTTTCTCAGCATAAACAAGCATAAACTTGATTAAGTTTGAAGAAAGAATAAAATGATGGTCTCTTAGTCTACGTACAGTTTCCTCATGACCACAGTTTAATGTTCTGGTATTGTCATTCTTCACAATGTTATACATTATTTGTTATAATATCATAGTCAAATGCTTTTTTACAGTCACTGAAACACAAGGAAACATCTTTTTGACATTGTCTCCTTCAGCCAAGATCCATCTCTGACACCAGCAACAATATCCCTCATCTATATCCTCTTCTGAATCAGGCTTGGACATCTGGCAGTTTTTGTTGATGTATTCCTACAACCATTTTTGAATTATCTTCAAGAAAACATTATTTGCATGTGATATTAATTATCTTGCTCATTAGTTTCTTCATTGGGTTACATCACATTTCTTCGGAATGAGTGCCAATATGGTCCTCTTCCAGTTGGTTGACCAGGTAAGTGTCTTCCAACATTCTTGCCATAGATGAGTGAGTGTTTCTAGTGTTGCATGTTTATTGGAACATACTAAGTGGCATTAGGTAAATACTTGGAAACTTGTTTTTCTTCAATGTTTTCATTGCAGTTTTGGACTTCTTCCTGAAAAAAAAAAATCAGTTCTTGATCATATGTTATTGCCTGAAATGTTTGAACATTGACCTTTTTTTTTTTGGTATAGTGACTTTGTATTTTCCTTCCATCTTCTTTTGATGTTTCCTGAATTGTTCAATATATTATCCATAGAATGAATAAAACAACTTGAATTTTCTTTTCCATTCTTTCAGCTTGAGAAATGTTGAGTGTATTCTTACCTTATGGTTTTGTTACTCTAGATCTTTGTATATTTCATTAAAACAGTTCACTTTTTCTTCTCAAGCCACCTTTTGAAATATTCTTTTATTTTATTCCATCATTTCTTCCACTTGCTTTAGCTACTCTACAGTCAAGTTTCAGTGTTTTTTCTGACATGCATTTTGGTCTTTTCTTTCTTTCTTGTCTTTTAAATGGCCTTTTGTTTTCTTTATGTGTGATGTACTTGTTGTCATCCCACATTTCATCTTGCCTTCAGTCATTACTGTTCAATACTTCTTGAGATGGTTTTTAAATTCAGGTGGGATATATTCAAGGTCATATTTTGCCTCTTGTGGACTTCCTTTAATTTTCTTCAGCTTCACTTTGAATTTGCATATGAGTACTTGTTGGTCTGTTCTACAGTTGGCCCCTGATTCTGATGGATGATCATTAGCTTCTCCATCTTCTCTTCCTATATATTCCATCTGGCATGGTCCACATGTATAGTCAATGTTTATGTTGTAGAAAAATGTATTTGTGATGAATAAGCCATTGGTATTGAAAAATTCTATCATACCATCTCCAGCAACATTTTTGTCACCAAGGCCATATCTTCGAACTACTGATGCTTCTTTGTTTCCAACTTTTGCATTCCAATCACCAGTAATTATTAATACATCTTGATTGTATGTTTGGTCAATTTCATACTGTATAAGTTGATAATACTCTTGAGTTTCTTCAACTATGGTTTTAGTAGTTGTTGTGTAAATTTGAATAATAATCATATTAACTAGTTTTCCATAAGTGTATGGATATTATCCTATCACTGACAGCATTTTACTTCAGAAGAGATCTTAAAAAAATGTTCTTTTTGATGATGAATATGATGCCATTCCTCTTCAATATGATTGTCCTCTTCAAAATGGCCAATACCAATCCACCTACTAGCCACTCCTCAGAAGGAAGGTTGGCCAATCTACTTCTGTAGTGATACCACCTCAGAAACCCAAAGAAGGGTCACTGGCTCGACGGCACATATCATAACAATGTCTAGAATGTCCATTTCACTTTTGATGAATTCTGATTTTCCTTTTCATGTTCATACATGGTATGTTCTAATTACTAATGGATGTTTGCAGCTATTTCTTTTCATTTTAAGTTGTGCCACTTCCACATCAACAAATAAGGTCCCAAAAGCTTTATTCCATCCATATAATTAAGGTGGACTCCATTTTGAGGCAGCAGCTCATCCTTAGTAGTATTCCCAATGTGAGGAGCTCATCTTCCACCATTATGTCAGACAACGTTCCACTGCTGTTCATAAGGTTTCACTGGCCAGTTTTTTCCAGAAGTAGATGCAAGGTCCTCTTCCTAGCCTGTCTTCACCTGTAATCTCTACTGAAACCTATCTACCATGGTTGACACTGCTGGTATGTGAAATTCAGTACCATAACTTCTAGCATACATTATATATAATATGCGCACACACATATACATATTTGAACATTGAAATTAATAAGTGATATTAATTTCATTGTATAGGTTACTAATATTTGTTCTATGAAAAGATTCTAGAATGTTGTTTCTCTTTGGTAAATCTGAGAAAGTTTGTTTCAGTGATTTAAATTTATCCTAAAAATCTAAAGGCACAAGATATGTCATTTTGTGAACTTGATATTTGAAAATGTGTGCCACAAATATTGTATTAGTCATTATTACTTTTACTAAAAAATATTTCTTTCACATATTAGGTTAACTTGAAAAGCCTGATCACTTAAGTAATCTCTATGTCCTTGGCAATGCCATATTCTTAGTGAACTTGCATATATATCCTCTATCCTGAATAGCTAAGGGAACTCCAGACCTGGCTCATTTTTTGAAGATCCAGTGGCTCACTTTTGACAATGCTCATTGAATTCAGGCCCTAAAGGTATCCCCTCTAAGTCTTGCATATACCAGAGTTCTAATTTATTATTTAACATGATATAATATTACAGTAGGTAAAATACTTAAAATCTATATAATAATGTCTCCTCCCTAAAAGATAGTGTGTACATATCTGTGTTTGTAGAGAATAATCTCTGCTTTCTGACAAAAGTCCTAACCCACACAACCACTATCTTTATATCTACTACATGACTCCAAAACTGGCCATTTTGAACTAAGTAGAAGAGGACAAAGACCAGGGGAAAATTCAAATTTTTCTCTTCTGAAAACTTAAGGTTGGGATTGTTGTTGTTATCAGGTGCCGCCGAATGGGCTCAGGCTCATAGCGACCCTGTGTACAACAGAATGAGACACTGCCTGGTCCTGTGCCAGCCTCACGATCCTTGATATACCTGAGCCCATCAATGCAGCCACTATCAATCCATCTCATTGAGGGCTTTCCCCTTTCTCATTGACCCTCCTCTTTACCAAGCTTGATACCCTTCTCCAGGGAATGGTCCCTTTTGACAACATGACCTAAGTAGGTGAGGTGAAGTCTGGCCATTCTCCCTTCCAGGGGGCATTCCGGTTGCACTTCTTCTAAGATAGATTTGTTAATTCTTCTGGCAGTCCATGGTACTTTCAATATTCTTTGCCAACACCACAACTCAAAAGCATCAATTCTTCTTCAGTCTTCCTTATTCATTGTCCAGCTTTCATATGCATATGAGGCAATTGAAAGCAGAAAATTTTAGGTTAGGTGTACCTTAGTCTTCAAAGAGACATCTTTGCTCTTCAGCACTTTAAAGATGTCTTTTGCAGCAGATTTGCCCAACGCAATACATTGTCTGATTTCTTGACTGCTATTCACATTGCTGTTGATTGTGGAACCAAGTGAATTGAAATCTTTGACAATTTCAATCTTTTCTCCATTTATTGTTGCTTATTGGCCCAGTTGTGAAGATATCTGTTTTCTTTATGTTTAGATGTAATCCATACTGCAGACTGTAGTCTTTAGTCTTCATCAGTAAGTGCTTCAAGTCATCTTCACTTTCAGCAAGCCAGGTTGTGTTGTCTGCATTTTGCAGTTTATTAATGAGTTTCAATACAATCCTGTTGCTGTGTTCTTCTTCATATACTCTAGCTTCTTGGATTATTTGCTCAGGATACAGGTTGAACAAATATGGTGAAAGGATACAATCCTGACACACTCCCTTCCTGATTTTAAACCATGTAGTATCTCCTTGTTCTGTTCGAATGACAGCCTCCTGCCTATATACAGACTCCTCCTGAACACAATTAAGTCTTCTGGAATTCCCATTCTTCTCAATGTTATCCATAATTTGTTATGATTCACACAGTCAAGTGTTTTTGCATGGTCAATAAAACACAAGTAAACATCTTTCTAGTATTCTTTGCTTTTAGCCAAGGTTCATCTGACATTAGCAATGATTGAGATTAAGAAAAAATCTACTTAATGTCTGATTAGGCCTGAAACTGAAAGCTTGAAAAGTTAGATCTTGTGCAGTGTCTCAATGCATGGAGAATCTGAGGAAGCTAATTTTCAAAAAGAAAGAATAAAATAAATGTTCAAAAGCAAGACGAATAAATGACCATACAGAGATTGAAGGAGAGTGATTAAGGATATAGAAATTTTGATTTCTAATGGCTTTCAAAGTCCTGAGAACAATCTTTCAAATAACATACGATTTTATCCTTGGGTTCTGAGAGATAGTTCAGCTTGGTGCTAATAAACATATTTTTCCAATAACTAGCATAAGTGTTTATTATTGCTTGAAATAATAACAATAAAAAATTCACAATATATTAAGCTCCTAGGGGAGCAAAGTATAAAACCAATCTTTTTGGTTTCTTATAGGAAACAGCTACTCAAGAAACAGGTAAAATCAAAGTCCATGTTAGCACCACTTCTTTAATTTAGGTACACTTCTTGAATGGAATAAGAAAAACATGAAGAGGCCACACATCTGATCTATCCATTTTCCCCAGAGCTGTCATTTGCAAAGGCCACTGAATGAATGAAGAAAAGCAGGAAGAGTTACTGGTAGAATGAGTTCTGGCTCTGCCATTTGCCAGCTGTGCACCTTGGGTAAAACAGTTAAAGTCTCAATATTCAATACTCAATAAAGTAAAAATACTCAGTAAAGTAAAAAAGATAAGCCAAGTATTTGTTGTAGGAAGATTGAACAGAAGAATGAACATAAACACACTAGGGTACTGGGAAATAGTAAATGCTTAATATATAATTAGATTTTATTATTACTGCTTGCTAAAATGTGTCTTCTGCTGGATTGTTTCGGGATGACACATGAAGTTTGACTTTGACACTTGGATACTTAGATTTTTCAATGGGGATCTGCTTTTGCTTCATGTAAACGTAGGAAAGGTGATACCACAGAATGTGGCAATTATTGAACAATATCATTAATAACGCATGCAAGTAAAAACTTACTGAAGATAATTCAAAAGTGGTTGCAGCAGTATATTGACAGAGAACTTCCAGAAATGCAAGCTGAATTCAAAAGAGGACGTGGAACGAGGGATATCAATGCTGATGTCAGATGGATCTTGGCTCAAAGCAAAGGATACCAGAAAGATGTTTACTTGTGTTTTATAGACTTTGCAAAAGCATTTGATTGTGTGGATCCTAACAAATTGTGGGTAACATGGAGAAGAATGGGAATTCCAGAACACTTAATTGTACTCATAAGGAATCTGTACATAGACCAGGAGGCTGTTGTTCAAACAGAAAAAGGGAACACTGCATGGCTTAAATCAGGAAGGGAGTGCATCAGGGTTGTATCCTTTCACCATACTTATTCAATCTGTATGCTGAGCAAATAATCTGAGAAGCTGGACTATATGAAGAAGAATTGGCATTGGGATTGGAGGAAGAATCATTAAGAACTTGCAATATGCTGATGACACAGTTTTGCTTGCTGAAAGTGAAGATGACTCGAGGCACTTACTGATGAAGATTGAAGAATATAGTCTGCAGCATGGATTACATCTCAATATAAAAAAAAAAAATCCTCACAACTGGTCACATAAACAACATTACGATAGATGGAGAAAAGATTGAAATTGTCAAAGACTTCACATTACTCAGTTCTACAATCAACGCCAATGCAAGCAGCAGTCGGGACATCAGACAACGTATAACACTGGTAAATCGACTGCTAAGGACCTCTTTCAAGTGCTGAAGAGCAAAGATGTCTCCTTGAAGACTAAGGTGCACCTGACACAATCCATGGTATTTTCAATCGTCTCTTATGCATGTGAGCGCTGGACAATGAATAAGGAAGACCGGAGAAGAATTGATGCTTTTGAGCTGTGGTGTTGGCGAAGAATGCTGAAAGTACTGTGGACTACTAAAAGAACTAACAGACCTGTCCTGGAGGAAGTGCAGCCAGAATGCTCCTTGGAGGTGAGAATAGCCAGACTTCGTCTCACATACTTTAGTCATGTTGTCAGAAGGGACCATTCCCAGGAGAAGGATGTCATACTTGGTAAGGTGGAGGGTTGATGAAAGAGGGAAGACCTTCAATAAGATGGATTGACATGGTGGCAGCGGCAATGGGCTCAAGTATAGCAAGAATCATGGAGCTGGCTCAGGACCGGGTGGTGTTTCATTCTGCTGTGCATAGGGTCTTTGAGTCAGAGACAACTTGACGGCACCTAACAACAACAACAACACTTAGGAAATCTGAAAACTTCCATATGTGCTTGCAAATTTTTGTCATGACAAAATGCTTGTTGCTTTTACACTATAAACCTCAAAGGAAAATCTGTATCTATCATCCTTATATTATTTGTGTTCTTGTTGTTGTTGTTATGTACCGTCCAGTCAGACCCGACTCATAATGACCCCTCCTTGGGTTTCCGAGGCAGTATCACTACGGAAGTAGATTGCCCCATCTTCCTTCCAAGGAGTGGCTGGTGGGTTTGAGCCTCCAGCTTTCTGGTTAGCAGTCAAGTGCCTTAGGCACTATGCTACCAGAGCTCCCAATGCTATCAGAATCTCTCTCAAGCATTTATCATGGACATTGCTAATAGAGGATTAAAAAGAGGAGGAGGAACAGTTGTATATAACTGATTACAATAATTCACAACTTAAAATTCTTTTTTTGATTTTTTTTATAGCTCCAAATCCATTAGTTAATAATTCTTCAAGGGAAATTCCTGTATTTCCATATCTTATACAATATCTCATGCAGCATGTTGCACAATGTAATAACCTAATTATTGCTTTCTATATAAATAAATATAAAAAGGCTGTTTTCAAAATTCTTTTTGATCTTTTCTAGTAAGCTGCATGTTCAAGGCAGGTAAGAGTTTTACTAAGTAAAATTAACTTAGTAAGAGATTTATAGGTGAATAATACTATTTGCATAGAGAATATTATTAATGAGCATAGATAGATGTGTTATTTGAACTCTTTCCACATGTACAAGTATTTGTCCTTCAAAATAGTGATGTTGTTGATAAAATTGCAACAACTTAAGTGTCATGTACGTGCACTATTTAAAGTACTTCATGTACATAAAACCATTTAATCTTGATAAATTTTGGATTTATATTTTGGGTCATTGTTTTTCTATATGAGACATTGATGGAGCTCTGGTTGCATAGTGCCTAAGGAGCTCTGGTAACATAGTGCCTAAGGCACTTTACTGCTAACCAGAAGGCTGGCTGTTCCAACCCACCAGCCATTCCTCAGAAGTAAGGTTGGGCAATCTGTTTCCATAGTGATACAGGATGAAAGTTTATACACATACACACATACACACATAATGGATTGCTTCCTCATGTAATAAACAGAAAATAAATGTCAGATAAAGTAAAGAGTTTAAAATGCAAGAGTTTATAAAGAAACTAAACATTTTTTAAAGTTACAGAAAAACATGTACAAGAATATCTTGATGACCTCAGTATGTGTTAGTATATCTTAAGACATTGAAGGCATAAAGAAATGTAGAACAGATGTATGCCTTTAACTACATCAAAAATAATATTTTCCTATCAGAAATACTTAATAAAGTAAAAAAGATAAGCCAAACATTGGTGAAAGATATTTGTGAGACAAATAACCAAGAAAGTTTTAGTATTCAGACTGTATTAAAAAAAAAAAATTGAAGGTATAAGAATAATAAAAACAGCCCAGCAAAAAACTGGACACAGAAATTAAAACACAAGTACTAAAGAGGAAACACTAAAGGCCCATGAACTGTAATATGTGTATGTGTATATATATGTGTATATATATGTATATGTGTATGTATGTGTATATGTATATATGTGTGTGTGTGTGTATTCAAAATTGGTCAGCAATTTCATATGTACTAGATAAGGCAAGGGAGTTCTAGTGGCATTGTGCCTAAGGCATTTGACTCCTAATCAGAAGACTGGAGGTTCAAATCCAAAGCCACTCCTCAGAAGGAAACTTGGGCAACTTCCTTCCATAGTGATATCACCTCAGAAACCCAAGGAGGAGACACTGTGAGTCAGATGTGACTAAAGGGCAGTATTTTTTTTTTTTTATATGGTACAAAAAATCATTAAAATGAAGGATAATGATATAGATCAGTGTAAAATTTTGTATATCATTTGTAGGAGTATTAATTAATTTGGAAAATAATATTACATATTTGTATATTAACATCTCAGATAACAACTCATTCATTTTTAAGTATGTATCTCCTATCAGGGTCCTTCATTTTTCATTAGCATCAGCATCACCTAGGGATTTCTTAGAAAAGAAATTATTGAACCTCTCCTAAAATCTACTGAATCAAAAATTCTAGGGTTGGGTCTCCATGATCTATGTTGTAATAAGTATTCCATGTAATTTTCATTCAAAATAAAGTTTTCATTGTCCTAGAGAAAATTTGGCACATGTACTCTTGGAGACAGTTACAAGAGTGTATTGTTAATCAAAGCAAAACAAAACAAAAGATTGTTATTAATACTAATGTTTATGGAAAACAAAATTTATAAATAAATAGTTACATAGTAACAAAATACAAAATTATTCTGAAGTCAAATAAACTAGGTGTAAATACACTTAACATGAAAGAATCTTAGAAATATAACACTGAATAGCTTAAAATTTACAAAAGATTACACACTTTGCAGTGTTCAAAATAAACAAAACAGTGCTATTGTTTAAAGGCTATAAGCAAATCACTCATTTGAAAAATGAAAAAATCAATACAAAACTCATGAAAATGGTTACTTCTAGGGTGCAAAAACGGCAAGGAGGCCACATGTTCTGACCTCCTCTAACCCCACAAGAGGAAGACAGGATTACCAGCAGTAACCCAAGGCCTATTCCTGCCAGGCCACACATGCTGCCTCCCCCCTCCAGCCTTTTCTCCAACCGTTCCTCCCAAAGCACCCACCACCTCTCTCCTGGGTTTGATAATTCACTGCAGTGGCCATGCAGAACTCACAGATTACGGGGTTTATTAGGGAAGGACCAGACTACAATTCAAGTTCAGGAAAAACACTCAGTCTCTCTTCCAGTCCACCATCCCTCGGCCAACAGTCTCTCACAGTCTCTTTCCCAGCAGTACTGGTCCCTCGGTGTCTCACTCAGCAATGCATGTCTCTTGCGTCTCTTTCCCAGCAGTACGTGTCTCTTTCCGGAGTGCGTGTCTCTCTCGGCAGCACATCTTCCTCCACCAGCAGTCAGAGTGAGTTCTACCTCCAGGAGGCCTCCTTTTGAGCCCAGAAGGGTGGTCAAACTAACCAATCACAGCATCAGAACTCTAAGCACGTAAGAGAGAGTGGGAACCTCCCAGAACATTGTATTGTGCCACGCCCAACAGAAATAACGCAGGTGGATAGCTTCAGCAATCAGGAGCTCCTCAGTTGCTCATTCCACCACTGAGTTTACAATGACTTATGGGTAGAAAAGCCATACAAAATAATTTACTACACCGCATAGGGATAAGGTAGCATGATGGGATACTGAAGAGCACATGAGCATGTGAAGTGACATTGAGTATGTTCCAATTCTTAAGATAGATGGTGAGATGAGAGTTATTTGGTTTACTGTAATTCTTTATATAATTTCCCATATCAAATAATGCATAGTATTGTTGAACAAGGAAATGTAATGGTCAACCAAATATTATGATATCAAAATCTCTGAAAGTATTATATCATAGTTATAGAAACTGTGTTAATTGCAATTAAATAGAAATTCAACAATAAATGGAGAATTAAAATTGACATTACTTAGCACTCTTCTGTATCCCATTCAAATACTTTATCAGTTGTTTTTCTTCTCTTTTTTAAATGGATATATTTCTGCTAGTTTATAATTACTGGAGTAATCTTGTTCAAATTTTATTTCATTAAAGTTAAATTGAGAATAACATTTTCAAAAAAATAAAATAAAAAGTAAAAGGAAATTTCTGTTATTTTTTCTATCTTATAATCATCAAATGACACTAACCTCTTACATTTTGAAAGCAAAAAATTCACAAATTATACTATCAAACTTGTTTGTTTATAGTAAGGCTTATTCCAAATCCCAGAGAAGCACAGGCTATTAGTAAAACACATAAAGTTTCATTTAAGACAGGCAGAGGAGAGTTTAGATGCAAATTGTTATTTTAAGTAGAATATACACCAAAGATGAGGAAATTCAATATTTTTACCAACTTCTGCAGTCTGAAATTGAATGAACATGCAATCAAGATATGTTAATTATCAATGGTGATTGGAATGCAAAAGTTGGAAACAAAGTAGAATCACTGGTAGTTGGAAAATATGGTCTTGATGATAGAAATGATACTGGAGATTACAAGATAGAATTTTGCAAGACCAATGACTTATTCATTGCAAATACCTTCTTTCAACAAGACAAATGGCAGCTATACACGTGGACTTTGCCAGACAGAATACACAGGAATCAGATTGACTACATCTGTGGCAAGAGGTGATGGAAAAGATCACTATCTTCACATAAAACAAGGCCAGGAGCTGATTGTGGAACACACCATCAACTGCTCATATGCAAGTTCAATTTGAAACCTAAGACAATTAAAACAAGTGCACAAGAGCCAAAATATGACCTTGATTTTATCCCTCCTGAATTTAGAGACCATCTAAAGAATAGATTTGATGCATTGTACACCAATGACTGAAAACCAGAAGAATTATAGGATGACATCAAGAACATCATCCACAAAGAAAGCAAAATATCATTAAAAAGACAGGAGAAGAAGAAAAGACCAAAGTGGATGTCAGAGAAGACTCTAAAACTTGCCCTAGAATGGAAAGTAGCTAAAGCAAATGGGAAAATCTACAGGATAAAAGAGCTGAACAAAAGATTTCAAAGGGCAGCACAAGAAGACAAAGTGAATTATTATAATGAAATGTGCCAAGACTTGGAACTAGAAAACCAAAACAGAAGACACATTCAGCATTTCTCAAGCTTAAGGAACTGAGGAAAAAAATTTAGCCTTGAATTTCAATACTGAAAGGTTTCATGGGCAATATTTTGAATGATGCAGGAAACATCAAAAGATGGATGGAATACACAGAGTCACTATACCAAAAAAAATTGGTAGATGATCATCCATTTCAAGAGGTGGCATATGATCAAAACCCAATAATATTGAAGGAAGAAGTCAAAGCTGCACTGAAGGAATTGGTGAAAAACAAGGCTCTGGGAATTGAGGGAATACCCATTGAGATGTTTCAGCAAATGGATGGTGTGGTAGAGGCACTCACTCGGCTATGCCACAAGATTTGGAAGAAACTACCTGGCCAACTGACTGGAAGATTATATATATATATATATGTACATTTATATATATCCATTCCCAAGAAAGGTGATCCCACAGAATGTGGAAATTATCAAACAATACCATTGATATCACACACAAGTAAAATCTTACTGAAGATAATTTAAAAATAGTTGCAGCAGTATATTGACAGAGAACTTTCAGAAATGCAACCTGGATACAGAAGGGGATGTGGAGCAATGGATATCATAGCTGATGTCAGATGGATCTTGGCTAAAAGCAAAGAACATCAGAAAGTTGTTTACTTGTGTTTTATTGACTATGCAAAAGCATTCGATTGTGTGAACCATAACAAATTATGGATAACTTTCAGAAGAATGGGAATTCCAGATCACTTAATTGTGCTCATGAGGAACCTGTACATAGAACAGCAGGCTGTCATTCAAAAGAACAAGGGGATACTGCATGGTTTAAAATCAGGAAAGGAGTGTGTCAGGGTTATATCCTTTTGCCATACTTATTCAATTTGTATGCTGAGCAAATAATCCAAGAAGCTGGGCTATATGAAGAAGAACGTAGCATCAAGAATGGAGGAAGGCTTATTAACAACTGATGACATGCAGACGATACAACTTTGCTTGCTGAAAGTGAGGATAACTTAGAGCATTTAGTGATGAAAATTAAAGACTACAGTCTACAATATGGATTACACCTAAAGAAAACAAAAAAACCTCACAACTGGACCAATCAACATCATGATAGATGGAGAAAAGATTGAAGTTGTTAAGGACTTCATATTACTTGGTTCTATGATCAACACCAATGGAAGCAGCAATCAAGACATCAAAAGACATATTGCATTGGACAAATCTGCAAAAGACCCCTTCAAGTGCTGAAGAGGAAAGATATCTCCTTGAAGACTAGGATGTGTCTAACCCAAGCCATGACATTTTCAATCACCTCATATGCATGTGCTGGACAATGAATAATGAAGATTGAAGAAGAGTTTATTCTTTTGAGTTGTCATGTTGGTGAAGAATGCTGAAAGTACCATGGACTGCTAAAAGGACTAAAATGTCTGTCCTGGAAGTGCAGCTGGAATGCTCCTTGAAAAGAGCATGGCCAGACTTTGTCTCCCTACTTTGGTCATGTTGTCAGAAGGGACCATTCCCTGGAGAATGATATCATGCTTCGTAAAATGGAGGGGCAACGAAAGAGAGGACAGCCCTCAATGAGATGGACAGACAGGTGGCTGCAGCCATGGGCTCAGGTATAGTAGGGATAGTGAGGCTCATACATGACCAGGTAGTGTTTGGTTCTATTGTGCATAAGGTTGCTATGAGTCAGAGACAACTCAATGATGCATAAGAACAAAAACAAGAAACACAACATCAGTTAATTTATTATTAAAAATAAGGAAAGAGTTTTTACATAATAATAAATATTTAAGGATAAGTATATATCTCAATAACCCAGGGCAGCCTTATTTCTATCTATTTTCCAAGTTTAACTATTAATAACTAATAATGTTAATTAGGTATGTTTACTGCAAAGCAGCAACATTCTTGGAGACCTCGAAAGAGTATGGAAGTTTAAAGGCAGTGGTCTAGTATGCCTGACACTTTGTACTAGTGATATATTTACCAAAACTCTGGAATGATAAAGGGAATTTATTTGCAAGTTGAGAAATCATGTACTTAGCAGGTTTTATGCATTTATATTTTGGGAAAACTATATAAACATGCATTAGGATGTCTAGAAAATGCATTTAAAGAGTCAGGAAACCTGAGCACTGGCTCCATCACTAACTCCCTTATGTCTATGGCTTTTTATCTTAGCTTCCCAGGGCTCTGTTTCTGCATCTATAAATGGAGAGTTTAGACTGGATGACTTTGGTTGACCTTCCTGGCTCTAAAAGTTGAAAATTCTACGTAATTATAATGTAAGTTTAGGCCTATATGTTCATCATAAATCATGAAATATGTACATAATTTTTAATTCCATGTTTATAAAGTGATTCTCTCATATGAAAAGAAGATAATGAAGAGTTCCCTGTGAATATCTGAATTCTAGTCTTTGAGATTACAAAAAAAAAAAAGGATTTTCAACATCAGATAGAAAGAAGAGTTTACTCTAAATGATTTCACCTGTTCATTTTCCCTTAAACTCATTGCACACTGCATCTTTCCTCTCATCTGCAGTCTATGGGCAATTCAGAGTTATTTTCACTGTGATAGATTTGTCACATTGATTTTATGAAGAGATAGAAAAGGGAATGATTGCCTTATTTCTGCTGCCCCTCAAACATCTTGATTTTTGCTATACTAGCATCAGTATTTCTGAAATACCTCCCAAAAGACATTGAAGTGACCTTCACCCAGCAGGTCAAGATGCAATATCTTGTGGCTTGCTGTTTGTTGTGCTGCAGAGGAAGTCAAGGTCAGGTAGGGTTGTTGGAATTTGTAATTCCTACACAGACTTATATTGCTAAAGATATATGGAACACTCTTATCCCCAAATGTAAGTGTTTCCTCATAATTTAAGCTACAATTCGCTAATCTGATACTGGGGGAATGAATCACTTCTTCATATTTGGGTTTAAATCATCTACAAAAAAATTGAAACTTTGATTAAAAATATGAGATACAGGTAAAGAAATTAATAGTTCACTTTACTTCAAGTATCTTTCCTGAGATTTATATCTGTGGTATGTATGTCAACCTAATTGTTCTATAAAAAAAAAAAAAAAGAAAGAAAGAAAGAAAGAATTTTGACAGCAGGAACAAAGGGAAAAAAAATCATTTCTTCCTACAGAGCCCACTACCATGCGAACACACATGCATGCATGCACACACACACACATCATACTCACCCTGTTTCCACATTCCCTATTTAAAATTGTGACTTGAATAGAATTAAATTGAGGGTATTACCAACTCTTGCATCTAAGCCAGACTCTTGATGAATCAGTTCTAGTATATGAACTGATTCAGTTTTTATATACCTTCATAAGCAAAGTTCAAGCCTTCTTCCTTTTCATCAGTAATTATCTATCAGGCTGATGACTGTGTACTGAATAAATCAGTGCTCAGCATGGAGAAAAAGACAAAAGCTAGAAATGAGAGGAAAACATTCTGACAAGGTTACCCAAATAAATATGTGAAAAAGAGGTTTTCATATTAATTTTTAAAAAGATTACAATAGACAATATAGCTAATTTTAAATACTTAATTTTATAGCTGTCAATTAAGCATTATAAGCCAATAAAATATATCCTCTCCACTTCTTTGTGTTTGTTTCCACAAAAATATTTTTGTAAAAACAAATAAAACATGTAAGGAAACTATTCTGTTTCAAATTGATGTATCTTTATTTGTATTGTAACACTTATTTATCTTGTAAGTGTATAGACTAGTCTTCCCTATGTATTACTTTCCTATGTATTAGAAGCTCTGGTGGCACAGTGCTCAAGGCATTCGACTGCTAAGCAGAATGTTGGTGGTTCAAACCTAGCTAATTGCTCTGTGGAAGGAAGATGGGGCAATCAACTTGCATAAAGATTTACTGCCTTGGAAACCCAATGCAGTCACTATAAGTTGGAATTGACTTGATGGTGTTTTTTTTTTTTTAGAAAAGTATATTACTTACTGACTCTGTTGGAGTTATCAATGGTAATGTGTACCTTTGGTATTTTACTTTTACTGTAATTTGTGAATTGTGATGTTTAAGATTTTTTTTAAGAGTGTACTTGTATTTGGAAATAGTTTATAATTGTTTTTTAAAATTGAGAAAGTGTCTTGGAAATATTCTTAATAAAATAAAAGCATTAAGAAGAAGATGAGCTATAAAAAGGGAAATACATAAAATCTAAGATTAAACTAACATAGGGATTTGGGAACAGTACTTGCCTTTGAACATCTTAAAAATCAAAATATTTATTTCTTTTTTATCATATCAAGCACCAAATTCCAAATTCTTTGCTTATTGTCTCAAAATACATTTCAAGATTCTTCTGGCATCTGTGACAACTGACCTATCTAACTTTTTGCTCTCTTTAATAGAAGCTAGATATGGCATTAAAAAGCCAAACTCCCCGCTGCCAAGTCGATTAGACTCATAGCGACCCCTCATTGGGTTTCCGAAGTGGTATCTCTATGGAAGTAGATTGTCCAATCTTCCTTCTGATGAGTGGCTGGTGGGTTTGAACTGACAGCCTTCTGGTTAGCAGTCAAATGCCTTAGGCACTACTACCAGAGCTCCTAGATATGGTATGTTGTTGTTGTTGTTTGCCGTCGAGTCGGCCCCGACTCATAGCGACCCCTCCTTGGATTTCCGAGGCAGCATCACTACGGAAGTAGGATCGCCCAACCTTCCTAGTGTCTTGTATAGGTATTATGTTAGAAACTTTCTACAAGATTCAAATATAAGGCTAGTGTTGAACACTCAATTTATGGAGTGGAAATACTTAGGTCTATGAGTTTATGCTTCTGTTTAAGTTTCAATCTGATGAATATTTTCATCCTTCTATTATACAGAGGAATACCAAAAGTCTATTTCTTATTGTTTCAGAATAATTGTAAGAGAAGAGAGAGAGAGAGAGAGAATAGCATGAGAAGTTAGACAAGTGTGTTCTGATTTTCCCTCTATCAACAGTGACCTAGTAATGGGAGATGTGACACAAATAGACGGAGAAAGTACAGGTTCTGGAAAGAGAATGAATTTTGAGTTGCCTTTTCCATACCAACTTAAAACTCAGCCAATAGTAAAATATAGCTGGCAGCAGAACACAGTATCACTATGGAAGTAAATTGCCCAACCTTTCTTTCGAGCAGTGGCTGGTGGATTTGAACCTCCAGTCTTCGGTTAGCAGTCAAATGCCTTAGGCACTATGCTACCAGAACTCCCTGTTTAAGCAATAGTGTTGCTGCAACAAGGCTTGCCGGAGCCTTGCCAGGATGTGTCCTATGTAAATATGGCATCAGTAGTACCCAAAGTTTCCCCATGTCATGTTAGAGAGATTCAAAGACCGGCTTATTTGAGAGCTCACCAGTCTGCCTTGGAGAAAGAAGAAGAGAAGGTAGGCTCCTGAGACAATGAGCACATTTATGGTATTCTTGGACTCAGAGATGACTACCATGCCAATAATAATTTATATGGGACCGAATATAAGTTGCCAAAGAGAGCTCCAAAATCCTGACCAAAGCAAGAAAAAATAGACAATCTATTACGCCAGGTGCTGACTTCAGGAAATGGAGGCAGCATTGTGCTCAGGGATAGAGAAATCAAGAACTATATGACAAGAATGTATGGATCTCTGCTACCACAAGATATATATGCATATGTGTTTGTGTGTGTGTGTGTCTCTCTCTGTGTGTATATATATGTGTGTGTGTGTGTGTGTGTGTGTGTATATATATATATATATATATATATATCAGAAGGAAGGTTGGGCAACTATGAGTCGGGGCCAACTCAACGGCACATAACAACAACAACATATATATATATACACACACACACACACACACACACACACACTTTTGGAATCCCTACACTCAGAATCTAAGACTACTTGGAAGGAGTCAAGAGAAGAATTGGAATTGAAGATACTTAGTAGTTTTCCTCCAACAACTTGTCACGACTGCATTTTTTGCATATAATACACCCATGGAAATAGCATGCACATGCTTATAACATGCATAGCACATATCAGAAACTCATGTGTGATGGGGTTGTGTAGTTTACCAAAAAACATGTATCACTCAAGTAATTTGGGTAAAATTGCATCAGTAAGTGAACCACTTAAATATGATTTGAAATGCTCTTTATTTTCTACTACCTAGTGAGCAATAGGTTAGGTAGATGGGCAGATCATTTACTTAAACAATATTGCCTTTTCACACCTGTAATATACCAAACACACACAGACACACACACACAAAATTGCCATTTAGTAGATTCAAAGTCACAGTGACTCTGTAGGAATCCCATGCACTATAAATTTTACAGAAGACTGCCTCATCTTTCTTGCACAGAGCAGATGCTAGGTTCCAACCTTTTGGATAGGAGCTAAATGCTTTAACTGTTGCACCACCACAACTACTTTCTGTACCATAATGTGGAAAATTTTCACTCAGCAATGTGTTTTACCAGTAAGTATTTCATTATTAATAATACAAATATTTCTTTTTATTTCTAAGCTATGGCAATGATGTAACTCTCACCAAATTGCCAAAATATTCTAAATTATGTCACATTTGATTATACATAAAGAAAAATAAAAGACTATAGAATGGTTCACTAATTATGCTTACCTGGCTATTTTAGTAATATTCTGTGTTTAGGCATATGAAGAATCTTGAGCTACAATTTTAAACATAGTTCAACTGCATTAATATGGATAACTTGGATGAACATAAAGTTTGTCTGTATTTGTATAGACAATAATGCTTCAAGGAATGCTACAAACCAAGAACAAGGAGATAAATATATGTTTGTCTTTATTCCTCATTTATCCAGCAACAGAAATATTTCCATTCTTTCTAATTTGAAATTGATACCACAATATGTGATCAGTATCTCTGGAACAGCTCTGACAGGGGAGAATTCTGCTTAATGACAATCTTTTTTCCAATGCATTTATACAAAATTAATTTCTTTGTTATAACCACACTATCTGATATCTGAACATGGTGATGTGTGCCATCCTATCACTAGTAACTATTCTCTTTGTTTAAGTAACTGACTTTTTTTTTTTTTTTTTTTTTTACTGCATGTTATTCCCTCCTATGCTTTTTGCAAGCTGAGATAGGGGTAAAACCATTTCTAATTTCTTTTTAATCTGGAATTTGGAGAAGTCATAAAAGTGGCAAATTTAAGCTATTTTGTAACCTGCTGTTATCAGTTCTTCCTATGCTGAAATCCTGCTGTTTCACAGTAAGCGTTTTTTTTATGGATAATTTCTGAGATATCACAGGTGAGTATCATATCATTGCTATACACACTTCCGTCAAATCAGATTCGATTCATAGTGACCCCTTCTTGGGTTTCCAAAGCGGTATCTCTATGGAAGTAGATTGCCCAACTTTCCTTCCGAGGAGTGGCTGGTGGGTTTGAACCACCAGCCTTCTGGTTAGCAGTCACATGCCTTAGGCACTACACCACCATAGCTCCCATCATTGCCATACAGACCTGAAAATGACTCTATAGAAATGATTGTTACAAGAAAGGCAAGAAATAGACTCAAAATCATATGAGTTGGTTGGTGTTATTGGTATATGCTGTCAGATGCATACCAACCTGACTCATAGTGACCCCTCCTTGGGTTTCTGAGGCAGTATCACTATGGGAATAGATTGTCCAACCTTCCTTCTGAGGAGTGGCTGGTGGGTTTGAACCACCAGCCTTCTGGTTAGCAGGCAAGTGCCTTAGGCACTGTGCTACCAGAGCTCCTAAAATCATATGGATCATTCATAATTGTATCATGTAATTCTACTGTTGTTAGGTGCTGTCAAGTTAATTCTGACTCATCATAACTCTGTTATAACAGAACCAAATAGCTCACAGTCTTGTACTAACCTCAAAAAATCATTGCTATGTTTTTATCCACTGTTCCATCTACTGTGTCAATCCATCTCATTGACATTCTTCCTCTTTTTTGCTGATGCTCTGCTTCAACAAGGGTGATGTCCTCCTCCAGCCACTTTACAATGACCATGCCTTGCAAGAAGAGCACTGCTGGTACAGTGGTTAAGCTCTTGACTGTTAAATGGAAGCTGATGGTTGGGATCCACAAACTGCTCTGGGAGAGAAAGATGCAGCAAGGTCAGCAGTTTAAACCCACCAGCTGCTCCATTGAAGAAAGATAGGGTGATCTTTTTCCGTAAAGATTTACAGCCTTGGAAAAACAATGGGTGTTGCTATGAGTAGGAACTGATTCAATGGCAGTGAATTTGATCTCCTAAAGATTGTTGTTGTTGTTGTTAAGTGCCGTCGAGTCGTTTCCGACTCATAGCGACCCCAT
>NW_006921588.1:11688406-11701902 GCF_000298275.1 Orycteropus afer afer | reverse complement strand
GGGATTGTGGGGCTGGTGCGGGATCGGGCAGTGTTTCGTTCTGCTGTGCATGGGGTCGCTATGAGTCAGAAACGACTCAACGGCACTTAACAACATGACTGTAACACTGTGAAAAGAAGAGAAAAATAATGAAAAGATAGACTGCAAGGAGGAAAATGTTTATATCTTGCTAAATATTTAACAAGATACATAAGCTTTAAATCTAAAACTCTTAAAAACTGTTCAAAAACTAAATTTTTAAACTATTTACTTTTGCATGAATTGCTATTCTTTCCCTTTAAGTTTCATGCTAAAATAAAAAGTGAATATAAATTATATCTATATATGTATATATTATGTATAAATATATATGTAATTTTGAGATCTGAAAATAATCCATAGTAATTCTACCCTAACTGAAATTATTCTTCATAGTATCCTTTACTTGAGTGCATATTTTTAGGTAGATACATTTATGTATTCCACAATATTCACATTAACATTGTCAACAGCATTTTTCTGTTTTTAAACAATTTTCTTGATAATAATTTTAATGGGATTTATAATTTCCCATCATGTCATGTTTTAAGTCAATAATTTTTTATTATTGAACATTTTAATTCTTTCAAATTTATGATTTGAGTGTTCTGATACTTGCTTTAGATTCTCCATTATTCTGCCTTGCTTAAAAACTGGAAAATGAAGATGGCATAGAAATGAAGCTGATATTTCCTGGAAAAAAGTTGTAGCAAACTGAATGACACCTGACAGACTAATTTCATAGAAAGCCATTTTCATAATGGTCACACATTTCAAACTCCCTTAATTAGCAATTTTATTTCTGTCATAGTTAATTTTTTTCTTTTCATATGGCATGAATCATTTGGTGTGAAATTGAATTAGTAAAATATAATAACATTTATTAGTTTATTATCACTGCTACTGTGTTAGCAGTAGCAGTTACCTATGTTATCTATTTTAGCGTGCACATATAGTTTTACATTTAGATATTGATATAGGTATAGATAAAGGAGTCCGTAGGTGACTCAAGGAGCTCTGGTAGCATAGTGCCTAGGGCTCTTGACTGCTAACCAGAAGGCTGGCGGTTCAAACCCACCAGCCACTTCTCAGAAAGAAGATTGGGCCATCTACTTCCGTAGTGACACTGCCTCGGAAACCCAAGAAGGAGTAGCTATGAGTCAGGTCTGACTTGACGGTGCATAACAACAACAGGTGACTCAGATTCTCAACTACTAGATAAGGCACTGGTGGTTCAAACCCACCGAGAGGCATCGCAGGAGACGGACCTGGCAATCTGCCGATAAAAAATCAGTTTTTGAAAACCCTATAGAGCAGAGCTCTTTTCTGATACATACAAGTCTCTGAGAGTTGGAATCGACTCAAGAGCACATGGTTTATTGGTCATTTTAATCTCTTAAAATTATTTGATTGCTTTGATAATAGCTCAGATTTCATTGCTGAAGTAAGCAGGTAAGTCTTAATGAGAATTTATTTAAATCACCTTTTTAAAAGATTCACTTAAATATGTTTCACAGCACAAATAATACCAATGCAAATAAAAATCCTCAACTATTAAACTTAAAATATGCAATCACTCCTTACACAAAAACATTTCAATCTTAATTTTATTAAATTATCAGGTAAGATTAATGTAGTAAACGCCTCATGCTCTTTGTGTTTTCTTCTGTTTAGCATTAATTTTGTATTCATAAAGTACAATTTGTAGAATTTTGCTCAAAGAAATATAAGTAATCTAAAATTTGTAGTTTAAACAGATGGCTTTTATACACATGGACTCCTTGTTGAGATAATAGTAAAACTCTGTTTATGGAATTTAGAAAGTTTATTACACTAAGAAACCCCTGTTTAAAAGGGGGTCATTAAGTCAAATGATGTTAATATGAGCAGAAAAAAAAAAGGACTTATGCAACATTTACCATAAGTACTATAAACTGGGATGGCATTTATCTCTTATTTATTCCATTGCTTTGAACGTGAATAAATGTGAAGATATTTTTACATTACCCGAGCAATATATTATTTACAATTGTATTTCTATAAAAATAAAAATATAAATATTAAACAAAATATAACATAAAATTACAAGTATGATTAATATGAAGACAACTCATATTTCCTCTGTATTTTCTTTAACTATGTAAATTGAGAGTCATTTTTCAGGAATTCTGAGGATTATATGAAAGACACTATTCATGTTTTTACTATCATAACTTGTAAAAGACATGTATGCACACCATATTAGAGATTGAGAAAAAGAGTTTTATTTCCTCTCTCTTTATGTTGCTTATTTTGATGATTAATCTTTTTAAGAGAAGTTTTGACAGAAGAAATTTTAAAGTAGAAATACTTTAAAATGTGTTAGAATTGTATTAAATGGTAACAGTAATCTATTCAAATGTCTTGCTTGAAATACTTTGATTTGCACTTATAGTCTTACGGTTTCATTTGTTTATTTAATTCACTTATTCAACAACTTTAATCAACATCAAAGTGTCTATCAAAGAATTATGTGCTGGCACAAGGATCTCTGGTGCACAGCGCCTCAGGCATTTGACTGCTAACAAGATGGTTGCTGATTCAAACCCACTCTGGTGGCCCAGTGCCCAAGACATTTGACTGCTAACCACAAGGCTGGTGGTTCAAACCCACCAGCCACTCATTGGAAGGAAGATTTGGCAATCTATATCCATATAGCAAGGAGGGGTTGCAATGAGTTGGAAAAGATTCCACTGCAGTGAGTTTGTTTGTTTGTTTGTTTTATGGTTTAGCCCCTTTGCAGAAGGAAGATGAGGTAATCTACTTCTGAAAAGATGTAACTGACTGCCCTCTAGCCAATTGGACTCATAGCGACCCATCCTTGGGTTTCTGAGGTGGTATCACTACGGAAGTAGATTGTCCAATCTTCCTTCTGAGGAGTGGCTGGTGGGTTTGAACTGTCAGCCTTCTGGTTAGCAGTCAAATGCCACCCCCTTGGGAACACAATGTGGCCACTCTGAGTCATAATCCACTTGATGGCAGGGGTTTTGTTTTTTGGCAGAAGGTATGGTAAGGACTAGCTGCACTAGATGATGTTTGATGATAGGTTGAATAAAGGAAAGAAGGTAGAAATGTAAAATAAATAAACTGGAGAATGTATGATTGAATAAAGAAATTTAGAATGAGCCTTGATTTTGGGAAAAATATTGGACAAAAAATATTCAATATTGATGATAATACACTTAGAAAAAGTAAACTCAAGAGGACAAAGAATATGGTTTTGTGTTTTTCATATATTTATGCTGTTCTTAAAATGTCAATTGTATGGCAGTTAATTACTTTAGGATTAGACTACTTATAGGAAATTATTTTTTATGAATAAAATAGAAGACATCTAACAACAATTTGCAACTGGGAAAAATTAAAAGCATGTTTGCATTTTAATATCATTATAGTAATGCTTTCAGAGTCTTACATTTCAAAATGGCTACTATAGTGCCATTTTATAGGCACTTGACTGCTAACCAGAAGGCTGGTGGTTCAAACCCACCAGCTACTCCTTGGAAGGAAGGTTGGGCAATCTACTTCTGTAGTGATACTGCCTCAGAAATCCAAAAAGGGGTCACTATGGGTCGGATCTGACTCGACAGCACACAACAACAACACAACATACTTTATTATATCACCCCCTGTATTTCTGTTTTTGAAAAGTATATAAAATCTGTTGGGAGCTCTGGTAGCATAGTGGCTAAGGCACTTGACTGCTCACCAGAAGGCTGGCGGTTCAAACCCATCAGCCACTCCTTGGAAGGAAGGTTGGGCAATCCTACTTCCGTAGTGATACTGCCTCGGAAACCCAAGGAGGGGTCGCTATGAGTCAGGGCTGACTCGACGGCACATAACAACAACAACAACATAAAATCTGTTAACCTTGAATTCCATTCCCATTGAAAAGTCAAAAAAGACTTTCTGGAATTTGAAAAAAAATCAAAAATGAAAAGCTCATATATCTTCTCTTGGTACCTGCACAGTAAATTTTTTCTGAACAGATTACATAGTTTTCCATGTATATTTATCTAAATTGTTTTGTTTAATTTTCACTAAAGACAAATGAATATGACTTGTTATCTCAATAACATTTTTACCTTAGCTTTTCATTTTAGTTTAACTAAATTAATTTTCTGAAATGCCTATTATGTTTCCATTTAATACATTTAATGTTTTTTTTGCATTTATATGTATATGTTAAATCATTAATGAAACAAAATTTATTTATAACCTTTGATATTTATACCTAAAAAAGAAGATATAGTAAATGGATCCTGGTTTTTAATAACTTAAAATTGCTGCAAGTTTACATTTGAATTGAAATAAATAAAAACAGAAGAAAAAAAATTAAAGCCAGTATATAATTATATACCAAATTAGTTTGTGCTGATTATGATTTATGATGCAATAGTGCCACCCTATTTGATTAATTGATAATAGGCATTTAATAAATATTTATTGAGTTGCTCTCACCAGAATATAAATATAAATTGGTTATGCTTTTGAGACAGCAATATTAATCATAAGCTACTTAAATGTTTTGGTATCTAAATTAATATTTTTAAATATCTGTATTTGTACTTGATAACATACCATACTTAAACCTGTAGTTAATGAAATTAATAATATTCAAATAATAAGTAAGGGTAGATCATTAGAAAATCATGCAATTTTTACATTGGATTGACTTTGTCGTGGCATTTGAATCTATATTTCCATATTGTGTATAGATTGCATAAAGAATATAAAGTTGCATTGATGGCAAATATAAAAACAATGAACAGTGAAGAGCTTTTGTGTATTTGCTCTGTTTTACTGTTCAGTAGTTCTTTACTTTGAAGTCCATGTTGAAAATTTGTTCTATTACCTCTTCAAGAAATACAGAGTATAAACGCCTACAGAAACAACTTTCTCTTTTTTATGTAAACTTCCCAGCTCACACCATACCTGGCACTGGAGAGATAATAAATGATTTTTATACAATAACAATTTTTTTTTTTAGGAAATAAAAAAGTCTTTAAAAATGCTAGAAGATAGAAAGAAAGGACAAAGAGAAATTAAAAAAAAAGTTGAATTTATTTATATATTACTATTCTCAAGATTTACTTTAAGTGGCTTATAAAAACAGAATTGGGGATAACTGTTTACTTTTATATAGTATTTTTTTTTTATCAATCATAGAGATAACATTTTATTTTTATGATGTTCTCTCCACCTAACTCTTCCTATTTCTGTTAAAGAAAGACATACCTCCCATGCTGAGTTATTTTCAGATTTTTGAAGGTGCAATTTTTGCTTTCTTCAATATGTACTTTTTATATATGTAAGTGGTGATAAAGTTATGATTGTATGTTACAATGGTGTCTATGAGTGCTGTTAAGTGCTGTCAAGTCAGTTCTGACTCATAGCAACCCTATGAACAATAGAACGGAACTCTGCTCAGTCCTAACCATCCTCACAATTGTTGCTATGCGTGAGCCCATCATTTCAGCCACTGTATCAATCCATTTCATTGAAGGGGTTTCCTTTTTTCATTAATCACTTACTTTACCAAGCATGATATACTTCCCCAGGGACTGGTCCCTTCTGAAAATATGACCAAAGTATGAAAGACAACATCTGCCCATTCTTGCTTCTAAGCAGTATTCTGGCTCTACTTCTTCCAAGACAGATTTCTTTGTTTTTCTGGCAGTCCATGGTGTTTTCAATATTCTTTGCCAACACTACAATTCCAAGGCTTCAATTCTTATTCTGTCTTTCTTACTCATTGTCCAGCTTTCACATGCATTGAAAATACCATAGCTTGAGTCAGGTGTACCTTAGTCTTCAAAGTGACAACTTTGCCCTTTGACACTTGAAAATGGAATTTTGCAGCATATTTGCCCAGTGCAATTTATCACTTGATTTCTTGACTTGCATAAGCACTGATTGTGCATCCAAGTGAAAGGAAATCCTTAACAACTTAAATAGTGTCTTCTTTATCATGGTGTAGCTTATTGGTCCAGTTATGAGGATTTGTGTTTTCTTTATGTTAAGCTATAATCTATATTGAAGACTGTAGTCTTTGATTTGCATCAATAAGTGCTTCAAATCTTCCTCACTTTCAATAAGCAGAGTTGTGTCATATCCATATAACAGGTTGTTACTGCGTCTTCCTCCAATTCTGATGCTACATTCTTCTTCATATAGTCTAGCTTCTTGTATTATATGCTCAGCATAGGGATTGATAAGTATGACAGAATCACAAAGTGACAGAAGAATGGTGTATGTCTATGATTAGTGGTTATTACTATGTAATTAATTAGCAAGGTGTTCATAAAGATGGTTAAAATTATAAAATATTTCAAGTTAAATTAGGCTTGTGATTTTATATTTATTAAAATATTAAACAATAAAAAGAATGAAAGTAAGATTATTAAATATTGTCATATAATGAAAATCATATCAGAGAATTTTATTAATCAATATGTAATTGATGTTTATAATTTTAAATGTGATTATGTTTTATGTGCCAGTTAAGCTACTAGTGGTCTTATTAATTTAACTTCATTTATTAATTAACTAACTTTTTAACTATTTTTAATCCACTTAAGAAGGATTGTGTGTGTGTATAAAATGATGTACTAAAAGAAGCTCTCATGGCATAGTACCTAAAGCATTTGACTACTAACCATGAGGCTGGTGGTTCAAACCCACCAGCCACTCCTCAGAAGGAAGACTTGGCAATCTACTTCTGTAGAAATAACACCTTGGAAACCCAAGGAAGGGTCACTATGAGTCAAAATGGACTCGACAGCAGTGAGTTTGGTTTTGGTTTATATGACAAAGATAAGACCTTTACAATTATTTGAATAATTAAAGAGTGAGGACTTGTTTATGTGTTTGTGTGTATGTACAAATGTGGAAATTAAGTGACAGATTTGGCAGTTGACATCAGATATAGAAATTGCTCAGGAAAGTAAGTGTGAGTCTTACGAATTTGAGAGGCATTTAAGTGCATCTTTTGTTTCTAGAATTTGTTTGTTGCAAGATAGATTTTAAAATATATAGGATCCCTGTTTGTGTTTCTTGCTCAATTCAGGCAAGGATTTATAAGTAAGTATATTAGTCCCACTTATTTTCCAAAAAACATGATGTATTTCATGGTGCCCTTATACCATTGTATGGAATCTAAAAGGTTGAACAAGTGAGGTTTTTGTTTTCCTTTATTTTAAAGTACGAAATATTAATTGGAATATTTTAGAATAAACTGAGTTCTATAATTAAATAATAGAAAGAAAAATACATTTCCATATTTAGCCTTCTTACATTTCAGTTAATTCATTCTAAAAAATATATATTTTAAATAACCTGAGTTATTTGAACTCAGATTGATATTTAAAATATGAATATTCTGTAATACTTATTACTTTTTCTTTTGAAATTGAAATTATTTGTTTCTATTTAAATTAGCATAGTCCCTAAAGTACTTGACTGCTAACCAGAAGGCTGGTGGTTCAAGCCCAACAGCCACTCCTCAGAAAGAAGGTTGAGCAATCTACTTCCATAGTGATAGTGCCTCGAAAACCCAAGGAGGGGTCACTATGAGTTGAATCCCACTTGACAGCAGTGAGTTTGGTTTGGAAAGTAAATGTAAAGAAATCAGAGCATATTGTTAGTGAGAGTAGAATGCAAATAATACATTATTATGTTTTAAATGTATATATTATTATTTGTGATAATTATGTAAAATTGATTTTTCTTTAAATGAAAAAATCCCAGATATATTTTGTAACCTAAATAAAACTATTTTAACTTTTATTTGCTACTTGGATACGTTTTGTTGCTTTCAAATAAAAACAAGTAGAAAAATTTGTTTATGTCATTTAAGAGTCTTTTAAGAAGATTTGAAAAAACAATTGAATTAGTTTGAAAATAAAAAGAATGCAGGAAGAGATGGAAAATGTCTCATTCTTTTCACCTCTGTTAGTTTTGTCCTTTCACTAGTTTCTTCCAAATCTGCAAGACGTTTTCTTATACATATGAAAATCTTCTGGTAGAGAAGGTTGTTTCCTCTTTGGAAAATATAAAAATAAATAATAATAATAATAATGCAAGCATATTTAGAGTTAGTGCCAACCTTGAGCATTATACCATAAGAATGCCATATGGCAATGGCTTGTTTTAATCACTTTTTCAATAGCTATAGGAAGAAGGGTGCTGAAAACATAGACTCTGGGTTAAAGCCCCATGTAATACCTCATACACAATTTGGGATAGAAAGAATTAGATGCTGGATAAATAACCAACAATATTCACTTCAGTATCAAACACTTCCCCTATTTATGTAATATTTCAATTACTTGCCATTTTCTCAAATCTAGAAGTTGAATGACACTAGATGTTTAAGATCTAATGAGATACATGTCATGAAGGATAAAGGAGGTGGAGATAAAGACAGCTCAGAAAGCCTTCAGACTGTGACACAAAGAGGTTTGACTCTTGTGAAAACACAAAAAGGAAAACGTATTAGGTTAGAAGAGTCTATCTTTCAGATATTTGACCTGTTGCTAAGCTCAGTCACCTCTTCTACTGCGGGAGATAAGTGTTGAAGGGGACTTCTCACTGTCATCGTTAGCTTTTAACTGCTTAATGATCCTCAATTTTTCATTATCCTTTTGTAGGACTTCAATACAATTTAGTATTACATACTGCCAGCTTTGTAGGATTATTCAAATGCTTAAACCATTATACTAGCAAGGGGATTCACCCATATCAGGATGGAAAATTTAGTGAGTAACATACCACCTTGTTCTTGGAATTATCTGCATCCAGTGCACCACTTAGATTGGCATGTTATTTGTCATCACTTATAAATTGACCTAGTTACAAAATTCATGTTACCACCTGTTTTATTCAGAACATTCCTGGCATAATGTTCTTTTATGGGTTCTCCATGAAGATCCCTCAAATATTGGATTAAACCTGCAGCAAATTACTATAAAGGATATAGACAAGGGAATCAGAGAAGGCAGTGTAAGACTTCAGACCAAAATGCAGGTCTCAAACCTGCCAAAGAGATGGGGAAGTGTTTTTGTTTTCTAGTGCTACTATAACAGAAATACAAGTGGATAGCTTTAACAAACAGAAATTTATTCTCTCACAGGTTAGGAGGTTAGAAGTCCAAACTCAGAGTGCTGGCTCTATGGTTGCATGAAGGCCCCTTGACCTTGAGCTTCAGCTCTACCTCTTATAACAGGCCCACTGGAGTCAGAGGCTTCTTCTAACTCATGCAGCTGCTAGCTATAACAACCCCAAGATCAGCGGGCAATACAACAGGCCAAACCTCAGCCAAATGTAGGGTTCAGATGTGCCAAAAAGTTCCAGACATTTCTCAAATCTTCTCCTTGTATACTGGAAAGAGGCCACACCCCAAAGTTAACTACTTAGCTACTCACAGCAGATTCCACCATAGAGTTGACTTCAATCTCATCATTGAGAATACCTGCATCCAGCTGCCAAACATTCAAAACCATGACCCACCCAAGTACACACACAGACTTAACTACCACAGGAAGGAAAGATATTTATGTAGACAGAGTCTAACACTAGACCTGATCTTCAAGCCAAAGTCACCCAACAATTGTGAGGATGGTGCAGAACCAGGCAGTGTTTCATTCTACTGTAGATAGAATAGTGTGAGTTGGAAACAACTGGATAGCTCTTAAAAACAACAACAATAATTTTAAATGATCCATACTTAGTCTTAACACTGTTTTTAAGGATGCACAAAAAAGATTTGTGCATAGTGTTTGTTCATCAATTTTGTTTAAAACTTAAAAACAGAACTCTATCTATATTAACCAGGTTTTAAAATAGAGCCATTACATTTTTAAAGGTGATAAAGGCTGTTGGTATACTTTTGTAGTGATTAAATTTTGTCCATATAATAAATTTGAATTTATTTTTATTATATATTAAAAGCTAGTTCCTGAGTTTTTTTATCTTTGACCTTGTGAGATTTTGTTGTGTAAAAGAGTATTTTTAAATTGTTAATAGAATATGTACAATATTTATAAACATATAGAGTAGCCCACACATATATATGATTTACCTCTTATCTTTCATCATCCAAGAGATCACCAAATGTAATCATTTTTTAAAGTTCTTATTATTGAAATGATATATTTAAGCATTATATATATATGTATATTTTATGGACTTATCAATTATAGACTGATATCTGATGTTTCATTATGAAAGATAAAATATTTAGTATTTTTATCTCCCAATTTTCTTTCCCCCATTCACCTGTAAATTTTATTAAATGTCCTGTCTATATACAGAAAGATTTAATTTGATTAAATGTATGTAATAGTGGCCTTTATAACTAAATGTTTTCTCTACTCTCTAGTCTTGATTCATAAATATTAGACATTACATATTGGCCCTTTGATGTAAACCTTAAAGAACCTGGTATGCTTTTACTTTCTTTAACTCCTCCCTCACTTAATTTCTGTAAGTCAGGTAATTTGAAAACTTTAAAAGAATATCATTAAGTTTATTCTGTTCTACAACTCTCATTGTCTCCTTCATGTGCTTTATTTATAGAATCATTTTTCACCAAATACTGGTATATATCTTTTTATGATTATGCCAGTGTTTCCTACAGAACTAAGTTGATAACTGAACACACAAAGAAGGAAATGTAATCCTTTTTTTTTTTTGTCACTAAATCTTGCTGCCTGAAAGAGACTACTCTTGCCTTCAAGAACCAAAGAATTTCTTTTAACTTGTTATGAGTTTTCTTTGGTTCTTTTTGACAATAAGCAACTATTCATTCTTCTATTTCATGTTGTCTTTCCTTATGTATTTTGTTTTCTTTTGACTGTGGTCTTTCCTTACAAAAGATATACTTATGATAATCAGATAAGAATATTCCTGAGCTCTGATATATATAAAACTGTTTTCTTTGCTTTCATCAGATGCTTGTATATAGAATTCTAGATTTAAAATAATTTTACCTCAGAAATTCAAATATGTAGGTTTTTTTTTTCTTCTAACATTCAGTGTTATTGATTATGTCATTTGTATTCTCATTTCATTAATGGTAATTTGTTATTTGTTTCTCTGGAAAGATTAGGATGATTAGTACAGTGAAATGGAATATGTAATTTTGTTTCTAATGTATTTCTTTCCTGACTTCAGGGCAGACTTTGAAGATTGTGTTCATGTATAGAGTTCATGCCTGGATAGGCATGTTTCCATATGAGGTGACTGTAGGGCAAGTAGTTAGTCAAGATAGACCCCTCTGTACTTGTTAAAGGAGCTCTGGTAGCATAGTGCCTAAAGCACTTGACTGCTAACCAGAAGGCTGGCAGTTCAAACCCACCAGCCACTCCTCGGAAGGAAGGTTGGGCAATCCTACTTCCATAGTGATACTGCCTCGGAAACCCAAGGAGGGGTCGCTATGAGTCGGGGCTGACTCGATGGCAAATAACAACAACAAACAACATACTTGTTAAAGTAATCCGTTTTTCATTTGGCATTCCTCTATTTTATTTTACATCCTTCTATTTAGCCAATGTCTATAGTTATTTCAGGGTCTCATATCTTCCTTTTTTTTTTAGGTTTTAACACTTATATTAGAATTTTGTATAAGCATATCACCTATTCCTTTTGAATGAAAAGAAATTTGCTGCCAGTTTCATATACACTGTATTTGAAGAGAAGGAATGGCTAGAAGAGATCCACTGATAGAGCTGTTCAGAATTTAGTTTAAAAATAAAACAGTCCAATCATTATATCTATGTCCATTGAACATTTTGGTATATATCAATTCCAAACCCACTGCCATCAAGTCAACTCTGACTCAGAGTGACCCTCATTGGGTTTCCAAGGTGGTAAATCTTTATGGAAGTGAATTGCCCCATCTTCCTTTTGAGGAGTGGTGGAGTGGCTGGTGGGTTTGAATTGCCAGTCTTCTGCTTAGCAGTCAAATGCCTTAGGCACTGTGACACCAGAGCTCCTTATATCAATTCTGTATGCATATTTTTGGATTTCCCTTTGAAATTACTATACTTACCTCAGCATTCTGGGCTGCTATTTTCCTCCTTTGTATTTCCTTTTATCCAGTCTCATTGGCCTTACATACTCTTTAAACATTCAGGTCCAATTCTAGTTCATTTTCTTGGTTTGGAGAACAGTTTTAATTTAATTTTCTTAATTACATTTTGTCTTCTTATTTAATCATTTGAAAGAGAAGGAACATATCTGATGTATCAGACATTTTTCAACTCTTTGACATTATTGCTTTTCTATCTTAATATACCTCAAATATATGTAAAAATATTTAATTATCAAATTAATCCAGTATCAGTCTATTCTATTCCACTTCCAACTGCACATGCAACACTTCTTCCTCTGAGCCTAACTACCCAGAGCTAGGTCGGATTTCACAAATTAAATGGCAGAGTCCTCCAGATTGCTAAGTCTTTCTAAAACTTTAGATGCTAGATGCAAACTTGATGTCCCCGTGATACTCTCACTTCTGACTTGCTGGATACAAATTTAGACATTTCCCACTACCTCTTCTGGATGCCAGCTGTAAGCTCACTTATCCCCAGCCCCCTCTCATTTCTGAACTGCTGGCTACCATAGTTAGAATGACCCACAGAACTGAGGAAATAGTTATACTAATTATTGCAATTTTTTAGAGCAAAAATGATACAAACAAAGAGGCACATGGGGGAGGATTCACAATAAGGAGATCTGGTGAGTGGCAGAAGGGACATGCTACCCTCCCAAGTGCAATGATGTTTAGCACCAACCAGGAAGCCAATAGACTTTCAGCGTCCAGACTCTTTATTGGGACCTCATTATATCATTATGATTGATTGATTCATACCTCCCTCCCCTGAGACTTGGCTGATAACACATCATGGGGCTTTCTGGCACAGCCAGCTCCCACTTGACTAAACTAATTAGCATAACTCATTCATTGGCTCAGGTTTGGAACCCTCTTAGATAATACAGACACTTGATACACTGGGGAAATTCCAAAGTTTTTAGGAGTTACCTCTCAGGAAGCAAGGACAAATCCAAATTCTTTGGAAAAATTTAATTGTTAGCCCACACAATTAAAAACAAAGTTCCTGGTTTTCTACTAAGAGTCATAAAATAATATATAAGAGGGCTGGTTGCTCTGATTTTGCCTAATTTATAGATTATAACCCATACACTTTAACATACTATCTATGCATTTTGATCTTTGAGAGTATAATAAATTTATTTTTTAAACCCATCTTTGTTTCATTCCCTGTGGTAGGCAGGATTAATGCGAGTCCCTCAAGATTTCCAGCCACTAATGTATGTAATGCAAAAGTTGGAAACAAAGAAGAATCACCGGTAGTTGGAAAATTTGGCCTTGGTGACAGAAATCATGCTGGAACTCGTATGGTAGAATTTTGCAA
>NW_006921588.1:11680222-11686176 GCF_000298275.1 Orycteropus afer afer | reverse complement strand
TCAAGTATAGTAGGGATTGTGGGGCTGGCGCGGGATCGGGCAGTGTTTCATTCTGCTGTGCATGGGGTCGCTATGAGTTGGAAACGACTCGACAGCACTTAACAACAACAACAATGTATGTACTACTATCTCTGGTAGCGTAGTGCCTAAAACACTTGACTGCTAATCAGAAGGTTGGCAGTTTAAACCCACAAGCCATCCCACGGAAGGAAGATGAGGCAATCTACTTCCATAATGATACTGCCTCGGAAACCCAAGGAGGGGTCACTATGAGCCGTGTCTGAGTCGATGGCACATAACAACAACAATAACAATGTTTGTACACCTTCTCCCAGTTGTTCAATCAAATAATAATCTATGCTGTGCTTGTGAGGCAATTTTGCAGATATAATTAAACTCCCAGTAAAAGTTCCAGTAGAATTTAAGGTTATCCTGGTTGGGCCTGACCTGTTCATATGAGTTCTTTAAAAACAATTTTTCCCTGGCTGGTGACAGAGGAAAAAGTCAGATATTTGAAGCATGAGAGGTATTTGACCTGTATATATAAGAACATATGATTTGAGAATCCACATAGTGACAATTTTTGCTTCAGCTTTTAAATGTATCTCACTTTGATATTTTAAATTTCAATGTAAAATGTAAGAAGAAATATATGGTGGAAAATAAAAATTAAATTCTCGTTTTACCTTCCAAAGATAAATATTGTTAAAATTTTGTGTATTTTTTTCTGGAGTTTTTATTCTACTTGTATACATGTACGTATCTTCAATTATGTTGCATAAATATGAACATACTATTGGTGGTGTAGTGGCTAAGATATTTGACTGCTAACCAGAAGGTTGGCAATTCAAACCCACCAGCCACTTCTTGGAAGGAAGATTGGGCAATCTACTTCTATAGGGATACTGCCTCGCAAACCCAAGGAGGGGTCACCATGCATGGAATCTACTTGATGGCATGAGTTTTTTTTTTTTTTTTTGGTATTTTTAATCACATTATAGTCCAAAAATTTTCCAAATATTTCACAGCTCTTAAGAGCTGAATAATATTTCCTTATAAAGTTGAGTCATGGCTCTTAATCATTCTTCAACTACTGACCACTCAATCTATTCATGTATTATTTTAAGTAGAAATGTCATTACCTCTTACACTTGACTTTCCATTGCTTTTCCTATTTTCCTAAAGATAAGATTTTTGTTGGAAAAATTTTAAAGCTTCCTATTGTGTGAAGAAGGTAATCACTGCCATCCTTTGCCAAATCAATTTGACAAGCATTCATGAACACTTACAATGCACAAGACACTTCTGATTCAGAACTTAAGGAAAGGAATTGAATGGTCAGAAAATCAATTTTAGACATAGCACATACATATTGCAAAGACTTTTATATTATAACTAGATTGAGTTTTTGTCCACAAAAAGAAACTTGAGGTAATGGAATCTAAAGAATGAGAGGCCTTGGGGAAAGATATGGTTCAGATCTGATTTGCCATTAAGAGATTAGATGCTTTTAAAGTTGCCATAAGAATAGTTCAAATGATATACATTCATGATAGTAATGGGAAAATACATTTTAAAAAATATCTTCCGCAGGTTCCCTCAGCATAATACCATTGATTAAATAATGACTAGAAGGAGATTAGACATTGAACTGTGGTAACATTCACTAGCATATCTTAACCTTCTCTGAAGAAATATATTTGCTAACATTCTAATAGAACCTACACATACTGTCTTTCAAAAGAACTAAATTGATTCAGGAAATAGGGATGGTGATTGAGTTGTAATTATTTGAGACTATTATTCCTATGAAGATGAAATGTATACTTAGATTTCTCAAAAGCTGTTGAAAATAGCTCTTTACAGAAACCACTCTCTGGGTTCCAAAAGAAAATTTAAACATGTAGAAACTTTAATACTAAAAAAAAAAAAAAAAAACATTAATACTAGAAAGTATATTAACTCATTAGGTAATTTGACAGAGCTCTGGAGGCATAGTGTCTAAGGCATATGACTGCTAACCAAAAGGCTGGTGCTTCAAACTCACCAGCCACTACTTGGAAGGAAGACTGGGCTACTTCCATAGAGACACTGCTTTGGAAACTCAAGGAGGGATTGCTATGAGTCAGAATTGACTCAATAGCTAGGAATAGAAGTACTGGAATAATTCAAGAGGCTAATAGATTTAGTTATAGTAGGGAAAATAATTAGCAAGATAATTCCTGTTATTGTTCTACATATACACATTTTATTTAGTAACAACTAGTGGTTGCTTTTGAGTTGTGGTGTTGGCGAAGAATACTGAAAGTACCATGGACCACCAAAAGAATGAACAAATCTGTCCTGGAAGAAGTGCAGCCAGAATGCTCCTTGGAAATGAGAATGGCCAGACTTTGTCTCACCTCCTTTGGTCATGTTGTCAGAGAGACCATTCCCTGGAGAAGAATATCATGCTTGGTAAAGTGGACAGTCAGTGAAGAAAGGGAAGGCCCTCAACAAGATGGTTTGAAACAGTGGCTGCAATGATGGGCTCAGGTGTCCAAGGATTGTGAGGCTGGCATAGAACCAGGCTGCATTTCATTCTGTTGTGCATAGGGTCACTATGAGTCAAAGACACCCCAACAGTACCTAACAACAACAGCAACAACAACAACATATCCTATAAGAGTGGCTGGTGGGTTTGAACTTCCAGCCTTCTGGTTAGCAGTGAAATGCATTAAGTACTATGCCACCAGAGCTCCGAATGGGAAGCATATTTCTTAGAATGTAAAAAATGGAAGGAAATTTAGATGTCATCAGCATCTTCATCTGAAGAGAGAGGCATCTAATACTATGAAGTGAAAAAGTATTCAGTGACACATTTAGTGAGTAGATATACAAATTATTAATATTTTTAGCTGCAAATAAGAAAAAAATCAATTAAACATGTCCCTCACCTCCCCCTCCCCCCCAAAAAATACTACATAGGTAATCATTGGGGCTAATGCAATAGTTTAACCATAGTACTAGGGGCCTAGAATGTCTCTTTTTTTTTACTTTGCTATCATTACCATTTAGGCTTTGTCTGCCAAGCTGATAGCTTCACAGTTGAAAGGTGGCTGCTGCCCATCACATTTACACACAGGGTGAAAAGAGAATGCCATCTTAAAAAAGAGATACTGAGATTCAAAATGGAGTCTCATCAGTAATCATCATGCTATTTCTCTCTAGCATCTTAGTAGTTGAAATACTATGTACAGCAGTTTGAATTAGAGATTTTGGTGCTCTGAACAGCTCACTGAGTCAGAGTGCACCAAACTCAGAGGAGTAGAATTAGAAAGAAGAAAGGTAAAGGGGAAATAAAGTACGAAGATCTATCCTGCATAGTGCTGACAGGCAGCTGAGAAAGGCCATCGGAAATTTCCCTGGGGGATCCACTGGCAGACGAGAATGGCCATCCAAGACCTCCCTGGGTTAAGACAGAAGACAAACCACACCAGCATAACAGCAACCACACCAGCATACTGGCAATCACCCCAAGAATCTACCTTCAGTACCTGATTTTATTGGTAACATGGGTCGGGTAGGTACAAATGAGCACGTCCAACACTGCTGAAACCCAAGCAGAGTCCATTGGTTCTGTGGGAAGGCGAACCTGCTCCCCTTGCAGCGGGTCAACAAGTAGGCTTGCATCAGCTTAGTGGCACTGAGAAGCCTGTGCTTGACTTTATCAGTAATATTGGGACCACATATTACTAGCAGGCACTATCCTGACTCCACCATCACTGAAACTGAGCAGGTCTTTGGTGCTGTGGGTGTGTGGACTCACAGAGGAACTCCCTAGGTGGATCGTGGTCTGGGCGGGTTGGGCCGGCACAGTGGATGGGCGGGGCCAGAGAGAGAAACCCCTGCTGCGGATCACAGAGCCAAGAAGTTGTCTTGGGTCAGCTTTTAGGTGCCAAGGGGCCTCAGGAGCAGGGTTTTTCATGTGTCTGAGCCTGGCGGAAAGTGGCGACCCCCTAACAACTGGAATCTTTGCTGAAATTGAACTGTGGACCAGTAAATAACAGTACAATGTCATTGGTAACAACCCGCTCAAAGCCCTAGAAACCATCGCTAGCAACAGCAAGCTTTCTTTCTTCTGCTCCCACCTTTTCCATCAATAACTTCACTCATCCAATAGAAGAAACCACATTCAGCCACCATTAAGACCTCCTGGTTTGAACTCTAAACCCTCTTTACAACAAACAGAAACCCACATCTACATTCCACACAGTGATTCCACCATCACAAAGAAAACTGCAGAGCAACCCAGCATACCTGAATTAATAGCTAAAAATAAAATAAAATACACCAGCTTCACCTTTTCAAAATATTAAACCATAAAACCAAGACAAAACAAATCAATACATAACCAACAGTTAAAGACAACCTCAAAATGTCAAGGGAACAACAGGCAACCTCAAATCACCAAAAAAAAAAAAAGAAAAGAAAACAGGGCAAGGCATTAGAAGCAAAACCATAAACTAAAGTCTCATTATACATGGAGGAAGACAAAATAATAGAATTATCTGAGACGGAATTTAGAAGATATGTTTATAAACTTTACAAGAGCCTAAGGAAACCCCAAACAGAAACAAGGAGAACACAGACAGTTCCCTGGATGAACTCAGGAAAATCATTCAAGAACAAAATAATAAGATTAATGCACAGTCAGAACTCATACAAAAACAGCAGTTAGAAATCAGAAGATGAATAACAAAATTACAGAATTATACAACACAGTAGAAGCACAAAAAAAGTAGGTTAGAACTGGATGAAGAACACATATCCCAACTAGAAGACAAATCCCTGGACACCAGCCTGCATGGAAAAGAAAATCAGAACAAAGATTTAAGAGAAATGGAGAAACCTAAGAATTATAAGGGATGACATGAAAAAAAAAAAAAAAAAAGACTCATTGGAATTCCAGAGCAAGAAGAGGTGAAAAAAGGCACTAAGGAAATTGTGGAAGACCTGTTAACAGAAAACTTCCCCCATATAATGAAAGAAGAAAAGATATTTGTCCAAGAATCTCATAGAACCACACACAAGATAGACCTCAAGAGAAAAACACTGAGGCATATTACAATCAAACTCTCCAAAACCAAGGACAAAGAAAAAATTTTGAGAGCTGCCTGGGACAAAAGAAATGTTACTTATAATAATCAAACAGTTAGGCTGAGCTCTGATTACTCAGCAGAAACCATGTAGGCAAGAAGTATATAAAACACTGAAGGAAAAGAACTTCCATCAAGAATCCTATATCCAGCCAAATTATCCATCAAATATGAAGGCAAAATCAAGGCATTCTCAGACAAACAGAAAAAAGGGATTTTGTAAAAAACAGACCAATCCTACAAGAAATGTTTAAGGAAGTTCTTCCAAAAGAGAACCCACAACACAGATCAACAAAATCAGGACATGTGGCATCAACACTACAACCAAATCAGAAATTGAAACTCAAAGTAAGAACTCAAAGTAAGACCATAAAACACTGTACTCTAAAAACCAAGGAAGTCAATCAACACACAACAGCAACTAACCTATCAGAAGGAATAAAACTAGGAACAAGTCTCCAAGTGGAGAGGAAAGCAGGATAATGTCTTCACTCTATGCACCTGTTCTAAAAATATAGAGACAAGAATATACTCCAAGGAAACCATGGAGAAAAGTAACAATCCCCCTAAGCAAATCCAGAAAGAAGGAAAACACATGGGTTTAATAAGAACAAAACCAACAATAAAGAAGAGAAGGGAGAAAGCATTAGCCAACAAACTGAACTCAGCATCGATATGGACCAAGAAAGAACCGAAAACATGACCAAAAAAAAAAAACAATAGAATGACAGCAATCAATTCATTTGTTGTTGTTGTTGTTAAGTGCCGTCGAGTCGTTTCCGACTCATAGCGACCCCATGCACAGCAGAATGAAAC
>NW_006921588.1:11676630-11678877 GCF_000298275.1 Orycteropus afer afer | reverse complement strand
TTCCTTCGTTACCATTGGTTCTAGATCATATGCCACTTCTTGAAATGGATGAAGATCGATCAGTTCTTTTTGGTACAGTGACTCTGTGTATTCCTGTCATCTTCTCTTGATGTTTCCTGCATCATTCAATATTTTGCCCATAGAATCTCTCAATATTGCAAGTCAAGGCTTAAATTTTTTCTTCAGTTCTTTCAGTTTGAGAAATGCTGAATGTGTTCTTCCTTTTTGGTTTCCAGACTCCAGGTCTTTGCACATTTCAAATCAATTCATACCTATCACTAATTACACTCAATGTGAATGAGCTAAATGCACCTATCAAGAGAAAGAGAGTGTCAGACTGGATAAAAAAAGAAGACCCATCAATATGCTACGTACAAGAGACCCATCTTAGACAGAAAGATAAAAGCAAATTAAGAGTTGAGGGATGGAAAAAAATATACCAAGCCAATGGAAACCAAAAAAAGAGCAGGAATGGTAATATTAATTTCTGACAAAAGAGACATTAAGGTGAAAATATCATAAGAGATAAAGAAGGACATTATATGATGCTGAAAGTGTCAATTGACAAAGAAGATGTTACAATAATAAATATTTATACCCAATGAAAGTGCTCCAAAATATTTGAAGCAAATATTAACTGAATTAAAAGGGATAATAGACAATTCTACAATAGTAGTAAGAGATTTTAACACACCACTTTCAAAGAAGAACAGGTCAACTAGAAAAATACTCAACAAAGATACAGAAGAACTCAACAATACAATCAATCAACTTGACCTCATATACATATACAGAGCATTTCACCCAACAAAAGCACAAGTCACATACTTCTCCAGTGCACATGGATCCTTCTCCAGAATAGACCATATGTTATGACATAAAACAAGCCTCAATAAATTTCAAAGCATTGGAATACTGTAAAGCATCTTCTCAGACCACAATGTCATAAAATTAGAAATTAATGGTAGGAAGAGCAAGGTAAAAGCATCAAACATATGGAAGCTGAACAACTCACTGCTCAAAAACTACTGAGTAACAGAACAGATAAAAACTGAAATAATAAAAAAAAATTCCTAGAAACAAGTGAGAATGAAGATACATCATACCAAAACCTATGGGACATAGCAAAAGCTGTACTGAGAGGACAGTTTATAGCAGTAAATGCATACATCAAAAAAGAGAAAAGGAGCAAATTCAACACTCTAACTCATCAACTCCAACAAGTAGAAATAGAACAACAAAAGAATCCTACAGTATCTAGAAGCAAGGAAATAATAAAGATCAGAGCAGAAATAAATGAAACCAAACAAATAAACCATAGAGAAAATCAACAAAACAAAAAGCTGGTTCTTTGACGAGATTAATAAAATTGGTAAACCATTGGCAGACCTAACAAAAGAAAATAAAGAGAAGATCCAAATCACAAGAACTATAAATGAAAATGGTGTCATCAAACAGAACCAACTGAAATAAAAAAGATACTGACAGAATATTATAAGAAACTGTATTCCAATAGATTCAAGAACCTAGAAGAGATGAACAAGTTTCTAGAATCACAAGACCTACCTGAACTAGCCCACTCAGAGACAAAAAACTTGAACAGACCTATAATAAAAGAAGAAATTGAACAGATCATAAAAAGAAACAAACTTACCACAAAGCCCTGGCCCTGATGGCTTCACTGGAGAATTCTATCAAATATTCAGAGAAAAGTTGACACCTATGCTACTCAAGCTATTCTAGAACATAGAAAAAGATGTAACACTCCCAAACTCATTTTATGAAGCAAGTCTAACACTAATACCAGGGAAAGGCACCACTAGAAAGGAAAACTGCAGACCAATATCCCTCATGAACACAGATGTAAACATCTTTAACAAAATTCTAGCCAGCAGAATCCAACAATATATCAAAAAATTAATACACTTGGACCAAGTAGGATTCACTCCAGGTTTACAAAGGTGGTTCAACATCAGAAAATCAATCAATGTAATCCACCACATAAAACAAACAAAGAGAACCATATGATTATATCAATTGATGCAGAAAAAGTATTTGATAAAATCCAACATCCATTCCTGTTCAGAGCTCTCAGCAAAATAGGGATAGAAGGGAAATTCCTCAACATAATAAAGGGTATATATGCAAAGCCAACAGCCAACATCATTATTAATGGAGAAAAACTCAAGACTTTCCCCTTATGAACGGGACCCAGACAGGGATGCCCTCTATCACCACTTCTATTTA
>NW_006921588.1:11668126-11676336 GCF_000298275.1 Orycteropus afer afer | reverse complement strand
AAAGTGGCAGGATACAAGGTCAACTTACAGAAATCAGTTGGATTCCTCTACACCAGCTCCTCTGATAAAGAAATAAGGGAAACAATACCATTTATTATAGCTACTAAAAAGATAAAATATCTAGGAATAAACCTCACCAGAGACACAAAAAACCTATACAAAGAAAACTATAAAACACTGCTATAGGAGACAATAAGGGCAATACATAAATGGAAGTGGATAGGTAGACTAAATATTGTGAAAACGTCAATACTGCATAAATCAATCTGTACATTTAACACAATCCCAATTCCAGATTTCAACAAAATTTTTTAAGGACATGGGAAAACTAATTATTAATTCATATGGAAAGGAAAGAGACTTTGGATAAGCAGAGCCCTTCTCAAGAAGAAAAACAAAGTGGAAGGTCTCACACTCCCAGATCTTAAGAACCACTATACAGCCACAGTAGTCAAACCAGCATAGTAGTGGTGTGATGATAGACCAATGGAACAGAATTGAAAGTCCAGGTATAGACCCATCCATCTATGGACAACTGATCTTTGACGAAGGTCTAAAACCCATTAAATGGGGAAGAGACAGCCTCTTTAACAAATGGTACTAGCAAAACTGGATATCCACCTGTAGAAAAATGAAAAAAGACCCTACCTCACCCCATACACAAAAACAAACTCAAGCTGGATCAAAGACTCAAATATCAAACCCAAAACTATAAAATTCATCAAAGATAAAATAGGGGCAAATCTGGGAGCCCTAATTTATGGTATAAATAGACTATCAAGCATAACCCAGAATGTGCAGAGATAGAAGAGAAGCTAGATGACTGGGACCTTTTAAAAATTAAAATCTTATGTGCATTAAAAGACTTCATCAAAAAGGTAAAGAGAACCTACAGATTGGGAGAAAATTTTTGCCTATGACATATCTGATAAAGGACTTATCTCCAAAATCTATAGAAAACTTCAACACCTCAACACCAAAAAGACAACCCAATTCACAAATGAGCAAAAGACTTGAACAGACACTTCAACAAAGAAGATATACAGGCAGCCAGTAAACATATGAGAAATTGTGCATGATCATTAATCATTAGAGAGATCCAAATCAAAACAACAATGAGATATAATTTCACCCCAGCAATAATAGCAAAGTTCAATAGGTCAGAAAATGACAAATGCTGGCAAGGTTGCGGCAAGAATGAAACTCTTGTGCACTGCTGATGGGATTGTAAAATGTACAACCATTGTGGCAAATGGTATGGCATTTCCTTAAAAAACTGAAAATAGAAGTACCATTTGACCCAGCAATTCCATTGAGAGGAATATATCCTAAATAGGTGAGAGACAGTGTACCAACAAACATATGTACACCTATGTTCATCACAGCACAATTCACTATAGCAAAGAGATGGAAACAACCTAAATGCCCATCAACGGAGGAGTGGATAACCAAATTATGGTACATGCACACAATGGAATACTATGCTACATTAAAGAACAATGAAGGATACATGAATCATCTCACAACATAGATGAACCTGGAGAACATTATGCTGAGTGAAATAAGTCAATCACAGAAAGACAAGTACTATATGAGCCCATTACTATAAAAAGACATAGAAGGGTTTGCTTGGGAACAGGAACTCACTTAGTAGGTTACCGGGATGGGGGAGGAAGGAGTGGGATTAATTTCAGGCTAGTTGGGGCCTACACACTGACGTGGGTGGAGGGAGGGATATGCAAGAAGGATCTATGACCACCATGATAACATTAGGAAATGGGAGGACACCGAATTGTGCACATAAGAGGTAGACAACAGATGCTAATACCAACCAATGTGTCCATAATACTGCATTGCCATTAACACCAAATGCCAGGCTACCAATAAACACATAAACACCTGAGATGATCAGATGGGGGTCAGTGAACAGAAGTATACTCTAGAACAAGGATAGATTCAGCTGAGGCTAATCTTGCACAGACACCAGTGATACAAAACACCTGCAGTCCTTACAGAAATAATAGAAGACAGACACAGAGTAATCCCTCACAGACAACCACACCCTATGGAAGAGAGATCCAATAGATCTACTGTCTCAGGACCATAGTACTGGGGGACACCAGAATCAATTGGCACAACAAAATACATAAAATCTTTGCTCCACATCCTACATTGGTGAGTAGCGACTGGGGTCTTAAGAGCTTTCAAGTGGCCATCTAAGATGCAGCTAATGGTCTCCTAGCTTGGAAGTGAAGAAGAACACAAAAAAGGGGGAGGGGCATTTGGACACAATCAGCCATAAGACATGATGGCCATCAAGACCAGAAGAACTAGATGGTGCCCAACTACCAATGCCAACCACTCAGGAAAGGATCAAATCTGGAGATCCTGGATAGAGTGGGAGGGAAAACGTTGAACAAAATCCAAAAACTCAATAATGACCAGAATTACTGGTTAGATGAAATCTGGTGGGACTCCCAATATTATGGCCCTCGAATACATTCTGCACCTGGAATAAAATGCACCCCAAGGGGCTGGCTGTCAGCCCAATAGTTAACAATATGTACACACAGACCACTCAACCCAGTATGACACACCCACATACTCTATGGTAATACATCCCTTAGAGCAATAGACCACCAGGCACCAGAAGACCAACATTCAAATTGAGGAAATGCAGGACAAACAGGAGTGCATAAGTATGAGTGGCACAGGGGGCGGGTTACAGGATAGGGAGAGAAGGAGACTGGGTTAGGGTTGGACATGGTAAATGGGGAATGAAACTAAATGTACACATTATGTTGAATGTAAAGCTCTTAAAAAAAAATTTTTTTTAATGCAAAAGACTGTTTTTGTTTTTTTTTTCCAAATATGGCAGAGATTTCTCATTATTATGTACATAACTGACTAACATAAATGGGGAAGAAACAAGCCCTGAATAGATGAATAGGCCAAGGACATGAGTAGAGGATTCACAATGGAGGAAAGGTAGAAAATATACAGTCTCGCTAGTAAAGAGACTACTTTTGTTGTTGTTCATTTTTTTAGAAAGGTGTTCCAACAGAATATGGAACAAAATTATTGAACAATATCATTGATATCAGGTGCAAGTAATATTTTGCAGAAATTATTCAAGAACAGTTGCCACAGTATACACTGAGGGAACTGTCAGAAATTCAAGTCAAATTCAGAAGAGGATGGGAATGAGAGATAGTATTACTGATGACTGATGGATCTTGGTTGAAAGTAGAAAACACCAGAAATATGTTTACTTATGATTTATTGGCTATGCAAAGATATTCAATTGTGTAGATCATAGCAAATGATGGATAACATTGTGAAGAATGAGAATTTCAGCACACTTAATTGCATTCATGCAGATCCTATACATACACTCCAACAGAACAAGGAGATACTGCATGATTTAGAATCAGGAAAGGTGTACATCAGGGTTTTATCCTTATACCATACTTGTTCAATGTGTATGCTGAGAAAATATTCCAAGAAGCTAGACTATATCTATACATATATACATATAAAGAAGAATATGGCATCAGGACTGGAGGAAGACTCATTAACAAATTGATATGCAGATAACACCACCAGGCTTGCAGAAAGTGATGAATACTTGAAGCACTTACTGATGAAGATCAAAGATGATGGCCTTCAACATAAAACAAAATTCTCCACAACTGGATTGTTGTTGTTGTTAGGTGCCTACGAGTTGTCTCCAACTCATATTGACCCTGTGCACAGCAGAATGGAACACCTCCTGGTCCCGTGCCAGCTCCACGATGCCTGCTATACCTGAGCCTATCTTGTAGCCACTGTGTCAATCCATCTTCTTGTGGGTCTTCCCCTCTTTCCTTGACCTTCCACCTTACCAAACAGGATATCCTTTTCCAGGGAATGGTCCCTTCTGACAACATGACCAAAGGAGGTGAGATGAAGCCTAGCCGTTCTAGCTTCCAAGGAGCATTCTGGCTGCACTTCTTCCAGGACAGATTTGTTAGTTCTTTTAGTAGTCCATGGTACTTTCAGTATTCTTCACCAACACCACAACTCAAAAGTATTAACTCTTCTTCAGTCTTCCTTATTCATTGTCCAGCTCTCACATGCATATAAGGTGATTGAAAATATCATGGCTTGTGTCAGGTGCACCTTAGTCCTCAAGGAGACATCTTTGTCCTTCAGCACTTGAAAGAGGTCTTTTGCAGTCGATTTGCCCAGTGCTATGTGTCGTCTGATATCTTGACTGCTGTTTCCATTGGCATTGATTGTAGAACCAAGTAATATGAAGTCTTTGACAACTTCAATCTTTTCTCCATTTATCGTGATGTTGGGACCAATAAGTAGCATCATGATAAATGGAGGAAAGATTGAAGCTGTCAAGGGTTTCATTGTATTTTGATCCGCTATCAATACCTACGGAAGCTTGTTGTTGTTGTTAGGTGCCATCGAGCTGTCTCCAACTCATGGGACTCCTATGCACAGCAGAACGAAACATCACCTGGTCCTGTGCCAGCTCCATGATCCTTGCTATACTTGAGCCCATCACCACTGTCACTGTGTCAATCCATGCCTTTGAGGGCCTTCACCTCTTTCTTCAACCCTCTACCATACAAAGCATGACATCCTTCTCCAGTGAATGGTCCCTTCTGACAACATGACCAAAGCAGGGGGTACAAAGTCTGGCCATTCTCGCTTCCAAGGAACATTCTGGCTGCACTTCCTCCAGGACACATTTGTTAGTTCCTTTAGCAGTCCACGGTGCTTTCAACATTATTCACCAACACCACAACTTTAAAGCATCAACTCTTCTTCAGTCTTTCTTATTCATTGTCCAGCTCTCACATGCATATGAGGTGATTGAAAATACCATGGCTTATGTCAGGTGCTCCTTAGTTCTCAAGAAGACGACTTTGCTCTTCAGCATTTGAAAGAAGTCCTTTGCAGCCGATCTGCCCAGTGCTATAGGTCATCTAGGAGCTCTGATAGCATAGGGCCTAATGCATTGGACTGCTAACCAGAAGGCTGGTGCTTCAAACCCACCAGCCACTCCTCAGAAGGAAGGTGGGCAATCTGCTTCCATAGTGATACTGCCTCAGAAACCCAAGGAGGGGTCGGTATGACTCAGGTCTGACTTGACAGCATATAACAACAACATATGTGATCTGATATCCTGACTGCTGCTTCTATTGGTGTCATTGTAGGACCAAGCAATGTGAAGTCTTTGACAACTTCAAGCTTTTCTCCATTTATTGTGATGATGCTTATAGGTACAGTTGTTAGGATTTTTGTTTTCTTTATATTGAGATGCAATCCATATTGCAGACTCTAGTCTTCAGTATTCATCAGTAAGTGCTTCAAGTTATCCTCACTTTCAGCAAGCAAAGTTGTGCCATCTGTGTATCACAGGTTATTAATGATTCTTCCTCCAATTCTGATCCCACATTCTTCTTCATGTAGTCCAGCTTCTCAGATTATTTGCTCAGCATATAGATTGAATAAGTATGGTGAAAGGATGCAACACTGGCACACTTCCTTCTTGATTTTAAACCATGCAGTGTTCCTAGCCTCTGTTCAAATGACAGTTTCCTTGTGTATGTACAGATTCCTCATGAATACAATTAAGCGTTCTGGAATTCACATTTTTCTCAATGTTATCCACAATTTGTTGTGATCCACACAATCAGATGCATACTCAATAAAAGATGTAAACATCTTTCTGATATTCTTTGCTTTGAGCCAAGATCCTTCTAAGATCAGCAATGATATCCCTCATTCCACATCCTGTTCTGAATCCAGCTTGCATTTCTAGAAGTTCTCTGTCAATATACTGCTGCAACCATTTTTGAATTATCTTCAGAAAGATTTTACTTGCATGTGATATTAATGATATTGCTCAATAATTAACACATTCTGTGAGATCACCTATGGAAGCAGCAGTCAACAAATCAAATGGCAAATTTAATTACATAAATATGCTGCAAAAGATCTATTTAAAATGTTAAAGAGAAAAGTTGTCACACTACAGACTAAGGTGTGCCTGGCTAAAGCCATGGTATTTTCAGTCACTTCATATGTGTGCGAAAGCTGGACAATTAATGAGGAAGAAGAGAGAAGAATTGATTTATGTGAATTATGATGTTGGCAAAGAATATATTCAATATACAATGGACTGCCAGAAGAATGAACTAATCTGTCCTGGAAGAAGTGCAGCCAGAATGTTCCTTAAAAGTGAGAACTGGCACACTTTAGCTTTTGTACTTGGTCATGTTATCAGGAGGAACTATTCCCTGGAGAAGGATATAATGCTTGGGAAAGTGAAGGGTCAGAGAATGGACTCAAGCATAACAACAAGGATGAGAATGGCACTGGGCTGGACAGCATCTCATCCTGTTGTACATAGGATCTCTATGAGTCAGATCTGACTTAACTGCTCTAACACACAATGTCCTCTTCCAGTAACTAATTTCTTCTGATGTTGTGCCCAAAGCAAGCATGTAAGGCAGTGATCCATTGTGAAGCATGAGATTTTCTTTGGCTAATTTTCAGAAGTTGATCACCAGAGAGTCTGCCTTAAAAGTAACATCTTTCTTAGTTTGGTGTAGTAAATTGCTTAGTGTGGCTTTTCTAGCCATAAGTCTTTGTAAACTCTGTGGAGAAATTTGCTGTGAGCAACTGAGGAGCTCCTGATTGTAAATGTTATCCACCTGGGGTATGTCTGTTGGGTGAAACACAAAGCAATGTTCTGGGAGGTTCCTGCTCTTTCTCAGGTGCTTAGAATTCTGATGTTATGATTGGTTAGTTTGGCCACTCTGCCAGGCTCAAAAGGAGGCCTCCTAGAAGCAGAAGAAGACTCTCTGACTGTTGGTTGAGAAGGACGTGCTGCTGAAAGAGACAAATGCTCCTGAGACACACGCACTGCTGGGACAGAGATGGAAGAAACATGCATTACTGAGTGAGACACCAAGGGACATGCACTGCCAGGAGAGACACTGTGAGAGACTGCTGGTTGAGAGATGGTAGGCTGGGAGAGAGATAGACCATTTTTCCTGGATTTGAATTGTAGCCTGGTGCTTCCCTAATAAACCCCAAAATCTGTGAGTTCTGTGTGGCCACTGCAGTGAATTATCAAGCCCAGGAGACAAGTGGTGGGTGCTTTGGGAGGAACAGTTGGTGAAAGGGCTGTAGGGAGGCAGTAATGTCTGGCCTTGCAGGAATAGGCCTTGGGTTACTGATGGTGATTCTGTCTTCCTCTTGTGGGGTTAGAGGAGGTCACCTTGCCCTTTTTGCACTTAGTTATTCTCTCACAATTTATGAGGGAAGAAGTCCAAATTCAGAGTGCCAGCTATAGAAGAAAGGTTTCTCTCTGTTGATTCTGGGGGAAGGTCCTTGTGTCTTTACAGCTTCAGTTTCTTGATTCCTTGGAGATCTCATGCAGCATGGCTTCTATCTTCTCCCATATGTGTTTATTTGCTTAATTGGTTTTTGTTTCTCAAAAAATAGTGACTTAAGACACACTCTACATTAATACCTCCTCATTAACATTACAAAGAAAACCCATTGCCAAATTAGATTGTAATCACAGGTATAGCAGTTAGGATTTATCGCACATATTCTTGAGGGACAGAATTAAATGCAATCAGTAGCATATTTTGACACTAACATCATTGCTTCTTGGTCATTCCTATTTAGAGTTCTGTTCTGGGAACTACTTCACAAAATTAATGGAATAATCTTATATCTGACATGAAGTGATGCCATTATCAGGTTGTTATTTTAAACTGGTAAATACCTTGACATTCGACCACCTTAGGCTTAGACAACTTTTAGTGCACCTCAAAATTATATACTTATATATGCCTTAATAGACTTTTTTTTTTCACTATATTTGATGGTCATAAATATTATCTAAAACCAACAACATTCAAATATCCAGGCTAGTTGTTCAGAAAACAAACAACCAACCAAAACAAAACAAAACAAAAGACTGAGCTCTTATCTTTTACTCACAATCTGCATTCAAAACATTAGTAAATCCTGTCATATCTGATTTCATATTTTCTACCTATTTCACCACCACCATTTTGACACAAGTGGGCACTATCTTTCACATAGAGGTTTTTTGTTTTTTTTTTTAATTAGGATTTGGGTGAAGATTTACAGAGTAAATTCACTTTTCATACAGCAGTTCACATATACTT
>NW_006921588.1:11615754-11660351 GCF_000298275.1 Orycteropus afer afer | reverse complement strand
CTAGAGACAACAAAGTCAAATAACTGTTCAAGTTGATTACTCTTTTCAGCTCTGTACTTGGTTGCCAAGGGTAATTTTGTTATCATGACTTCCTTTTCCTTCTCTCCACCCTGAAGAAAATTCCACATAGAGTTTTGTAAGTCTAGTTAGTATTCTTGCATTTATACAATCTATTCTCAACCAACGTTTCAGAAAATGTCTTTTAAATGTAAGCAAATGCATTCAACTTTTCTGCCCAAATCCATGCATACAATGTCTTACCAGCATAATCAAAGTAAATGCAAAAATTCTTAAAAGGCCTAGAAAGCTCTACTTCATCTGTGCTACATGAACTTCTCCTAGATTTTCTCCCACATTTTTTCCTCCAATTTTAATAATGCCTTTGTTCATCCTCAGTTACTTGCTGTTTGCTCTCACTTTAAGCTTTTTTCTAAGCCATGTTCATTGAGGTATAATTTACTTTCAGTACAATTCAGCTTTTTCCAGATGTACATTTCTATGAATTTTGTTGACCTAGCATAGTCATGCAACCACCACTATAATGAAGACATAGAAGATTTTCATCAACCTAAAAATTTCTCTCCGGACTTTCTTTAGTCAATACCTTCCTCTAACCCAAGCCATTAGAAACCACTATATGGCTTCTACCCCTTTTACACGATGTTACATAAATAGCATCATTTGATAAGTAGTGATTTGAGTCTGGCTTCCTTAACTTAGCATAATGTTATTTCATGTTGCAATACTTTGTTCCTTGTTAGTGAAAAATTTTTTTGGCTTTATCTCAAAGTTTTGGCACTTTAATTCTGTTAAATGTTTATTTTAAATAATTTACCTTCTATTTCCATTCAAATTAAGTTTTAGCATCTCTCTGTTAGCATGTAAGCAGTTTCACTACTCTTGATTCACTATTTCTTAGAATGATAGGCAATATTTCTCAGAAGAAGTAATGGATAGCCTTTAGGTCCCTCAATAGCCCACATCAAAAAACTCATCAATTCTACTTTTCCTCCTGATTGCAAATGCCTTAAATAAAGCTCTCAATATTCCTTATATGGATTATTTAAATATCTTACTTATTGGTTTCCTTATCTCGAATATTGTTTCATGGTGAAATTAAGTAGGTGAAATTGATCAGGTACAATCCAGGGTCACCAAGATTCTAATAGTATTTCTTCAGACTGCTAGCTAATGCTCTTATTCACCAAGAAACAAACCAAACTCACTGCTGTTGAGTCAATTTGACTCATACCTCTCTCTCCTTGGGTTTCCAAGGTGCTAACTCTATAGAAGCAGATTGTCCAATTTTCCTTCCCAGGAGTGGCACCCAGCTCTTGAATAGATAGTAGCTAAAGCAAATGGAAGAAATGGCAAGATAAAAGAGGAGAACAGAAGATTTCAAAGAGCAGCTCAAGAAGTCAAAGTCAATTATTATAATCAAATATGTAAAGACCTTTAGTTGGAAAACCAAAAAGGAAGAACATGTTTGGCATTTCTCAAGATAAAAGAACTGAAGAAAAATTCAATTCTCAAGTTGCGATATTGAGAGATTCTATGGGCAAAACGTTGAATGATTCAGGAAACATCAAAAAAGATGGAAGGAATACACAGTCACTGTACCAAAAAGAATTGGTCAATGTTCATCCATTTCAGGAGGTGGCATATGATCAACAACTGGTGGTATTGAATGAAGAAGTCGAAGCTACACTGAAGGAAATGACGAAAAATAAGTCTCCAGGAAGTGACGGAATAATCATTGACATGTTTCAACAGACACTACACTGTAGGCACTTACTCTTCTATGCCAGGAGATTTGGAAGACAGCTATCTGGCCAACTGGCTGGAAGAGATTCATATTTGTACCTCTTCCAAAGAAAAGTGATCCCACAAAATGTGGAAATTATGGAACAATGTCATAAATATCACACACAAGTAAAATTTTGCTGAAGATAATTCAAAAATGGTTTCAGCAGTTTATTGACAGTCAACTTCCAGAAATGCAAGCTGGATTCAGAAGAGGATGTGGAATGAAGGCTAGCATTGCTAATGTCAGATGGATCTTGGCTGAAAGCAAAGAATATCAGAAAGATGTTTACTTGTGTTTTACTGACTATGCAAAAGCATTTGATTTTTGTATCATAAGAAATTATGGATAACGTTGAGACAAACGAGAATTCTGGAGCACTTAATTGTGTTCATGAGGAACTTGTACATAGACTAGCAGGCTGTGATTCAAACAGAACAAGTGGATATTGCACAGTTTAAAATCAGGAAGGGAGGGCAACAGGGTTGTATTCTTTCACCACACTTATTCAATCTGTATGCTAAGCAAATGATCTGAGAAGGTGGACTGTTTGAAGAAGAGCATGGCATCAGGATTGGAGGAAGACTCATTAACAATCTGTGATCCACAGATGACATGGTCTTTATTGCTGAATGTGAAGATGACTTGATGCATTTACTGATGAAGATAAAGACTACAGTCTGCAGAATGGATTACAGTGCAACATCCAAAAAACAAAAATCCTCATAACTGGACCAATAAGTAACATCACAATAAATAGAGACAAGATTGAAGTTAAAGATTTCATATTACTTGGTTCTACAATCCACACCAATGGAAGCAACTGTCAAGAAATCAGATGACATATTGTTGGGCAAATCTGCTGAAAAGACTTCTTTAAAGTGCTGAAGAGGAAAGATGTCTCTTTGTAGACTAAGGTGTGCCTAACCCAAGCCTTGGTGTTTTCAATTGCCTCATATGCATGTGAAAGCTGGACAATGATTAAGGAAGACTGAAGAAAAGTTAATGCTTTTGAGTTCTGGTGTTGGTGAAGAATAACAGAATTACATACCATGGACTGCCAGAAGAACTAACAAATCTGTTCTGGAAGAAGTGAAATCAGAATGCTCCTTGGAAGTGAGAATGGCAAGACTTTGTTTCACCTATTTTGTCATGTTGTCATTAGGGATCATTCCCTGGAGAAGGATAGCATGCTTGGTAAAGTAGAGGGTGAGCAAAAAAGGGCAAGGCTCTTAATGAGATGTATTGACACAGGGGCTGCAGTGATGGGCTCAGGCATAGCAAGGATTGTGAGTCTGGCGCTGGACCAGGCAGTGTTTCATTCTGTTGTACATAGTGTTGCAATGAGTCCAGGCTGACTCAAGGGTGCCTAACAACAACAACATATATATGTGAAAGCTGAATAATGAATATGGAAGATTGAAGAAGATTTTAATCATTTGAACTATGGTGTTGGTGAAGAGTATTGAATATGACATAGACTGCCAGAAAAATTAACAAATATGTATTAGAAGAAGTACAACTAGAATGTTCCTTAAAATCAAGGATGGTGAGACTTTGTCTCATGTATATTGGACATGTTGTGAGCAATGTTATAATCATTTCTAGAATAATCAATGTAATAATAATTTATTTTTCTTTCTAGATTCTGAGTTATTTGAATTTTTTTTGAAAGTTAGAGGTTAAAATAATTCCACATTTCATCTGAATTGGACAAAGAGCCTTAGAAAGTAAAATCAATAAAAATAGTTAGAAGGTTTCTATTCTAATTTACTTAAACCCACCCAAAACCCACTGCCATCAAGTCAATTCAATTCTGACCCATAGTGATTCTATAGGACAGAGTAGTAGTGTCTCATTGGGTTTCCAAGACTGTAAATCTTTATGGAAGTAGACTGCCACATCTCCAGAGTGGCTAAAGGATTTGAATCACCAACTTGGTTAGCAGCCAGGATCTTTAACCACTGTACCACCAAAGCTCCTTAATTTACCTAAAGTATGAGTATAATATATCCATTAATGTGGAATAGTAATATACTTTGTCACTTTCATAAGGGCAAAACAACACTTTTGTTACTTGTGGATTATTATAAATGTTGTTTTCTCCTCAAATGAGATAAAAGATGATATACTGAAAACTTCCAACTACAATAATAACTTTAAAATTGTCATAAACACAAATACTATTAATCATTTTCATATCTTTAATAGAGGCTCAAAGAACTGAAACAAAGAGAATTTGCTCGAAATGTAGCATCTAAATCCTGGAAAGATGAAAGAAAACAGGAAAAGGCACTTCAACGTCTGCACAAGCTTGCAGAGCTGAGAAAGGAAACTGTGTGGTGAGTATTCAGTAAAATATTATTTTCTTTAAACATGACAACAAAAATGGTAAGAAGAAATAAAGGGTATAAATGCATTTACATCTGTATCCAGAATGAGGCAGACACATTTTCATCGCTTTTTGTGGGTTACAAACTGTAATTTGAATTTCAATTTTATGCAAAAACCTATTTAATGCACACTTCAATAAAAAGCCGCAATTACTATAATTTTAGTTTGTAAAAAAAAAAAAAAATGAATCTCAAATTACTCTCTTATTTAAGCTATATTAGTTGAAAGCTTTTCAGATTTTTGGTGAAATTCAAAATATTCAGTTGATGAAGAAGGCATAGCATGGTCTCTTGACCTTTGTTATATGTGGAGTTTTAAGAGGAATTTATTTTTTAACTTTAAGAACTTTTATTTAAGATAATCTTTAAGATTAAAAAAAAAAAAATCAGAAAGACCCTGTGAACTTCAGAGGCAGGTCAGAGTTAATTTCCCAGTGAATTAACTAAAAGTGGACTGGTAGTAATTCACAACTCTTAAACTTTGACCTGCTTCTGACAGTGACCAGCTGTTAGATGTGAACAGTGTTACATTTCAGAACTTGAATTCAGGCCAGTACAACTTATAAAAAAATAACTTTTTATAGTGTCTCCCCTCAATAAATAAACCCTATCTAATTATCATCTAAAACAAATACATTATACAAGCCTAGTTTATATACAATAGTGTTATGGTGGTATTTTGGTATATCAAAATGTTGTTTGGGATGTCAAAATTTGGAAAAATAAAAATAAAATTTAAATGTATTTGGAATCCTATATGGAATTTTTAAAAACAAACATAACTGCATTTATTACAAGTAGGAACAGATCTTCAAATACAGCTATCCAGTTATACCAACTAGGTATTTTTACCATTTGGTAATAAATGGAAACATTATACAAGTGTAAGTTTACAGAATTGTAGGATCTGTGTTATTCATTGCCCTGTAAGTAGCCTTTGCAATGTAAATTCTAATATATAAAGGAATTAAAGTTAATAAAAAGATATGTATTTTAAAAAGCAATACTTCTTATATGAATTACTTTCCTTAGTATACAGTGCAGATTTCAAAATATATTTATTTCCCATTAATTCTGTGCCTCTAAAGATGTGCAAAATAGAAAGTGGTACTACTTCTTAATATCAGTTAAGGCAATATAGTACTCCACAGTATTAACAATTAGAAAAGGAAATATTCATCTGTCAAAGTGTTGGGCCATTTATAACTCCAAAGAAACTGAATTTTGAGAACATGGAAAATTGTGCACAACAATATTCTCTTAGGGTAAGACACCGTTTAGAGATTTCTTATGTTTATGTGCTGAGCAATATCATTTTTTAAAATCAGAACTCACTATTTATGCTGTGCTGTAATACTAAATAAATAGAATTCACTTTGTTGTTGTTGTTGTTATTTGCCGTCGAGTCGGCCCCTACTCATAGCGACCCCTCCTTGGGTTTCCCAGGCTGTATCACTACGGAAGTAGGATTGCCCCATCTTCCTTCTGAGGAGTGGCTGGTGGGTTTGAACCGCCAGCCTTCTGGTTAGCAGTCAAGTGCCATAGGCACTATACTACCAGAATTCACTTTAGGTGGTCATTTATCCTATATTTAATATATAACTTGATATAATTTGTAACTTTATTATAAGTTTTAAATATTAAGAATAGCAATTCTGTAAGACTCAACGCTCTCTTCAAGCTAGTGTGATCTCTATTTACCTTTGCATCACAGCATACGGATTGGTCTGTGGTAGACTGTCAGTGAATATTGGTTGAATTAAATTGTGAACCTGAATTCTCAGCTCTTCTGAAGTCACAATTGAGGTTTTTGTTTTGATTTGGTTCATTTTTTTAACTTTCTTTATAGTCTCATATAGTATCTATGATGTTAAGTATTTATAAGTTAAAATAATTTTATTTTGTAGAATATTACACCCATTTGATATGTCACTGAAGAGGTCATGGGGGTCAAAATCTAAGTAAGGAAGCACTGTTGAAGAGTGTAGAAATGGCCTGTGGAAGTAGCTTCCAAACAACAATTCCAAGTTCTCAATAATAATAACCTTATAACTGAAAGAAATTGTGGTACTGAAGAAAGCTATTAAATCATGTGAAATTAAATGGAGAATTATATATTCACTTAAAAGGTTTATAAAACTGAAAAAGAAAATGTTAAAGTGACATTTCAAAGATGTAAGTGTTTGGATATTTTTTTCTTAAGTGTATTATCTAACATAAACTTCGTTTCTTTTTGTAGTGCTCCTGGAAGTGGCCCCATGTTCAAGTCAACAACTGTTACCGTGAGAGAAAATCTTAATGAAATTTCACGACGAGTTGTTGTGGATTCAATTAATAACCCAGAAGAATTCAAATACACTTTGATTCATAGTGAAGAGAATTCTAAAGATGTTACTGCTGTTACTGCAGATCCAGAAAGCACAAATAATTATACAGCAAAAAATACCCAACTTGGGGATCAAGCCCTGGGAATTCAGAGACATAAAATTGGCTTTTCTTTTGCATTTCCAAAGAAAGCATCAGTGAAGCTGGAGTCCTCAGCTGCAGCCTTTTCTGAATACAATGATGATGCCTCTGTGGCAAAAGGACTTAGCAGAAAAAGTAGGTTTGTCCCTGGTGCTTGTCATCTTCAACTATCTTCACCAACAGATGTGCTTTTGAGTTCTGAGGAAAAAGCTAACACTTTTCATCCACCTGAGGCAAGATGCTCTGACAAAGAAAAAATGCTTCAAACTCAAGAGATGAAAGAAGTCTCCAGCACAAAAGATATGTCATTGTTACCTTCATTTTGCCAAGTTCAACTCTCTTTATCTTCTGATGCAGAAGATTGCCAAAATTCAGTCCCAATAGTAGATAAAATACCACCAGAAGATGTTATTAGTACTGAAGACATAACTATGAATTGTAGCAGCTCTGAGTTGTTAGGAAATAAATCCACAGTTCTTGACATGCCTAACGATTGCTTATCTTGGCAAGCTACCACAGAAGAAAATATTAAGAACAATGACACATCCACAAATGAGGTTGCAAGTAAAAATCATGATTCTGAGATTTTGGTCCTTTCAAATACTGAAGAGGAAAATACAAACTTACGTAAAAAATCAGATTTATGTAAAAGACAATGTGAGCCATTTGTACCTGTACTTAACAAACATGGATCAACAGTTCTTCAGTGGCCATCGGAAATGCTCATTTATACAACCACTCAACCATCAATCTCTTATAGCTGCAATCCCCTCTGTTTTGACTTCAAGTCCACAAAATTCAATAACAATCCAGATAAAAATAAACTGCCCTTAAAGGATCTTTGCTCTCAGCAAAAGGGAGAGGACATTTGCAAGGGCCCAGATTCAGAGTACAAGGACACATCTGTCACAGGACTCAATGATTATGAAATTGTAGATAGTAGAAAAGAATATACCCAAGTCACTCCTCTTTTAGCTGATGAAAGTGTCTCCAAAAGTTATTATACTGGAAAAAAAGGGAATATGGATCTGAGATTTAAAAATGTTTCCTGTAAAATCAGAAACACAGAAAAATATAATTTTGCTAAAAAGCAAATAAAACAAGACATTCTAGATGAGAAATACAACAAAATACGGTTAAAAGATACTCATGAACATTGGTTCCATAAGAGTAGAAGGAAAAAAAGAAAAAGAAAGTTATGTCAGCATCATCATGGGGAGAAAACCAAAGAATTAGAATCTCACTTAAAAATGGAAATGGAGAATAACTACATTGATAAAACTAGGACAAATCTACTGGAAACAATTTCAGAAAAGCAGTATTTAGCTGCAGAACAATTATCAGAATCACATCACTTACCTGGTAAAAGGCCCAAATCAGCATCCATATGCCTAAGTGAAAATGAAGAAATGTGTAAAACTTGGAACACCAAATACAGTAATAGTGATGCTGTCAGTTCTAAAACTCACTGTAGAAAAAATACAATTGTTTTAAACAGACAATCAAATCCAACCATGACACATTCTGGCAAACATAATTTAACATATTCCAGAACTTTCTGTAGTTGGAAAACCAAAAAGTCAAGCTGTAGCCAGGATCACAAATGTTTAGTTCTTCAAAATGGCATAGAATGCATGGGTCAGAATCAGGCTGTTAAACGAGGTTATACTTCTCTCGAAGCAGAAAGATTCCATCGAAAACGTAGACAGCATTCATATTCTTATTCTTCAGATGAAAGTTTGCATCATCAAAATTATTTACCAGAGGAAATTTTAAGGCCACCAACTCTCTGTAAGCCTAGAAAGAAACGGAGGAGAAAAAGAAGCAAATTCCATACTAGATATGAAGGTTTGGAACTTAAAGAGAATTCATATTGTCTCATGAAAGACAATTCTTGTTTAAGCAACCTGAATGAGTTAATAAATGAAGACAAAAAGGAGGGAATAAAACCAAAAGAAGTTACAAATATTGAGAGAAACTCAGAAAACACAGACCAAGTAGAAAACAACATGACTTTGAACTCCAGCAGTCTTCTTCCTCCTGAAACCAATAGTGAAGCTGAACATGTCATTATGGAGACAATTTCTAGTGACTTTTCAGAGGTTTCCAGTGATCCTACCACACCTCTCTATGTAGCCAGTGTTCCAACAAAAGTAGCAATTGAAAATACCTTGCTCGAACACAAGAAAACATGTGAAACTATCAATATTAATGAAAAACAAACTCCTTCCAAGGTGCCCAATATTGAAAGGAACTTTAGACAGCCACAATCTAAATCATACCTTTGCCATTATGAACTGGCTGAAGCCTTTCCACAAGGAAAGAAGAATGAGGCATCAACTGAATGGCTACGGTATAATTCAGGAATCCTTAATACTCAACCACCACTAGGATTCAAAGACACACACGTCAGTGGTCATACTTTTGTAACAACTGAGCAAATTCTGGCTCCATTAGCTTTACCAGAACAAGCATTATTAATCCCTCTAGATAACCATGACAAGTTCAAAGATCTACCATGTGAGGCCTACCAGCACATCATACAGCCCAATATACTGGCCAACAAGGTCAAGTTTACCTTTCCTCCAGCCACCCTCCCACCCCCCGGCACACCTCTGCAGCCTTTGCCTCTGCAACAGCCTTTATGTTCTACCTCTGTAACCATCAACCACACTGTTTTGCAGCAGCATGCAGCAGCTGCAGCAGCCGCAGCCGCAGCAGCAGCTGCAGGGACCTTTAAAGTGCTTCAGCCACACCAACAGTTTCTTTCCCAAGTCCCAGCTCTACCCAGAGCATCGTTACCTCAGATCTCAGTAGGACCAAGGCTTTGTCCTGGCAACCACCCAACTTTTGTGGCTCCGCCTCAAATGTCAATCATTCCTGCTTCAGTTCTTCATCCTGGTCATCTGGCTTTCCCACCTTTGCCCCATGCACTCTTTCCTTCACTTCTTTCCCCACACCCTACTGTCATCTCTCTGCAACCTCTCTTCTAGTCATCAGCACCACAAAGAGGAAAGGAAATACCCTTGTGAAAACTATTGCTATATGCGTAAGTGCTCATCTACGTGGATAAATGGCTCTATAAATGGTGAAATCAAACTGGTCAAAATATGACCTCACTGATTTGAAATCCTTTACTGTAAGTGTAATGATGCAAATATATTCTTAAGTTTCTGATATATATTATTAAAGCACTGAATAGTTTGAAAATCAATACAATATATGCTGTATATTAAAATGATGTCTTAAGAGTATGTATAATGTACATAAAATATATTTATAGTACTGTAATTTATGTTGTAAAGTATGTTCTTTGGTTTTTTTAATCTTTGTGTATTTGCACCTATTTAATGTTTAGACAAAGCTGATGGCACTATGTTTTGTACCATGTTCCTTGAAACTGTAAATTCAGTGAAAAAATATCTCTTGCAATAAATTTTTGTTAACTATTTAAGTAAATCTAACTTCTGTTTTTAGTTTTTCACTGTTTTAGGAATATTTAGTAAGAGCAGATTTAGGATTTATATTGACTCTTCTGTTCATTGTATCTCTGAACCACAAAAGCTCTGCAAAATATCATTGATGTTCTATTAATACTTAAAATATGATACATCTTGTTATAATATGATATCATGTGTCTAAAAGGTCATTTGTTGTTTTATTTGAGCTAATGTTGCTTATACTTAGAATTCACTATATTTCCTGAATGAATAACTGTCTTCAGACGATATACCATAAAATTTATATAACATAATACTAACATTTTTGGGAAAATAACAAAAAACATACACAGTACTTAGATTCCCTGCAGTACTTGTAAAACAGTACTTACTAGCGCAGACAAAATGGCAAATAATCAATACAACTATTTATAACACATTTTTGTATTTGAAAATTCTCAAACTCTATATGTTTATTTTTAGTTGTTACAGGAAATATACATGTATAAGAAAGTTGGCATTAATTGAGGAATAGATTTAATATTCATCACACAACTCATAATGGAGGGTTTGGAAATGAGGTGGAGAGTCAATTCATTCTCTAATATGGTGGCATCATATTTCCTTCTCACCCGGGAATTAGAAAGCCTCCTCAGCAACCTTCCAGATTCTTTATTCAACATCAATGAATGGCATTCAAATGCTTCATTCAAATGCTTTTATGTGGGCTGAAAAGTGGAATTACTCAATAGAAAACTAGGACACATTACACTTTTACCAAGAATGTTTTCTAAAATGTACCTGTCCCAGTCCATGACATTTGGTAAGACAAAGTCCATGCCTGTTAAACTGGATTTAATTTTCCATTGTCAAATCATAAAGAGAACATTATGTCAACTTGTAAATAAGACCAGTCATCAGCAAATCAAAAACCAAACTCACTGCCATCAAGTTGATTCCTTCTCATAGTGACCCCCTTTGGGTTTCTGAGTCAGTGAATCTTTCCAGAAGTAGTCTTCCTTCTGCAGAGTGGCTGGTGCATTTGAGCCTCCAGCCTTCTGCTTAGCAGTCAAATGCCTTAGGCACTATGCCACAACAGCTCCTTCCAGTCATCAGAGGGACCTAGTTAGTCCTTCTAAAGGGTGAGCAACTTTTTAGTGATTCTCTACTGAGAAAATGTTATTTCTCTGGCTGTCACGTTGCTATTAGTAGCTGTTCAGTTGGCTCCAAATTATAGTGATCCTATGTACAACAGAATGGAATGATACCTAGGCCTGAACTAAGTTATCTTAACTAATTTAAACATCACAATATTGTCCAGTATCAGAATAATCTATAATGAATTATATGTAAGGAAATTAAGGGAAAATATAGGTCATTTATTTTCTTCATTATTTTCCATAATAACCATTGATTTAAATGTTCTATAAATGGTTGTGAATGACTGAACATTACTTTCATGGCTGAAAAATAAGATAAAAATATCAAGAAAAGTAATCTCATTTCAAATGCTGTGAGATACTATGTACCAAAAATAGGAACTGAAATTGGACAGGTTGATTTTTTTCCCTCCAAGTAAAATATTTGAAATTATCTTTCAAAAGAAAATACAAAACCTATCTACTAGGGAGTTTGTTCATCTGCCTGAGCAGGGTTGTTGTTTTGCTGTTTAAGATGAAGCCATGTTTGGCTTTTAAATATGCATATTTCCCCCCTTCTTTTCATCTTTTTCTGACTATCATTCAGCATGTTAGCATCTTACCTTTTGCATTTATCCTTTAATTAAATTTACCTGAACTTTCCCTCCTTAATTTCATTGAAGTCAGTTTCCACCACCCCCCTTATGTCTTCCTCTTCTTCTTTCTACATGGTATCATGTTTTTTTTGGGGGGAAGATGCAGCTGTTTTACACTTTTATTTTTTAATTAAATTTCTCTGCATTTTTTTTTTCTGTTAAAATGATGCTTAATAGACCTATTGAACTTCTTACTTCAAGCAGGTTGCAGCTCATTGACTATGTGTCTCATAGGAATTCCTGAACATTTTAAGGAGGGAAGTTCTCCGTTAAGGTTAATAGAAATTTAAATGAATACAGAGAAATTGATTGATTCTCATGGACATCAGTGACTCAATAGGAAACGTGAGCCTTATTTGAGAATGCCGGACATCCTCTTTTTTTTATTTATAACATTTTACTGTGGTCTGGGTAAAAATTCACAGAGCAAATTAGCTTTCCATTCAACAATTTATACACATTTTGTTTCATGATGTCTCAAAGCAAAACATGTCAGAGTCTGGTTGAAATTAAAAGTAAAGAGATTTTATTGAGGAGGAAGGCCATCTGCAAATTGAGAATCACAATGTCCAGAGGATTATGAACTGAGTGATGACAAAGAGGAGACAGTTCAGAGAGTTTACATAAGAGAATATCGGAACTTCAGTAAAAATTTAAGGATTGGTTGACATTTAGGTAATGGTTACAAAATTGAGTGATGGTACATCTGATTGTTGGAGATTATATATATTTTTAAAATTGTTTCTTAAATTTATGAAGTAATTATTGAATGGGGTACATCTGGCCTCAAAACAATCATTAGAACCTTCTTGTGTGACTGCAGGGAGAACATAAGTAATTCTAAAGTTTGCTTTGAGTAGGCATCTGTTCTGAGAATTCTTTTGGACCTTGATTCCTAGGCAGCAAACAATACCTGTAAAATTACATTTTTTTTTTTTTTAAATATTCACCAAGTAATTTTCTTAGGGTACAATGGAGAGTTACAGGAATAAGAGGCTATGTTTTTGATGTGGAGGTTAGTTTTGATTTAAAATAGAGTTTTAACCTCAGATCCTAGCATAGCCACCATCTCATGCTGGGAGTCCTAAGTTAATTTGGAGTCCAGTCCCCTCAGTGTAACAACACTCTTCCCCCCTCTTCCTGGGGTTCCCCATTTCCATTCTTCCTTCTTTCTTTTTTGCCACTTCCTGGCTTATGAACTTTGTTTTTGTTTTTTTGTGGTTAATTGTTAGTTACTAGTCTTTACTTTATAGGCCTGTGGAAGGAAGGTTGGGCAATCCTACTTCCATAGTGATACTGCCTCGGAAACCCAAGGAGGGGTTACTGTGAGTCGGGTTTGACTCGGTGGCGCATAACAACATATTGTTTGCCTAAAAGTTCAGCAATGGGAGTGAGTTCAGTTCCAGGCTTAAAGGGTATCTAAGAGTCATAGTTTTGGGGTTCCACCAGTCTTTCTCAGACCAGTAAGTCTGGTATTTTTATGATATCGAGTTTTGTTCTACATTTTTCTCCTATGCTGTTCATGACATTCCATTGTGATCCTACTGAGAGCAGTTGGTGGTGGTAGCCAGCACCATCTAATCTGATCTTCTGATCTCAGGGTAGTGGAGGCTGAAGTGTTGGTTGTCCATCACTCCTTTGAACTAACTGTTTCCCTGTGTCTTTGATTTTCTTCACTCTTCTTTGGGTGGACAAGGGGAGACAAATAGTTACATCTTAGATGGCTTCTCACAAGCTTTTAATACGCTAGTCACTACTCATCAAGGTAGGATGTAGAATATTTTCTTTGTGGATTACGTTATGCTAGTTGGCCAAAATGTCCTTCAAGACTATGGTGCTCAGTCTTCAAACCCAGCAATTCATTCCCTCAAGTTGCTTGGTTATGTTTAAGAAATTTTCATAACTGAGCCCTCTGTATAGTGTTGTTGTTAGGTGCCATCGAGTCAGCTCTGATTCATAGCCACCCTGTGTGCAACACTGCCCCGTCCCATGACAGCCTCACAATCTTTGATATATCTGAGCCCATCATTGCAGCCACTGTATCAATCCATCTCATTGAGGGTCTTCCCCTTTTTCATTGATCCTCTATTTTACCAAGCATGATATCCTTCTCCAAGGACTGGTCCCTTCCAACAACATGACCAAAGTAGATGAGATGAAGTATGGCCATTCTTGCTTACAAGGAGAATTCCAACTGCACTTCCTCCAGGACAGATTTGTTAGTTCTTCTGGCAGTCCGTGGGACTTTCCATATTCTTCACCAACACCACAACTCAAAAGCATCAACTTCTTTTGTCTTCCTTACTCATTGCCCAGCTTTCACATGCATATGAAGTGATTGAAAATATCATGGCTTGGGTTAGGTGCACCTTCATCTTCAAAGAGATATCTTCGCTCTTCAACAGTTTAAAGAGGTCTTTTGCAGCAAATTCACCCAGTGCAATACATCTGATTACCTGACTGTTGCTTCCACTGGTGTTGATTGTGGAACCAAGTAATATGAAAGTAATATGAAATGTTAAATGTTTGCAGCACATAACAAATTGTTAGGTGCTGTTGAGTTGGTTTTGACTCATAGCAACCCAGTGTACAACAGAACAAAGACACAGCCCTGTAATCTGTGATCTTCATCAGCAAGTGCTTCAAGTTTTCATTTTCAGCAAGCAAAGTTGTGTCATCTGCATTTGTTAATGAGTCTTCCTCCAATCTTGATGCCTTGTTCTTCTTCATGTACTCCAGCTTGTTAGATTATTTGCTCAGCATACAGATTGAATGACTGTATATAGTGAAAGAATACAGCCTGATACACCTTTCTTGATTTTAAACCATGCATTATCACCTCATTCTGTTCAAATGATTGTCTCTTGGTCTGTGTACAGTTTTCTTATAAGCACAATTAACTATCCTGTAATTCCCACATGAATACATATGTGCACATATACATACATAGAAATAACCTGTGCCAAATCCAATCCATGTATATCCATGGGTATAGTTGCATTTACCTTCCCATTCCTGTTCACCTTGCATATCTATCAATTTATGTACTCATAGATTATTGTTTGTTATTGAATTATTACAGGATTTTATATGTAATAGTATTTACCTTTATTGCCTTTAACTCTTGTGCCTCCCAGTGTCTTCTTTTCTCTTGGTCATATTGTGCTCACCTCCCCCTTATTGTGCATTGCGGTTTCCTTTGCCAAGTTAATATGTGTCTACTCTCTAGTTATCAATGTTTCCTCCTTTCTCTCTCTTCTCTGGTAACCGTCAAATAATGTTTCTTTTTACGTGAAAATCTTTTGTTGACTTTTAATTATCATGGTCTCATAAAATATTTCTCCTTTTGTCATTGACTTGTTTCACTCAAAATAATGCCTTCTAGGTTAATCCATGTAATAAGGTGTTTTATGGATTCGTTATTCTTAGTGTTCTATAGTATGTATCATAGTTGTTTATCCACTCATCCATTTATGGGCACTTAGGTTATGGGCACTTAGGTTGTTTCCATATTTTTTGTCAAAGACATTTTGATTATCAACAATTCATCTAGATAGTTGATTGCTTATATGGTGTGGGCATCCAGTTCTGTTGCAGAGTGAAAACGGAATAATGGTAAGACAATTAAGTATTCTTGTAGTTTTTTTAAGACAAGCCCTTGACAAGAATGGAGGGAGTCAAGCTGGTGGCCAAAAGAATCACACAGGTAATTTAGTGTGGGCATTGAGTTTATGGGCATATCGAGCAATGAGGCTGTTGGTAGAATATTGTTGTTGTTGTTTTTAGGTGCCATCAAGTCAGTGTACAACAGAACAAAACACTGCCCAATCCTGTTCCAGCCTCACAACCCCTGCTTTACCTGAGCCCATTGTTGCAGCCCTGTGTCAGTCCATCTCATTGAGGGTCATCTCCTTTTTCAGTGACCCTCCACTCTACCAAGCATGATATCCTTCTCTAGGGAATGGTCTCTTCTGACAACCTGACTAAAATAGGTGAAATGAAGTCTGGCCATTCTCATTCCCAAGAAGTATCTGATGAGACAGGAGTTCTGTAACATAGTGCCTAAGGCACTTGACTGCTAACCAGAAGGCTGGCAGTTCAAAGTTATTAGCCACTCCTTGGAAGGAAGGTTGGGCAATCTACTTCCGTAGTGATACTGCCTGGGAAACCCAAGGAGGGGTCGTTATGAGTCAGTCCAACTCCAGGGAACACAACAACAACATCTGATAAGACAATTATATATTATTCTGATAAGACAATCCCTTGACAAGAATGAAGCGAATCAAGCTAATGGGCAGTAGAATCACTCAGGTAATTTAGGGTGGACATCAAGTTTATAGGCATATTGCGGAATGAGGCTGTTGAAGGAACACTAGTCAAGAATACACTAATGGTATCAATTAGTCAGGTTAAGGGGTAAGTAATACTCTAAATGATGATCCCTGGTTGAGTAGTGGTTAACCACTAGCTGCTAACTGAAAGTTTGGTGGTTTAAACCACTAGGTATGCTCTGCAGGATAAAGATGTAGCAGTCTACGTCCATAAAGATTTACAGTCTTGGAAATTATGGAGGCAATTCTACTCTGTCCTATAGGGTTGTTGTGAGTCAGAATCAATTTTGAATTATTTTATTTTTTTTTAAACACACTTGAGGTAGATTTGGAAGCTAACTATTTACTCTTCTATAAGATACACACTAACCAGATGTAACTTATTGCACATCCTGTATACTTGGAAAATTAAAAAAATTCTAGCCCTATCTTTTTTTTTTTTTTTTTTTTTAATTGTGATTTGGGTGGAAATTTACAAAGCAAATTGACTTTCCATACAGCAGTTCACATACACTTTGTCTCAGGACAGTGAGTACAATTTACCACAATGGAACAGCTCCTTTCCCACTTCCTCCCAATAGTTACCTCTTCCTCATGTCCATCCCTCCATGCACTCCTGGCCCCTGAGCTGTCTCCCTGTGCATAAGCAGCCCTTCTTTCTCCCATGATTGTTCTCTCCAAGGACCGTATCTACCTTAGGTAAATGTTCAGTCATATGCCTGTCATTGGTTGGGCTGGAAACCGCAGTTGTGAGTTCAATTCCAGACCTGAAGGGCAGCTAGGGTCATAGTCTCAGTGTTCCACCAGGCTCTATCAGACCAGCAAAACTGGTCCCTCCCCCCACTTTTTTTTTCTTCTCAAATGATTTTTAGTTTTGTTCCACATTGCTCTCCTTCTCTATCCAGGATCTCCTACATAGATCCCCCTCTGAGTGGTTGACAGTGGTAGCTGGGCACCATCTAGTTCTTCTGGTCTCATAGTTATATAGGCTACAGATTGCATGGTGGACCATTTGCTGGGACTAATTATTTCCATGCCTCTTTGGTTTTCTTCATTCTTCTTTGCTCTGGATGAGGAGAGACCCATCGTTGCATCTAGATGGCTGCTTGCAAGCTTTTAAGATCCCAGTTGCTACTCGCCAAAGTAGGAGGTGGAACAATGTTTTGTGTAGTATAGTATGCCAATTGAGCTTGACGTCCCCTGTGACTATGGTCCCTATCCCAGAGGTTCAACTACTCGGTCCCTCTGGGTAGCTGGCTGTGACTAAGAAGTGGCTACAACCTTGTCCCTTGTCAGCTCTACTATACACCTGAGAATTCAGATCATACAAATACACTTATAGGATCATTGTCTGCCAACCCTATACATGGTCTTGGGTACACTCCCCACTTCATAGACATACCTACTAGTTCAGCCTGTCTACCCATCTATCCACCCATATACCCATGTTTGCCTTCACTGGCAATTCAGTACTGTATGTGCAAAAGGGTTTGTCTTTGTTGTCTATACCTCCCATGTACCTCTCTATGTCTTCCTCTTCCTCAATGCCACCATGTTGATCACTCACATTTGGAATATTGACCTTCTCTTCACCCAAATCAATACTTATATCTACCTACCTAACAGAGTTCCCTCCCTCCACTCCCCCCTCCTGGTAACAAACAAAGAAAATTTCCTTCCATACATAAACCTTTTCTTGACTTTTACAATAATGGACTAATATAATAATTGTCCTTCTGTGATTGACTTATTTCACTCAGCATAATGTCCTATAAGTTCATCCACGTTATGCAGTGCTTTGCAGATTCTAGGTTATTCTTTAGGGTTGCATAGCATTCCATTGTATGTATGTACCAAAGTTTGGTTATCCATTCCTCAGTTGATGGACATCTAGGTTGTTTCCATCTTTTGGCTATTGTAAAATAATGCTGTGATGAACATGGGTGTGCATATGTCTGTTCTTGTCATGGCTCTCACTTCTTTAGGATATATACCTGGTAATGGAATGGCTGGGTCAAATGGTATTTCTAATTCCAACTTTTGAAGGAATTGCCATACTGCTTTCCACAGTGGTTGTACCATTTTACAATCCCACCGGCAGTGTATGAGAGTCCCAATCTCTCCATATCCTTGCCAGCATTTGTTATTTTCTGTCTTGTTGAACTTTGCTACTAGTCTAGCACTCTCTCTTACCCATAATCTCCAATGTGCTAGTTAATGGAATTATTATAGTATTTCTTATTTTAAACATTAGCTTTAAAAACATACAATTAAAAGTGAAATAATAACTATAGCCAACTGCTAAAACATTTTATGTTGAATGATAAGAAGGAAATTCATCAAAAACTTCAATTTACCCTATATATGCAAAATATCCAGATCTCTCTCTCTCTCTCTCTCTCTTTCTCTCTCTCTCTCTCTCTCTCTCTCTCTCTCTCTCCTTGTCAATCTAAATTATCTTTTGAGCTGATGACCTATATAAAACTGTCCACAGGTGAACTCATTCTAGATATCTGACACATGTTTTAAATTTAATAAGTTCAAAACAAAATTTTTCATTTTACTGTATAGATAACTTTGAAGTCTGTTCCTCAGTTTGGTTCAGCTCTACTAATACCATTATTGTATTAAAAAAACAAAAAAACTAACAAACAAACAAAAAACTTGTTGTTCAAGTCAGAAGCCAAGATTTCATGCTCCACAACAAATCAATCCACTAGCCAGTTTGTCTTGATTACTTTAAATGTTTTCTCAAATCTTACTCCATTTCTCTCCCCTGTATTCTATATTATGCTAAACATATTGTCTTCGTTGTTAGATGTTGTGGTGTCAGCTCTGACTCACAGCAACCCTATGTACAAACAGAATGAAACACTGCCTGGTCCTGTGCCATCCTCACAATGGCTGCCCATAGTCACAGCTACAATGTCAATCCATCTCATCAAGGGCCTTCCTTTTTTTTCCCGACCCTCTACTTCTCAAGGGAATGGCCCCTTCTGACAACATGACCAAAGTGGGTGAGATGAAATCTGCCCATTTTTGCTTCTAAGGAGCAGTCCAGCTGCACTTCTTCTGGGACAGATTTGTTCATTCTTCTGGTAGTACTTATATTTTCAGTATTCTTCTCCAATATCACAATTCGAAAGCATCAATTCTCCTTCAGTCTTCCTTATCCATTGTCCAGCTTTCATATGCATATAAGGTCTGAAAATACTGTGGCTTTGGTTAGAGGGCTTTGGTGGTATAGTGCCTAAGGCATTTGGCTGCTAACCAGAAGTCTGGAGGTTCAAACCCAACAGCCATTCCTTAGAAGGAAGATTGGGCAATCTACTTCCATAGTGATACTACCTTGGAAACCCAAAGAGGGGTCACTATGAATTGGATCCGAATCTATGGCTCAGCCTCTTGTTGTAGGTTCACTGCAGCTGGAAGCTTCTCCTAACTTATGCAGCTCCTGGATGCTAAGGCTGATGGACCCAAGATTGTAAAGTAAAAGGGCACAATCTCAAGATCATCAGGCAACACAGAAGGTCACTGGTTCAAGTTCAGGAATAATCCCAAGAACAGCAGGCAACATGACAGGTCACTGGCTCAATTCCAGGAACTGGAGATGAAGAGTGAACCAAACGCCGGATCCTGTCTATATATACCGGAAGCAAGTCACACCCTGAAGGCAACTCTCTTTTAACTAATTAATCAGTCACAGCATATTCCCCAATGGAGATGATTATCCAATGTCCAATCTCATCATGGAGAATAATCACATCCAAGTGCCAAGCCACTCAAAGTCATGGCCCAGCTAAGTTGACATAAAACCATAACTACCACATCATCCTTCCTGATGTTGCCAAGAATAAATTATCTAAATGAAATATTATTATGATATTCCTTTACTTTAAAACTTATTGTGTGTTTTCATTATTCTCAGGATAAACTTCAGACTTCTTAGCATTCCATAGTAAATCTGGTGAATTATTGCTATACTCTTTAGTCAGCATCATCCATTCAGTACCTGTCTAGTCAAGTATTCTAATCGATTTATTTTCAATCATGTTTGAGCTTTTATTAATATATTCTGTTATCCTGGAATGACTTGCTCCCTATTCCCTCCCCTTTTTTCCTCATTTGGAAAAAAACTGATGAGTCAAACATCAACTTGAATGTCAGTCTTGTTTAGGAATTTTCACCATATTCCCTCTTTCTCCAGATGAATTAACTTCCCTTCCTCTATCTTCACACAGCATCCTATGTACAAATTTTGTTAAAAGAGTTTCTCTTTGAGAAAATACTGATTTGCTTGGAAAATTTGTAGATTAAAAGTTCCTTGAGCATAGTGCCTAAGGCATTTCTGCTAACCAGAAAGCTGGCAGTTCAAACCCGCAGCCATTCCTGGGAAAGAAGATTGGTCAATCTACTTCCATAAAGATTTAGCGCTTTGGAGACCCAAAATGGGTAGCAATGAGTTGGAATCGATTCGATAGCAGTGAGTTTGGTTTTATTAACTGATAATAGGCAGGGAACATAAGCCCTTTGAAAAGTGTCAACATATTATGTACAGAAATTTTGAGGATGGGCCTTATGTTAACTCTTTTGGCTTCTCCAATTTGGTCTTCCAGTTCATTTTAAAGCATTGTCCAAGGATAAAGATTAACTATGCATATTCCAATATCCTTTGCTAATCTATAACATTTTTGACACTCTTCTTTTCTATTGTTAAAAAATGATTTATTTGAAAAACTAAGAATCAGAAACTTTTACCACTGTTTGTTTAATATTATCCTTTCTTGGCAGCATAGTGCCTAAGGCACTTGACTGCTAACCAGAAGGCTGACAGTTCAAATTCACCAGCCACTCCTTGGAAGGAAGGTTGGGCAATCTACTTCCATAGTGATACTGTCTTGAAAACCCAAGGAGGGGTCGCTATGAGTCGGGTATGACTCAACGGCACATAACAATAACAACATAGATAATCTCTGCCTAAATGTATCATCAAGGAGCTCTGGTGGCATAGTGCCTAAGGAATTTGACTGCTAACCAGAAGGCTGGGGGTTCAAACTCAACAGCCACTCCTCAGAAGGATAGTTGGGCAATCTACTTCCATAGTGATACTGTCTTAAAAACCCAAGGAGAGGTTGCTATGAGTCAGGTCTGACTTGATGGCAGTGAGTTTGGTTTGGTTTTGGAAATGTATCATCATAGAAAGGAGTCTATAAAACTGAGAAGACAGAATTTATGTGCTTGTTATTGTAGCTACACTTAGAAGGAGCTATTAAAGCTCTTTATGGTTATAGTTATACCATGAAGTAGTTAGTCCTCATCTACATTAAAAATTAGTTTATACACTTAGACCAAAATAAAGTTTACTAACAGTAAAAATGTTCAAATTATCTATGAACATAGATTTTTAGATGGGGTATAAAAACCAAAATTCTCTCTAAATAAAATACAGTACATTTTAGTATTTCTGTACACAGGTTTAAAATTGAATCCACTTACAAATTGTGAGCTCAAAGTTTAGTGAGGAAAAGTGAATTTAAAAAAAAAAAAAAAAAAGTTTTTCTCTTGAATTGTTACTTGGAAGCTGCTTCACAATGCTGAGTACATTTTCCTTGCTTCCCAGGAGGCAGTGCTCAGTTTTATGTTTGCTGCTGATTGCTTGAAAATCCTAGAGACTATCCTCTTGGCAGGATGATACTGTCTCTCTCTCCACAGTCCCAGGCAAGTGAGAGATGCAGCAGCCCACATTGTTCCAGTGTCACGCTATCTCATAATGCTTTCCAAGAAGAACAAGTGTGTGGCTTTCTGCATTGAAGGGTTCAGCCATTTTGAAGGGATAGAGAAATTACAGAGTGGAAGTGAAAATTTTAAAATCAGACAAATAACACCACTTCTCTTAGAAATAAAGGTAGGCAATTGATAAGGAGCTAATATTTTAGTACTTAACTTGGATCACCTGTTACCAAGTGTGCTACATCCTTCTCTAAGTGCTTTCAAATTTTCATCTTATTTTGAGAAATATTATCTGTTACATATAAGAAATCATTGCACTCCTGATCCATTCCTGCTCTAGTAATATATATATTTTCTGATACCCATAACATTCAGTACAAATATAGATCTTTTGATCCATATTTGTACCCATTCCAAAGAAAGGTGATCCCACAGAATGTGGAAATTATCAAACAATACCGTTAATATCACAGTCACGTAAGATCTTACTGAAGATAACTCAAAATGGTTGCAATAGTATATTGACAGAGAACTTCCAAAGATGCAAGCTGGATTCAGAAAAGGACATGGAACAAGGGATATCATAGCTGTTGTCAGATGGATCTTGGTTCAAGGCAAAGAATACCAGAAAGATGTTTACTTGTGTTTTATTGACTATGCAAAGGCATTTGATTGTGTGGATCATGACAAATTATGGATAACATTGAGAAGAATGAGAATTCTTCATTGTATTCATGAGGAACCTGTACATTGACCAGGAGGCTGCCATTGGAATAGAACAAGGGGAGACTACATGGTTTAAAGTCAAGAAGGGAGATTGTCAGGGTTGTATCCTTTCCCCATACTTATTCAATCTATATGCTGAGCAAATAATCTGAGAAGCTGGACTATATGAAGAAAATGTGGCATCACGATTGGAGGAAGAATCATTAACACCTGAGATACGCTGATGATACAACCTTGCTTGCTGAAAGTGAGGATGACTTGAGGCACTTACTGATGAAGACTGAACAATACAGTCTACGGTATGGATTATGTCTCAATATAAAGAAGACAAAAATCCTCACAACTGGACCAATAAGCAGCCTCACGATAAAAGGAGAAAAGATTGAGGTTGTCAAAGAATTTACATTGCTTGGTTCCACAATCTATGTCAAAGAAAGCAGCAGTCAGGACATTAGACAACGTGTAGCACTGGGCAAGTTGGCTATGAAGGAACTCTTTCAAGTGCTGAGGAGCAAGGATGTCTCCTTGAGGACTAAGGTGCACCTGACACAAGCCATGATAGTTTCAATCACCTCGTATGCATGTGAGAGCTGGACAATGAATAAGGAAGACCCAAGAAGAGTTGATGCTTTTGAATTGTGGTGCTGGCAAAGAGTGTACCATGGACTGCTAAAAGAACTAACAGATCTGTCCTGGAGGAAGTGCAGCCGAAATGCTCCTTGGAGGCGAGAATAGCCAGACTTCGTTTCACCTACTTTGGTCATGTTGTCAGGAGGGACCGTTCTCTGGGAAGGATGTCATGCTTGCTTGGTAAGGTGGAGGGTTGATGAAAAAGGGGAGGGCCTTCAACAAGACAGATTGACACGGTGGCTGCGACAAAGGGCTCAAGTATAGCAAGGATCATGGAGGTCGTGCGGGATCAGGCAGTGTTTCATTCTGCTGTGCATGGGATCACTATGAGTCGGAAACGACTCCACAGCACCTAATAACAACATAACGTAACATTCAGTTAGGACTAGCACTTATGTACACAAAAGTCCAATCTTATAGGCATTACTATTCCAAGTCCATAGAAAGTCCAAATGAATTTAGTCTCTCCAGACATAATTTATGGAAGACACACACACACACACACACATGCACACTCTCACACACAACCCCTTACCAGTTCCTTTCTGCAACTCTTGGACACTGTCCCCACAGTCATAATCCAGAGGTGGCATGGATTAAATTCTTACATATGTTAAATTAAATCCTCACATAGTCCAAAACAGAAAAAGAAAAATCCTTAAGTGCTTTGAGAATCGTAAGACACCTTCCCTTGACATGTCATCAGTAAATCTTATTTCCTTAGGTCTTTCAGCATAAGGGAGATAAACATATTTATTTAAAAAAAAAAAAAAGTCATAATAATCATTCTAGTAAAAAAACAAATAAATGCTTAGTCAAAGTCCCCAGTCTGCAGTCTCCACAATACATAAGAGGAAAGAGGCAAACTATTTATGTCTAATAATATAATTTCAGGCTATGAATATCCTGTTCTCATCTTTGAGATATTTCTTCAATTTAATACCTTGTTTACAGAAGCTTACCTATTTTATGACCAGAAAGATTGGCTGTTCAAACTGCCTCACCATTTCCATGGAATAAAGGCCTAACAATCTGCTTCCAGACAGGATATATCCCATTTATATATATATAAAACTTTCTATCTGTAACACATGTGGTTGCCATGAGTTGGAGCTGACTTGATGGCAATGGAGTTGGTTTACATTTAATATGTGCCAGGCACTGTACTAAGCTCTAGAGAGACCATAAACAAAGCCCAAACCAATCACAGTGGCCCTGAGTTGATTCCAACTCATAGGGACCCTGGAGGACAGACTATAACTGCCCCATTCCAAGGTTATAAATCTTTGCAGAAGCAGACAGCCTCATCTTTCTCCTATAGAGCAGCTAGTGGGACCTATGGATTAGCAGTCAAATGTCTTAACCACTGTACCACCAGAGCTCAGAGAGAAAATAGGAACTATGCTCTTTCAATAAGAAGTTTAGAGACTAATATAGGAAACGGTTAAATGGATAGGCAATTTTAATAAAATATGTTAGCAATATAATAGATATGCTAATCGTGTATTATGAGAGAAAATATGACAAATTGAAAATCTTGGATTGGAAGAGGAAATTTTGATAGATTAAGTCTAGTGATAAGCAAAGCAGAATACAGATCCTTAAGTAGTTTGCATCTAGAAGGATAGTCATTAACTGCTTTATATAGTGTGATGAATGACCCTTATCAGAGTAGCAGATTAGAAACATCACTAGGAATAAACAAAGAAGAATAGATTTTTTTCTTGTGCATTCTTTTGTGGGTGGTTAGGATGCCAGGAAAATGAAAGACGTTTCAAGCTATAAGAAGCAAACAAAAATAATGATTGTCTGAATTACAATGGTGAAACGGAAATATTTTAGAGCTATTTAGGAGCTGACATTACCCGGGAAGTTTCTGAAGAGAAAGAGAGCAGATTCAAAACTAAAATTTAAAGTTCTGGCCTGAGTAATTAGGTTGATATGTTCACTCACAATTAAAAGAAAAATTGAAGACAGGCATGAAAGAAAATTTGTAAGAATTTGAGCACTTTTAGGGAAATGGAAGATACTATATTACATTTTTGGATACTTTAAATGTGTAGTCCCTAGGGTCTCTGTAAGGAGCTCTGGTAATGTAGTGTTAAGGTATCTGGCTGCTAATCAAAGGATCTGCAGTTTGAACTCACCAGCTGCTCAGCAGAAGAAAGATGAGGTAGTTTGCTTCTACAGATTTACAGCCTTGAAAATCTAATGGAGGTTGCTGTGAGTAAGAATCAACTTGATGGCAGTGAGCTGTTTTTTTTTTTTTTTCTTTTGTTGTTGAGGTTGTCTATGAAGGAACTCCAGTGGCAGAGTGGGTAGAGCAATTGGATGTTAACAGGAAGATTGGTGGTTCAAACCCACCAGCTGCTTTGTGGGAGGAAGCTGAAACAACCTACTGTCACAAACATTTACAGCCTTGGAAACCCAATGGAGGTCACTGTGAGTCAGAATGGACTCCATGGCAGGGTGTTTGGTATTTTAATTTTTTCGGGGAGGGGGATGTAATAAATAGCCAGAGTCCCTAGGTGTTACATACTTAGCTAGTTAACATGCTTAGCTAGTAGCCAAAAGGTTAGAAGTTCAAGTAAGAAGCAGGTCTTGTGGAATCAGCCGCAAATATAGAACATCATTTTGTTCAGTCTTTGAAATATTGAGATTATCCCCAGAAAGAATGTGTAGATTAAAGAGAGAAGTGGATCCTGGAACGAACTGTGAACACTGTCATTTAAGCTTGGGCATAGGAGAAAAAAATTACAGAGAACACAAAGAAGTGCCCAGAGAGCTAGGATATAAACTTGGGAATTATATCATAACAGAGTTAATGGTGAAAGATATATTCAAGCAACAAGCATGGTAAGAGGTGTCAACCAAAGAAGGTGATTAGGAACTGAAAATCATGCATTTTTGTTGTTGTTTTTTAATGATAACAGGCATTGCTGTTGAGTTGGATGTAATAGTTTCAATGAAATGGTGGACATAGAACATATTGCATTGAACGTAAGAGAAAATAGTAGAGAAGAAATTACAAGCAAAATTTTCATAGAATATCCATGAAAAGCGAGAAAATTATGGAATTATGACTATAAAGATATTTAAAAGTCTAAAATTTTACAGTGAAGCCAAAGGCCACTCTAACCATATGTAAAATTTATTGAATATAAAAGGATGTATAAGTCAATTAATTTATGTGCAATTTCTTTCTTTATATATATACCAATTTAGAGATTGGAATATAAGTTCTAAGTATTCTCTTGGCTCAAATTCTATAAAGCAACCTCATGTTATTCATTAATTATATCAAGTTTTGTTTATTGCAATGTTCTAGGGAAACAAACATGGCTTATCGAATCTTTGTTTCTAGAGCCATTATTCTTTTTTTTTTTTTTTTTTTTTAGGTCAGAGCTAAATGTTTTAAACAAGAAAATCTAGATAAGAATAGTATGGTATAAAAATATATCATTGGTACTCATAAATTCGGGAGCTCTGGTAGCGTAGTGCCTAAGGCACTTGACTGCTAACCAGAAGGCTGTGTGGTCCAAACCCACCAGCCACTCCTCAGAGGAAGGTTGGGCAATCTACTTCCTTAGTGATACTGCCTCGGAAACCCAAGGAGGGGTCGCTATCAGTCAGGTCCGACTTGACAGAACATAACAACAACAACAACAACTCATAAATTCAAAACACTAGTTGAGTAATACTAGCTATAAAGCTATGAAGGGAGCTCTTGTGGCATAGTGCCTAAGGCACTTGACTGCTAACCAGAAGGCTGGCAGTTCAAACCCACCAGCCACTCCTCGGAAGGAAGATGGGGCAATCTACTTCCGTAATGATAATGCCTCGGAAACCCAAGGAGGGGTCACTATGAGTGGGGTCTGACTTGATGGTACATAACAACAACAACATAGAGCTATGAAAGGAGCCCTGGTGGTGTACTGGATAAGGCATTTGGCTGCTAACCAGGTCAGTGTTTCAAATCCACCAGTTGCCCTGTGGAAGGAAGATAGGGTAATCTACTCCCATAAAGATTTACAGCCTTGGAAACCCAGTGGGGGTTGCTATGAGTCTGAATTGACTGTGTAACAGTGAGTTTGGTCTTTTTGATTTATAGAAATATGAAGGAGCTCTACTGTCACAATAAGGTGTTGACTGCTAACAGAAAGGTGGATGGCTCAAACTCACTAGGGGCTCCCCAGGAGAAAAAACTGGCAATATGCTCTCATAAAGATTTTAGGTAGAAAATCCTACCGGGCAGTTCTACTCTGTCCAATATGATCACTATGAGTTAAGATTGACTCTGAGGCACATAACAACAACAACTTAGAGATAAGAAAATCAGAAATTTTTCTTAAAAGCCTAATATTTTAACTGTACACAGTATAGCTTTCTTTTATATGTTTATATGTTGGTGTTTTGTCAATGTATAGAATATAATTTTGTTATATTTGTTATATTACGAGAATAAAATATTCCATATATTTTAATCACTTAATATGCTTCAAGTGAGCCAACTTGTTTAGGTTAAAATCAAGTGCATTTGTATCAAATTTTGAAAAGCCAAAAATGTTTTTTTCATTTTCCGCCATATATTATATAACCCACTACTCAAAAACCAAACCCGCAACCAGAGTTGATTCCAACTCATAGCAACCACCACATGGTTCCAAGGCTGTAAATCTTTTTGGAAGTGGATTGTCTCATCTTCCTCCCACAAAGCAGCTACTTGGCTTGAATGGCTAACTTTATGATTAGCGGTTAAATGCCTTACCCACTGCACCATCAGAGTTTCTTATAACCTACTATAGCATGTTGTTGTTGTTGTTATGTGCCGTCGAGTCAGACCCGACTCATAGCGACCCCTCCTTGGGTTTCCGAGGCAGTATCACTACGGAAGTAGATTGCCCCATCTTCCTTCTGAGGAGTGGCTGGTGGGTTTGAACCGCCAGCCTTCTGGGTAGCAGTCAAGTGCCTTAGCCACTATGCTGCCAGAGCTCCCTACTATAGCATAAAGTTTAATATTTTCTCTTCATTATTTTATTGACCAATGAAAACAATAACACAGGTATCTGTGGCAGAATTTATTTTATGGATTCTCTTTTAGAAAACAGAAAAGGTTTCCATGTTCTCTTGGGTAACTATGTGCTTTTTGTTTAGTGACCTACAATACACAACATTTTGTAACTCATAAAATCATTTGGAATTGTTTTGTTGCTTAAAAGAACATTAATTTGAAGTAGCTGACCTTGGAAATGTAGCTTCTGGATGACTGGAAACTTCATATTGCTTTTCTTAGCTACACAGGTACACAGCGAAATAAATGCAAAGGCCAAAGTTCAGAATAGGAGCCAATATATGACTCATTAATTTAAAGATTAATTATGTGATTGCAGTTAGATTACCTAGAATTAATCACTGGTTGTAAAAGGATCTTACCTCAGGGAATCTGCCTCACTGTGAATCAACCCTATAAATCAGAATTTAGGAAAGCATCAATTTAGATGTATTGGTTCCAATTGAATTATATCTGTATTGTAAAAAAAAAATCAAAAGAAAATGGGGTAATGAAAATACAATACAAAAATGTAAATATTAAAAACGAACTTACAAATATTATATTAATATATTATAATGACTTAACATCTATATCTTAAGTATTGATTGACTTTCAGTTTTGTTTCTTTTTACTTTCCAAAGTTCAAATTCCTATTTCTGTTGTAGACGCATGAGCCATAGTGTATACTTGTAGAATCAAAATTTCTGAGATTGAAGCCAATGGAATTGGACTTTCTATTAGCTTGACTCAAAAATTGCCACCTCTGTTGGCCAGATAATTACTGTATTTTCATTCTGTCTAACATTTAAGGAGCACTGGTTAGAAAATTACTCTTAGATGAAGTATGTTGTTATTGGATACAGTGGCATCCATGGCATCTGGGAACATTATCCAAATGCATACAATCACTGCAAAAAATTCTCTATGGATTGTGCTCTTTTGACTGTCAACATATTAACCAAGAGACTCTCTAAAACATTTTTCAGAGCTGCTCCTTTATTTCAAGGGTGAAGTTTGGAAGTCTATGAATTGACCTAGATTTGTAAACTTTATTGGAGGTTGGGGGACTCATCTTCCTCACAACTTACAGTGTAGTACTTAAGTGTGAGAGCTCTGCTTGTATAGTGCCTAAGGCATTTGACTGCTAACCAGAATGTGGCTCAAACTCACCAGTCACTCCTCGGAAGGAAGGTTGGGAAATCTACTTCCGTAGTGATACCGCCACAGAAACCCAAGGAGGGGTAGCTATAAGTCGGATGAGACTTGACAGCTGTGAGTTTTCTTTTGTTGTTTGTATGTTTTTTTTTTTTTTTTTTTTTTTTTTCAGTTAAGTATAGTCTTTGGAAGGAGACTGCTACACGACCAAGTTCTACTGCTGATTTGGAGAAAGACAAACAAACTCAAAATAGAACATCTGAACTAGTGAATGAAAAGGCTAATGCTGTGTAATTTAGAATTCTCCAAATGTACAAAGGAAGTTAAATGTTTGAACAGTTCCTTTGAGGCCACTGACCACAAATCAACATGTTCTTGGTTATTTGTTTTTATACTATCTTCCTCTAGGAAAAGAATGTAACCTGGGAATGGATCAGGGATATAATTTTAATTTTCTGTCTATTATCATAATTGTTGCTGTTGTTAAGTGCCGTCGAGTAGGACCCGACTCATAGTGATCCCTCCTTGGGTTTCTGAGGTGGTATCACTACAGAAGTAGATTGCCAATTTACCTTCCAAGGAGTGGCTGGTGGGTTTGAACTGACAGCCTAGCAGTCAAGTGCTTTAGGCACTACACTACCAGAGCTTCTATTATAATAATTAGGAACATGATAGTTAATGCAACAACCTTCCTCTGATTTATGAAACCCAAAACTAAAAGTGAAACTCATTGCCATCAAGTCAATTTCAATTTGTAGTGACCAGCCATATAGAACAGAGTAGAAATTCCCTACAGAGTTTCTAAGGCTGTAAATTTTCACAGATGCAGATGGCCCCATATTTTTCCTGTGGAGTACCTGGTAGATTACAACCATGGACCTTTTTGGTTAGCAAGATAATTCTTTAACCACTCCACCATCAGAGCTCCTACTATAAATCCAAGAAATTAAATTAGGTGATCCTTAATTAAATAAATGATCCTATTTTGTTAGGAATCACATTGTTCTGAATTATATCTACTATAGTAGTTAAAGTTGTGTGTCACCTTGGCTGGGCCATGGTTTTGAGTGGCTGGGCACCTGGATGTAGTTATTCCCGTGATGAGATTGTAATTGCTTTCATGTTGGAAGATGCTGTGAGCAGGTAGGAAGCTGTCTTTAGGATGTGACCTGTTTCCAGGAGAAGTTTTGGGAAAGATCTCAAGCTTTTTGGCATATGTATATCCTGCATTTGGCTGAAACTTCATTTCAGTGGACTGCCATATTGCCTGTGGATCTTGCGATTGTTCCTGGACTTGAACAAGTTGTCTGCTGTGTTGGCTGTTAATCTTGGGATAGTGCCATTCTATTTGCTGACTTTGAGTTTATCATCCTCAGCAGCCAGCAGCTGCGTGAATTACAAGAAGCCTGCAGCTTCAGTAGGCTTAGAGCCCAAGATCAAGGTGCCTTCACCTAGCCCCTAGAGCTAGCACTCTAAGTTTTTACTGCTAGCCTCCTAAACTGTAAGAGAATAAATTACTGTTTGTTAAAGGCATCCATTTGTGGTATGTCTGTTATATCAGCACTAGATAATTTGGCACCAGGACTGAGATGCTACTCTAACAAACACATAAAAAGTGGAAACAGTAGTGGAGTGCATCCTTGGACCCAAAATCCCCTTGCTGAGATCATGGCAGAGAGACTGGCAGAGAGACCACATGTGATAGGGTAGCAGTGAGGCAAAAGACTGGCACAACACACAGCAATGGGCCTGCCAGCCCTTGGAATGACAAAGCTGAATGCCTTTGGGCAGGAAGCTTCCTGCCAAAGTAGGTTGCCTTTGGGTTAATTGGCAAAATCTGAGAGACCCAGGAAATGGGGAAGCAGAGCTGCCTCAGTCTCAAAGGGTATGACCATAGTGTATGGGGTGGAACCATTATAGCCTCCAGTTTAAACAGTCAGATCTTCACCACCTTCGTTCTGGATTGTGGGGCTGCCTCACATGAGGCCAGTGGTGTGGGGTCATAACTGCTGCACAAAAGTGAGGGGGCAAGACTTCCGTACTCATGGGACAGAAAAACAGGTCCTTTCAGGCTAAGGGGGTGAAGTTACCACTCAGATGGACTGGGAGAACTGGGCCACCCAATGAAGGAGATCTGTACAGGTGCCAAGTTGACAAGGGATAGAAATGTGGTAGTTAAAATTGTGGTTAACTTGGCTGGGCTGTAGTTTTGAGTGGTTGATGGATGTAGTTATTCTCCATGATGAGATTGTAACCATTTCAATTGTGGAATCTGCTGTGAGCAGCGAGGGAACTGACTTTGGGGTGGGGCCTGCTTCCAGTATATAAGAAGAAGCTTTTGGAAAGGTCTGGAGCTTTTTGGCACATCTAGATTCTGCGTTTGGCAGAATCTTCATCTCAGTAGTCTGCTGTGTTGACTGCTGATCTCGTAACTGTGCCATTCTACTTGAGGACTTTGTGTTTGTCAGCCTCAGTTGCCAGCAGCTACATGAATTACAAGAATCCTCCAGTTTCACAGGGTCTGGAACAAGAGGCAGAGCTGAAGCACAAGGTTGAGGGTCCTCACTCAGCTCCTAAAGCCAGCACTCTGAATTTGGACTTCCAGCCTCATAAACTGTAAGAAAATTAATTCCTGTTTTTTAAGCCATCCATTTGTGGTATTTCTTTTATGGCAGGACTAGAGAACCAAGACATCTCAATTCATCATTGTCATCCTATACTTTGGTTCTGAAAAATGTAATAAGAAGTTATGATATTTGGAATAAGGAGCTCTGGTGATGTTAGGCCTAATACATTTGACTTCTAACCAGAAGGTTACTTTCTGACACACTCCTGACTCAAAAGATAGATGATCTTACCAAAACCTACTGTGCAGAGTCAATTTTGATTCCTAGAGATCCTATAGGAGAAAGTAGAATTGCTCCATAAAATTTCCAAGGCTGTAATCTTTATGGAAGCATACTACCACATCTTTCCCTTACAGAGCAGCTCTTAGGTTGGAACCTCCTACCTTTCAAGTAGTAGCCACAGGACTCCTAGATGATATTAGATGATTTATAAATTGATTATTATACGTTGTCAATTCGATTCATAGTGACCCCTTCTTGGGTTTCCGAGGCAGACTTCTACTGAAGTAGATTGCCCAATCTTCCTTCCGAGGAGTGGCTGGTGGGTTTGAACCACAATCCTTCTGGTTAGCAGTCAAATGCCTTAGGCACTATGCCACCAGAGCTCTCACTTTACAATGTAGGTATTGTTATTCTGTAATATTCTATAAATATTATAAATATTTATAATTTACAAATTAGAAGTATAGAATTTTACAATGGTTCAGTTAATATAAAATATAAGTGTTCCAGAATTCTAATTTATTAACACTGACCAAGAACAATTTCTTACCTGCAATCAGTCTGGTATAAACATATATTGCAAATCAATGGAACATAGCAATATTGGTCATAATCATTTAGAAAAGCAAAGTTTATGAGAAAAGTAATATGGCTTTTATTCTTTTTAGCTTCTGTTTAATGTTGCTCTTAGATACACCTAAAATGGATTTAATGGTAGTGTTTTTTGCTACATATATCTGGCACCCCCAGCTGAGGTAGTGCAAAAAAATAATATGATTGAAAATTGGGTACAACTGTGTATAACCAAAACACTGCTGTTTTTCTGGAGGCAAAAATAGATTAAGAGATTAAAGTAAAAAAGCATTACATAAATTGTGACTCTACAAAATTGTCAAGGAAGAGGAAACCATATATTTATTTTTGAGATAGATATAAAGAAAATTATAACAGTAAGAATATAATTCACATATCAAAATATGATATTTTTATGAAACAAAAATTATTAAAGAAATTTTCCTGAATGTCTACTCAATAGCAGTACTCATCATTTTGGGAGTTTCCACTATCTTCCTTGTTTATACCTTTGGGTATTAAGGTTTTATCTTGGGTGTTTTTGTTTTTGTTAACGTTCCTTTTGAAAGCATTCACCTTGTTGTTGTTAGGTGCTGTCCATCATCTCTGACTTGGAGTGAGCCTAAGTACAACAGCAAACCCTGCTGCTCTTGAGCCCATCATTACAGACACTGTGTCAATCCATCTTGTGTAGGGCTTTCCCCTTACTGTTGACCCTCCACTTTGTCAAGCATGATAGCCTTCTCCAGGGAATGGTCCCTTCTGACAACATAACCAAAGTAGATGAAATGAAGTCTGGCCATTCTCACTTCCAAGGAGCATTCCGGCTGCACTTCTTCCAGGACAGATTTGTTAGTTCTTTTCAGCAGTCCATGGTACTTTCAGTATTCTTTGCCAATACCACAACTCAAAAGCATTGACTTTTCTTTGGTCTGCCTTATTTATTGTTCATGGGTGAGTTAAATTTGTCTAATGTGGATATGGATATGGTGTACAGAATAAAGTATCCCTAATTGAGGTGCAGTAATTTTATAAAATGTAATCATTTACTTAACATCCTTGGGTTTTATTTTTAAATAAGTCAACATAATAAATTATATGAAATCTATCTTAATGTCCCATTTTATTAATGAATGATTTGAAATTAAGAGGTTAAGTAATTAGTTGAAAATCAAATTTCAAATAAATAGTAAGAAGCATTTGTGCATGACAAAAAAAAAAAAAAAAAAGAAGAACAAATAATACAGGTATTTCCCATATATCCCTCCACAGAGAGTTTCTCTTGCTAACATTGAAATTAGGGAAGTCCATTTGTTATAATTAATGAACAAATATTGGAGCATTATTAATAATTAAAGTCTATGGTTTACATTAAATTTCACTCTTTGTGTTGTACAGTTCTATGGTTTTTAACAAAGGCATAATGTCATGTACCCCTCTGATAGTTTCACCTAACTAATAATCCTTTGGGGAGCTCTGGTAGCGTAGTGACTAAGGCACTTGACTGCTAACCAGAAGGCGGGAGGTTCAAACTCATCAGCCACTCCTTGTAAGGAAGATGGGGCAATCTACTTCCCTAGTGATACTGCCTTAGCAACCCAAGGAGGGGTCGCTATGAGTTGGGTCTGACTTGACTGAACGTAACAACAACAACAACAACAATAATCCTTTGTTCTCTACCTATTCAGCCCTCTCTGCCTCACCCAAAGCCCCAGTAAACACTGATCTTTACTTTCCCTATATTTTGAACTTGTCAGATACCATATAATTGGAGTTATTCACTATCTATCCTTGTCATACTGGCTTCTTTTCACTCAGTGATACATATTTGAGGATTTTCTTCTTGCATATTTTCATGGCTTGGAAGCTCACTGCTATTTATTGATGAATAATACTCCTTTGTATGTATGAATGTACCATGGTTTGTTTGTAGATTCACTTTTTGAAAAACATTTACTTCCAGTTTTGGGGGATCATGAGTGGAGCTGCTATAAAAATTCAGGTACAGATTTTTGTGTGCATGAAAGTTTTCAAGTAAATTTTATAAATACTTAGGAACAGGATTGTTGGACTGTATTGTAAGGCTGTCTTAACAAATTATGTCAAACTGTCTTCTAAAGTGTCTGTTCCATTTTGCGTTCACATTTGCAATGAATAGGCTTCCTATTGCTTAACATCCTCAGCAGCATTTGGTATTTTCAGGAATTTTCATTCAGCTGTTCTAATAAGTGTGTGGTGATATCTCATTTTTTTGTTTAATTATCAATTATTTAGTGAAATACATTGTTGAACACTTTTTATGTTGATGACAAGACGAAGTCTCACCATCCTCTTCCAAGGGACATTCTGGATATACTCCTTCCAAGACAGATTTGTTCATTCTTCCATCAGTCCATGATCTATTCAATATTCTTTGTCATACAACAGTTTGAATGTGTCAATTCTTCTCTGTCTTCCTTTTTCATTGTCTAGCTTTCACATGGAAATGAAAGTACAATCTTTACAACATTGGATTTACTCACTCTTAACTTCAAAATTTCATTTTGTGTTTTAAATTTTGACTTATTCATTCTTCTAGGAATTCTTAGAACATTAAGTTCAATATTTTCATATATTATTGAAATAAATGTCCCCTGTAGTTTTATTATAATTTTGTCAGAATGTGATCAGCAACATGTCCATTTGGAATTTACTAAATTTGCCTTTGCGCTAGTGTATTATCTTTACATCATAAAAATAAATGTTAAAATCATGACCAAATCCAGAGATAATTTCTAAAGCTATGAAATATTCACTTTTCAAACATACCAGGCAAAACAACATTGGTAAGTTTCAGTACACTAACTAAGAAAGTCATGATTCACTTTCTATTGCAATTAACATCATCCAGTTAGAATTTTTTGTGTAAATATTATAAATATGAGATAAGAGATGATACATTATAAACTTTTGATCCTTTGTGTGAGTATAACATTTTCAGAAATTAGATTTCACAACTAAAGGCAAAATCACTCTCTGATTGTCCCTGAAAGATTAACTTTTCCTTCTCCTAGTTCTGTTTTTTTTGAAATATGTTAATCAGAGAAGGACTTAAGACTAATAGTACAGATCCTATGCATCACACTTGCTATTTTCCTTGTGTGTGTGTGTCTGTATAAAAAGAGTTGTAATTAAGTTTAAGTTGTTCATCGTTTACCTTTATATGCACCACTTCTCAAGCACCCCATTACTAGTTAAGTACTTAATGCCAGAGGATGGGATCCTAACATCCTGTAACATCTTATTAGCATGAATAACCAGACCCTGAAATGAAAAGCCCCATAGAGACTAATTACCTGAAAAGATTTAAATAGCAAACACTACCAAAATCTTTTTTCACAGAAAGCAAAGCTCTATTAATCCATGTATAAAGCCTCTGTATGCCTAAGACTAATATTTATTTGAAATTTAAATGTTTTAAATTCTCTCCATTGCAATGATGCTCTGTGACAAAATTTATCCAGGCCAGTTGCCTCATTTATTTTTCTTTTCCTGTGGTATTATGAGCTTAGCCTGACTGCTACATTTGATGTGGCAGATCCTGAGGACATGTGTCAGTTGAGACCTCAGAAGCACATGCATTTTCTCTTCACTGCTGTTGGGAGACAAAAGGAAGCATTTTAATGTATTTAACTAGAAGCTAATTAGGAGCTCTGGTAGCATAGTGTCTAAGGCACTTGACTGCTAACCAGAAGGCTGGTGGTTCAAACCTACCAGCCACTCCTCGGAAGGAAGGTTGGGCAATCCTACTTCTGTAGTGCTACTGCCTCGGAAACCCAAGGAGGGGTTGCTATGAGTCGGGGCCGGCTCGATGGCATGTAACAAAAACAACAACAGAAGCTAATTAAACATTTGTCAGCAATGCTTTAACAGGAGTTCTGATGCCAGGGTCCCTGGTCAGCAGAGGATCTATGAAAGACCTAACATGAAATGTAACGTTCTGTGTGCATGTACATACATGCATTTGCTTTGCAGAAGGAATAGATTCTCTTGGGTTGTCATACAACTCCTGAAGTATTAATAAGCCCCAAAGTATTACTATCACCTACCTTCTCCTCCTCAACCCCTCCCTCCACCAAAAAAATATGTGTGTGTGTGTGTGTGTGTGTGTTTACTTGGAATAGAGAAATATTTCCTCTGTTGTAAAATCAAACAAAAAGTAGATGTGACATATATCCCTGTGGGAAAGGGACAGATTTATATGATGAGACAGCAGAGAGATAGGCAGAGCTTAGGCAGGATTCACTCCTAAAAGTTAATATGCTATTGAAGGTGGTTTTTTAGCAACCTGTGAAACAATAAGAAAACATAGTTTCCTCAGTTTTAAGAATTATCCTTTGAATTAGGATAATATCTTCCTCCTTTTAAAAGTTAAACTTTGATTTTTTTTAATTGAATGATGGTGATAAAAATGTTTATTTACTTCTTTGCTCATTTTTTTTTTTTTTTTTTTTTTTTGTAATCTTAGCTGGTGCAATTCTAAAGAAAGATGGCACTCATTTTTAACTCTATTTGAAAGCTCTGAAACCTAAAGCTTGGGAACTCAGCTTTGAAACTGAGTGGAGTCAAAGTTCAATCTGCATCCCCAGTTGGAAACAAATAAGTGAACATAATAACTCAGTTCCTTAAGAGCTGAACAGGATGAAAGCTCAACTATTCTCTCATCCTGGTTAAGACAGATAGGACCCCAGTTGGAGATAAATAAGTAAACATAATAACTCAGTTCCTTAAGAACTGAATGGAACGAAAAGGCAATTTACACATTCTTTCTTTCCATTCCCCTAGGAACAGGCGATAAGCACGTTAATGTGTCTCAAAATACAACCTGAAAATTAACTTTGGCCCACGGACATGCTCAGAACAGGAACAAAGTTTCTGGGAACTGACACCCACCCCTCTGTCTAAGCCCCGATAAGCTGATAACGGGAAACCAGTGTGACTCATCTGGTGCGCAAGTGCACTGCATTAAAAAATGACTGTCCCTTTAAATCTAGGCAAAGGAAATTTCAGCCAATTGTTAACTGTCTCACTCCCAAATTCCTGAAATTTTTATGAATATGCATAACCCTCTCTCCTGAAACTTACAAAAACTGTAATTAGATTTAGATTCAGGGAGTCAGATTGGGGTAAAGACCCCTGTCTCCTTGCAGTGCCGCTTTGCAATAAATAATTTTCTCTCCTCTTAATCACTTGGTGTGTAAACTGTTTTGGCTTGACTGCACACTGGGCAGGGACCTGCATTTGGTCTGATTTCAGCGTCATATTCTCTTCACTCCTGGTTTGTAAATATCATCCACTTGAAAGTCACTTTCCTAATGAGTTGCTGGTGTGCTCAGAACTGAAGCGTTTCTTTCCTGAGACTCAGGACTATCAGTGTTGAAGAGAAAGAAGTTTCAAGATCACTGAAAATTACTGACATTAATAATAAAACCTAGTGACATTAAAAGCATGTATCATGACTTTTTTTTTTTTCTTTTCAATACATAGATCCAAATAGAAGGCAAACTTTCTTAGGGCAGTTTTCTTAAAAGCAAAGTACATGTAAATTAAATAATTTCCATAAAACAGAGAAAAATGGAGCTATGTATCATACCTACATACCTATCATACAAAATATCATACCATATTCACCACACTACCCACCTACCAAACTACTCCCAACTCCACTGAAATTATTTGGTGAAAGATATTATTCAGAAAATTTTTTGAAATTGTTACAAATATCAAATCTTGTATTTTGAAAGGAAGTCTTCATCTTATTAAAAAAGGAAATAATGTGGGATAAAATGAATGTATTCATAATTGAAGTGTCACAAAGGTTTTATACACTTTTAAATATTTTTAAGTATGTCATTGGAAAATGCTGTTGATGTTATGTGTTGTCAAGTCAGACCTGACTCGTAGCGACTCCTCCTTGGGTTTCTGAGGCAGTATCACTAAATGGAGGGATTCAATATATAGTTATTACAATACACGTGAGGTACTTTTAATCAAGAAGAATTTCAGAGATTTATTATTCTAAAAAGAAATATTTGAGGGCATTCCACAGTAAAATGTTATAAAAGATTTCTATGTCCTCTTTACAACCTTAGCAGCATTTTCATATGAATTCTGGACTGTAAGTCTATAATAAAGATTATATCAATAGACATATTTTTGAAATTCATATGCCAGCATTCAGGACAGTTACTGGTGTTGGTTTGTTAGTTGGAAAAATGAATGAATCAATACAATTCCTTACCTTATTATTTCTTTTCATATGAACAGCATGACATTCCATAAATCCATTTTGGGCAGTTTAATCTCAGAAAAATTATTTTGAGAAATCTCAAAGCACTAAACACTTCTCTAAGGACCTCTAGTGGTATAGAGGTTAAGGTATCTGGCTGCTAACCGGAAGGTCAGTGGTTCAAACCCATCAGGTGCTCCATGGAAGCATATTAGTAATAAAAGATAAATTACAATCAAATGTAAAGATCTTCTTCAAGTTTTAGAAAGCAAAAATTTCATTTTGAAGACTAAGGTGCCTGTTTTGTTGACTTCACAGTGCTTTAACAAAAAATACCACAAACAAGTGGCCTGAAACAAACAGGGATTTATTCTTTTACAATTTAGGAGGTTAGAAGTCCAATTTAAAGTGCCCAAGCTCTAAGGGCTTGGTGAAAGCTGCTTGACCTTGGACTTCAGCTCTGCTCTTTGCTCCCTATCCACCAGAGCTAGGCATGTCAAGGAGCTCTGGTCTGACTCAATGGCAGAGAGTTTATATATATTCTCTCCTATTCCACTGTAAGTGAGAAAATTCATGCATTCTGTTTCTTCATGAGGCAAGAAATTTTTCTTCCTTGGTTTGCAAGTTATTTGGTTGCCTAGGAGCTAAGTTTTCAATGGGTTCAAGAAAATTTAACATTTTGCATTTTGTTTTGTTTTGTTTTTGGGCTTTGTTCTCATTAACAAAGTAGGAATGATACTTTTTCCAGCTGTGTACAAAGTAGACAGAAGTAAAATTCTTTCCTAGTGTATTTTTTAAACATATTTACTCATTTACTGTTTTATTCATGTATGTAGCAAATACATTCCAGGACAGCAAATTATGGACTTGTAGGGCTTGTTAACTATAACATTACCTTTAAAAGTAACAGAAAGAAATGTTGAATCTGTCTTCCTGCAACTCATCCTATGTTCTATAGTCATAATAAGAACTTACATCATGTAATCCACTAACTTAAAATGCCACTAGGAACACTAAGCAATCTACTTCCGTAAAGATTTACTGCCTCAGAAACTCAATGGGATCACTGTGCGTTGGAACTGACTAGAGAGCAGTGCATTTTTTTTAATATGTATTAATTTCTATCACACCTAACCTAAATTTCTTTGCCTGAATTTCAACTACTATCAAGGCAGCTGGCTCCTCTTTATGCTTCCAGAACCAGAATATTTACCCACTTCTTTTCCTTCTAAAGTCTTACATCTTCCAAGATTTCATTATCAGTCACTCCAGTGTTCTTTGGTGCTTCTCAACATTTCTATGGCACTCATATTCTTTACTATTATACTTATGAAATTATAGGAATATTATATGCTGTTTCTATTTTATGGGTGAAAGAAAAAGGTCAGTATTAATTCTTTATAGTTCTTTAATGTCTCTCATAATGCCTAGCAAGTTTTGGTCTCCTCTCAGAATCCTATTAAAACTGGAATATGGAGTACATAATTTATAATAAAATCATGAACAAGTCAAAATATTCTGAATAATTTTACCTAAATAAACATATGCAATGAATTTTAAATCCTGGGGGAAATATGCATACTAGGGCAACTGAGTATCACACATTAATAATAGTATAAAAGTTTAAAGTCTTTTTTTTTTTTTTAATGAGTGGAGAAAAATAACTTTGTGCCATGATTAATGATTTTCTTTGCAGCTACATTAATTATTTTTGGATTTGCTAGAGTGATCGTGATCAGAGATATTAGGGCATAATTTCAATCTACACATAAAGTATAGTTCAGACAAATATGCTCATTTTGACAATTTTAACCTAAGACCTATTGTAAAGTGTCTATCATCTCCATGTTATTTGAGCACTTAAACAACTTAATTATTCTTATTTCCATGATGGAACTAATATTTTAGCAGTCCAATCTGGGACTGGATTTAGAAAGAAATTTGTAAATTTCTCTTTTTTAAAAATTTACTGCTATAAAAGTTCAAACACTAAAGCTCTTTAACTAACAATTTAAACCCTTATGCAATGCCAAATAGTAGATAAATATATTTGTGAGTCATCTGTTTCGTGGAAATGTGCTAATATGAAATAGTTTTTATAGCAGGTATGTAGGGGGATTTGCAAGTAGTAACAGCTCCTAATAATATATTTGTTGCTAAATGTGACACCAATCACAAATAAATTGTTCTATTTTTCTTTTAACTTATTACTCAGAGGAAAAACAAGATAATACAAGATGCTTGGCTGGAACAGAGAGGGTGAGCAGCACCATTCTGCAATGGATGTGAAAGAGTTTTGGTCTCATGATTGGTTTCACTTGGCAGCTTTAGTTATTAACCAATACAAATTATGTTTGTCTATATTTGTGTTTTGTAGTTCAAAATTATATTCTTGTTTTATTTCCTAAATTATTATCTTTATTCTTGACTCCCTCAGATTTCCCCAGTATATTACCACCAAATCGTTGGACATTTCATTTGTTCCAAGCTGGTGTGATAGATCCTGAGGTATAAGAGATCAAGCTATGTTGAAGGTCGGATGGCATAAACTGATACAATGAATTATCATTGAAAAAAAAATGAAATATTTTTTCATCAAATGAGAAACTTTCTTTTTTTATCTTTTTTCCTCCTTAAAATGGCACTAGACATTTAGAATATCAATTAGAATCCATTGAATGTGTTAACTTTTAAGCAAGAGCCTTCTCTTTGTATTATGTTAAAGAAAAAAATAATAATGTTAGGAAGAAAAACAGTCCAAAATTTTTGGGAAAAGTTCAATGCACAGAACTTTTCTGACCTGGTGAAATCTAGTGACCAATTGATCATTTATTGAGAAACTCTGGAAGAGATCTTTAAAATGAATGATAAAGCAGATAGGTGTATATCAAAAAAGAAAATTCAAATTCCATAAGTAACTACATAATATGGCAAAGCATTCATTTTGTTGAATGAAAGATATACAATTCTTCAACAAAAGGAAAAAAAAATAGAACCAGTAAGATTTAACAGAGCACAGCAGAATCATTTTACTCTGAATATAATCTCGAAAACAAGGTAGAAGATACCCTGTACGTGGAGTGTTTCTAACATTTGTTCTTCTTGTGTGCTGGTGAGTCATTTCAGATTTATAAGTCAATATGACAGATTATAGCTGCCTCACAGAGTTTCCCAGGCTGTAATTTTTACAGGAGCAGATTGTTTGGTCTTCTTCTCTTCTACAGAGCTGCTGATGGGTTTGAATCTCCAACCATTCACTTAACAGCCTAGGTTTAACCATTGTGCCACTAGGGCTCTTTATTTATAACAGTAAGCAATTATAATAGCTGAAAATAAAATGTTTTTCATTAAGAATTAGTGTTTATTCAAATCTTTTAAGTACCCAAGTGAAAATGTTAAGTTTCTACATTCTTTGAATTAAAAAAAAAAGAAAAATAGCATAAGCATAAATTATCATAGTTCATTCTCACTGCAGTCAGAAATCCGTTAGCATATATATATTTTTAAATTGTTTCAATGCAATATAATGGTAAGATCAGTGAGCACAAACTTGTGAGGTCATGAAAACCTATTAATGTACATTGCTCCAGTAGCATATAAGTGACAGGGCCAAAGGGCTTTTACACTAGTTTTATATAAGCTATTGTACATGTCCCTTGCCTCTTCTAAATTTTGACTTCTTTCTTTCATCATTTTCACTTTTTTCTTCTATTATTTCACAATTTTGTTCCTGTCTTTGAAAAAAAAGTTTTTTAAAAAATCACTCTACTGTAAAATTATATTAGATCTTCTTCCTTTAAGTGGATTTTGCTCAAAGTTTTTAAGTGATTCCCTATGTCCTTTTACAGTATCATGTTCCTTAACAATGAGTGAAAATACCAAACTAACCAAACCAAATCTCACTGCTGTCGAGTCAGATAAGACTCATAGTGACCTCTTCTTGGGTTTCCAAGGTGGTATCACTATGGAAGTAGATTCCTCAACCTTCCTTCTGAGAAGTGGCTCTTGGGTTTGAACCACCAGCTTTCTGGTTGGCAGTCAAATGCCTTAGGCCCTACTCCACCAGAGCACCCAATGAAAATACCCTGCCTTTGAAATTCAAATGTGTTTTAACAAGAACATTTTTAAAGGAATGATTCAGTTTACATACAAACTTTCAGGAGCATACTGAATAGATGAATAGCATGAAGTTTAAGTTATAAAGTAGGACACATGTCTAGTTGTCTAGTGCTGCTATAACAGAAATACCACAGGTGGATGAGTTTAACAAACAGATATTTATTATCTTACAGTTTAGAAGGCTAGACGTCCAAATTTATAGTGCCAGCTCTAGGGGAAGATTAGGTAGGCTAGAAGGCCAAGTTCAGGGTGCCAGCTGTAGGGGTTGGGTGGTTTTTGTCACGTGCTGTGGAGTCAGACCCAACTCATACTGACCCCTCCTTGGTTTTCCGAGGCATTATCACTACCAAAGTAGATTGCCCAGCCTTTCTTCCGAGAAGTGGCTGGCAGGTTTGAACCACCAGCCTTCTGGTTAGCAGTCAAGTGTCTTAGGCACTACACTACCAGAGCTCCTAAGGGGCTAGGTAGAGACCCCTCAATCTTGGGCTGTAGCTCTGCCTTCCAGGACCACTGGAGCAAGCTTGGCTTCTCCTGACTCATGCAATTGCTGGCTGCTGAGGCTGACAAATCCAAGATCAACAGGTACATTGGCAAATTAATGGCTCATAGTCTGGGAAGGCAATAATCCCAAGATCAGCAAGCAATATCTCAGACAACTCCAGTACAGGGACTAAAGATGAAGACTGAAACAAATGAAGGAACCTTTCCATGTATATTGGAAGCAGGTCACACCTTGAAGGCAATTCTCCTTCAATTGATTAACTGCTCAAAGCAGATTCCAACACCGAGGTGATTACACCATGTCTAATCTCATCATGGAGAATAACTACATCCAGCTGCCAAGCCACTCGAAATCACGGCTGAGTCAAGTTGACACAAAACCTTAACTATCACCACATGGTATGGTGAAAGTAACACTTTTATAAAATATGGAATATATAATGGATGAAAAAGACATTGCCTTCATATAGACATTTCAAATACATAAGAAAGATGATTTATATTTACAGAAAAGAAGTGCTAAGTGGAGTATTGATTTCATGCTGAATATTACTTTGCTGTATTATTTGTTGTTGTTAAGTGCCGTAGAGTCATTTCTGACTCATAGTGACCCCATGCACAGCAGAACGAAACACTGCCTGATCATGCGCCAGCCCCACAATCCCTGCTATACTTGAACCCATCATCGAAGCCACCATGTCAATCCATCTCGTTGAAGGCCTCCCCCTCTTTCGTCGACCCTCCACCCTACCAAGCATGACATC
>NW_006921588.1:11559559-11608440 GCF_000298275.1 Orycteropus afer afer | reverse complement strand
CTCACTTAATCCCTTTGGCTGATTGCTCTTCTCTCTGGCTTCCTGGCTTTTAATCCCCTTTCTCCTGCTCTTCCCGCTTGCTACTTTGGGCGTCCCTGAGTTGTCTCTCCTCACCTGTAACCCTGGGGCTGACTCATACCAACTCTGTGTACAACACAACAAAATACTGCTAAGTCCCAAGTCATCCTCACAATTCTTGTTATACTTAAACCCTTTGTTGCAACCATGGTGTCAATCCATCTTATTGAAAGTCATTCCTTTTATTGCTGACCCTCACTTTATCAAGCATGATATTTTCCTGCAGGAGCTGGTTCCATCTGACAACATGACCAAACTGCATGAGAAAAGTCTGGCCTTTTTCACTTCTAAGTAGTATTTTGGATGCACTTCTTCCAGGATATGTTTGTTCATTCTTCTGGCAGTCCATCATATTTTCAGTATTTTTCACCAATAACACAATTCAAAGGCATAAATTCTTTGCCTTTTTCATTTTCCAGCTTTCACATGTGCACAAAGCTACTGAAAATACCATGGTATGGGTTAGCGGTACCTTAGTCCTCAAAGTGACATCTTTGTTCTTTCACAATTTAAACAAGTCTTTTGCAGCATATTTACCTTGAACAGCATGTCGTTTGATTTCTTGACTGAGGCTTGCATTGGAATTGATTATGGATCCAAGGAAAATGAAATCCCTACCATCTTCAATTTTTTCATTGCTTATTGATCCAATTGCAAGAATTATTTGGTTTGGGTTCCAGTAAGATGGCAGAATAGGCAGAAAAACTGCATAGACCCTTATCAATAAAGAAAAGAGGAACCAATTAACACAGATACAGAGGATAATCCTGGAGCCCTGAGCTCTGAAGGGAAGGATACAGGAATGGACTGCACTCCAACTAGTAGAAGAACCTTCATGAAAACACCAAAAAAGGAGACATGGAGCTGTGGTCTGTCAGTGGTTCTGACTGTGCAGACAGCTTGGATATTACCAAATGTTGTTGGAACCTGAGAATTGACCTAAAGATTGGCTCTGTTAGCCAGGGACTGCATGGAGAACTGCAATGGTGCTGATGAATAAAAGGGCAAACACTGAAGAAGGAGATGGGCTGAGCAATGGACTTTTGGCTATCCTGAGGGTATAATCATCTTGAATGTTTGCAAGCAACTTCACCATTTTGGATATTTAAAGCAATGGTGTTCTTTCCAATTCCAGAGACCTGTTCCACTTGCTGAGGACTGCAAGGACAATCCAGACAGAAACACTGGAAAGGTGCAATATTCCCCTTGTTACTCTCATACCCCACAACCTCTTGAACAGAGGTGTGGCTATTCCTCACTCCCAACCACCTGCTAGGCCAGCAGGAATTCCACCCCAGTCTGTGTGCTCAGAGAGAACCTGAATGCCCTGCCCTACCCTGACCAGATTTTTTTTTTTTTTCCTTTTTATTCAGTTTGTTTGTTTTTGTCTGTTTTATTTTTCTTTCATACTTTTCATTATTATTCTTTATTCTTCCTTTCTCAGGCTCTATTTTTTAGCTTTTTCCTCTCTTCCCTGTTCCTGGTTCCCATTTTTTTTTTTTTTTTCTTTCTTGTGGTTCTTACCATTCCTTGTTTTCTTTTTGCATTTTTCCTGTTTTTTTTTTTTTTTCCCTTCCTTATTCACGTACTCTACCTCTTTTCTCTTATTGCCCTTTCCCTAGATATTGCTGTTTTTTTCTTTTTTTGGTGATTTTCCCTGCATGTTTATGAGGTATGTTTTTTGTCTGCTTGCTTTTACTTTTTTGGTGCTTTTTTGATTGCTGTTTTTGTCTAACTGAGTGGGAGACAGCAAGCGTGACCATATTATGCAACCACACCTGCACCATCTGCAGCTCCACTTACTGAGTGAAAGCCATCACTTCCTTCTCCACCAACTGGCCAATGAAAAAAACCACCAAGAAAAGCCTGACTCACTTCTAGCTGCTCTTCACAAACAGTTAACAGAGATCTAAATACAAAAATGTCATAATGTCTCAAAGACAGCAGACCCCTACAGTCCACACAAAGAAGCAAGATAAAATGGTAGAAACAAGGGAGCAGGATACAGACCCAGAATAGACCACTGAGGAAGAAGCAGCATTGGAACTTCCTGATATGGAATTCGAAAGAATTACATTTACATAACTTCAAAGGATTAAGAGACAGATCAAGGAAAACACTGAAAAAGTTAAGGAAAGCACACCAAAACCCTAGAACAATTTTGGAAGAAAATACAAGAACAAAATTACAAAATAAATGAAAAATTAGAAATGATACAAAAACTACAGATAGAAATCCAGAAGATTAATACTAAATTTTCAGAAATAGAGAGCACATGGAAAGGGCAAAGGAGTAGAATTGAATCAATGGAAGGCAGAATGAATGAGATTGAAGATAAATACCTCAATACTTCTTTGGAAAGAGATCAATCAGAAAAAAAGATCAAAACAAAATGAAGAACATCTAAGGTTCATGTGGGATACCATCAACAAGAATGTTATTGTTGTTGTTATGTGCTGTCGAGTTGGCCCCAACTCATAGTGACCCCTCCTTGGGTTTCTGAGGCAGAATCACTGCAGGAGTAGGATCACCCAACCTTCCTTCCGAGGAGTGGCTGGTGGGTTTGAACAGCCAGCCTTCTGGTTATCAGTCAAATGCCTTAGGCACTATGCTACCAGAACTCCTATGAACAAGAATAATCTATATATAATCAGAATTCCAGAACAGGAAGAGAAAAAGAAAACCACTGAGAAAATTGTCTAAGGTTTGTCAGAAGAGAACTTCCTTGATATGATGAAAGATGAAAATATATCCATTCAGGAAGTCCAATGAATCCCAAACAGGATAGATCCCAAAAGAAATCACCAAGACATATCATTCAAACTCACCAAAATCAAAGACAAGGAAAGAATTCTGAAAGCAGCACGGGAAAAATGAAATGTTACTTACAAAAAAACAAAGAATTCCACAAAAATTATTTATCCTATTATAATCTGGGAGCTCTGGTAGCATAGTGGCTAAGACACTTGCCTGCTAACCAGACGGCTGGCGGTTCAAACCCACCAACCACTCCTCGGAAGGAAGGTTGGGCAATCCTACTTCCGTAGTGATAACTGCCTCGGAAACCCAAGGAGGGGTCGCTATGAGTCGGGGCCGACTCGACGGCACATAACAACAACATAACAACATTATAATCTAATTATATTGTAGAATTGAAAAGTGTCCTTCAGTATTTCATACCTTAAATATCTACATTCTTAGGTTAAATTTGGGAGCTCTGGTAGCATAGTGCCTAAAGCATTTGATTGCTAACCAGAAGGCTGGCAGTTCAAACCCACCACCCACTCCTTGGAAGGAAGACAGGGAAATCTACTTCTGTAGAGATACCATCTCAGAAAACCCAAGGAGGGGTTGCTATGAGTTGAATAAACTTAATGGCAGTGAGGATTATTTTATTTTTTAGGTTACATTTATACAACTGGCTATCTCCATTTTAGAGATGATTCTGATTTAGGTCAATGCTTAGTTGGCTCACATAATGTATATTTATATGATATCTGTATTTATTTTCATCACTGATGTGAGAATAACCCAGCTGCTTATCCCATTGAAAATTCTTGGACCTTGCTGTACTCTTTCTGAAACAGAGTCTGTGGATTATGTGTTTGGGGACATAAATTTCAAAGACAAATACTCAGACATTGCAATGGACATCAACAGATAAGGATCATTATTCTGTATCAAACAGAAATAATAGCAGAAGGCTTGAAATAGAAACTATAATGTTCCTATTTTATAGTAAGGAAAAATCCACCCATATCTTCTTAATGAAAAATGTTATTTATTTTTTGGACTTCTAAGAAAAATGAGGCTAGAAAACTCTTGTTTCTACCCTCTCTCCAATTTTCATTGACCTTGACTGATGCTTTTTCTCAATTATTTCTATACTGCCTGGGACTAAGGAGATTCTCTGGGTTCCACATACCTGGAATTGAGTTTTAGGAACCACATACCATGTTCCAAAACAATTAAATAAATAGATAGATAGATAGATAGATAGATAAGTAGGAATTTTCTTCCCAACTGTAGCTGCTTTAAAAGAGAAAGGAAAGGATGAAAATATTTTGTTTCATATTAAAGTATTAAAAAGTATTCTATCATTGGTCATATTACTAAGAGTTATTAAAAAGACTAAAATGGATGCCAAAAGGGATTCTGAAACCTCCTCTTGAATGTAGAGTGGCTAAAGAAAATTGGAGAAATGATGAATATTTAAAATTTGAACAGAAGATTTCAAATAATATCTAGGAAGACAAGGTAAGGCATATGATGAAATGTACAAATACCTGTAATTATAAAACAAGAAGGGAAGAAAATGTTCAGCATTTCTGAGGCTAAGAGAACTGGGAAAAAATGTCAAGCCTCAAGTTGCAATATTGAAATATTCTATAGGAAAACTATTGATTGACACAGGAAATATTAAAAGAAGTTCAAAGGAATACAGAGTCATTGTATTAAAAAGAATTGCTCCATGTTCAGCTATTTCAGGTGGGAGCATATGATCAAGAGCAATAATTCTGAAAAAAAAAATTTCAAGCTGCGCTGAAGTCTTCACATAAAAACAAGGCTCCAGGTATTGAATGAATACAACTAAGATGTTTCAACCAACAGTTGCAACACTGGAAGCACCCACTTGTTTATGTCAATAAATCTGCAAGATAGATATCTGGGCTACCTCACTGGAGGCTGATGACTGGAAAGGTGTGATATTTCTGGTGTTGTGCCTATACTGCATACCTTTTGATGATCAGGGGCTTGGCCATGCCCTGCGTCCACCTACCTTCTAAACCAGCAGGAATTCCATCCTTGTCTCTGCCGTGACATAGCATGGGTGCCCTTCCCCACTCCCCCAAATTTTGTTTTTGTTTTAAAATTATTATTTTTATCTTCTACTTTTTTTCTTGTTTTTTTCTTTCTTCATTCTTGTTTTTTAGTTTGTTTGCTTTTTCTTTTTTCTCTCTTCCACTTTCCTGCTTCTGTTCTTTTTTCTTTGCTTTGTTTCATCTCATCCCTTGTTTTTCCTTTTGCAGTTTCCTGATATTTTCTTTACTATTCTTTTCCTTTTGCTCTTTTCTCTCATTCCTCCCTACCTGATATATTATGATGTTCATTTTCTTTTCCTTATTATATTTCTTTTACCTTTTTAAAAATATATTTTGAAATTTTTCTTCTCATATATTATATTGCATTTCTTTCTTTCTTTTCTTGTTTTGTGATTTTACTGTTTGTTTACATATTTTAAAGGTTTTGTTCTCTTGTTTTATTTATTTATTTATTTAGTCTAACAGAGTGGGAAACAACAATTGTTCCCACTCAATGCAACCATACCTGCAACTCATGCACCAACACCCACTAAGTGAAAGCCATCACTTGCTTTTGCACCAACTGACCAATGATAAGCAATGGCTAATACCAGCTCCATTCACTCTCAACTGCTCTTTACAAACAGCTAACAGAGATCGGTGCACAAACTCTCATTCTCAGGACACTGGTGATGAATGCCTAAGTGTTAACAACCATGCAACAGAGGAGCACAGTACCCTGCTCACACAGATACCTCAATAAATAAATAAATAAGTAAAGGAAAGTAAAAGAAATCTTGCATGAATCACATCAAAATAAAACCACAAATTAAGCATAAATACAAAACTACCTCAATGTCTCAGAGACAACAGACTATCACAATTCACTGAAAAAGCATGATAAAGTAGTAGAAACAAAGGACACAGATACAAACCTGAAAACATCTGTGAGGAAAAGCACCATTGGAACTCCCTAATGAGGAATTCAAAATTATATTTGGGTACTTTTAACAAATTGAGAGAGAGATAAAAGGAAATATTGAAAAGATCAGAAATACATAACACATTGAAGGGTAAAAAGAGTAGAATCAACTCAATGGAAGACAGAATTAATGAGATCAAAGAAAAATATCTCAATACTACTTTGTTAAGGAATCAATCAGACAAAAGATCAAAACAAAATGATGAAAGCCTAAGATTCAAGTGGGATATCATCAAGAGGAATAACCTACATGTAATCAATTTCAGAACAGGAAGAGATAGATAAAACCACAGAGAACATTGTTGAAGATTTGCTGGAAGAGAATTTCTCTAGTATGATGAAAGACAAGAATATATCCATTCAAGAAGTTCAATGAATCCCAAATAGAACAGACCCCAAAAGAAAATCACCAAGACATATCATCATCAAACTCACCAAAACCAAAGACAAAGAAAGAATATTGAAAGCAGCACAGAAAAAATGAAAAATTATCTATAAAGGACAATCAATAAGACTAAGCTCTAATTTCTTAACAGAAACGATGTAGGAGAGAAGACAATGGGAGGATATATATATATATATATATATATATATATACCCTGAAAGAAAAAAAAAAAAAAATCCCAACCAAGAATTATATACCCAGAAAAACTGTCCCTCAAATAAGAGGGTGAAATTAGGACATTTCCAGATAACTAGAATTTGTTAAAATAAGACCAATCTTAAAAAAGATCTTAAAAAAAGTCCTTTGGACAGAGAACCAACAATAAACAACTAATGATTAGCACATGTGATGATATGACCCAGAATCCAACCCAGTTATGGAAATATCCAAAGTAAAATAAACTTACAAGACTATAAACAGTGAACCAGAGACATCAATTGGTAAATGAGGACAACTACAAACAAATAAGAGGGAATAAAAAGTGTAGTTACAGAATTTCTAAATGATGAGGAAGTCAAGACAGTTGTGAGATAGAACAGACTGTTCTAAACTTGGGAAGAAAATTATAAACCACAGGGTAACCTCAAAGAAAAATAATAAACCATCTCATCAAAATAAAAAAGAGGACAAGTACATGTATTTAGTAAATACTAAAACAATAGCAACAAAGCAATTGATAACATAAACAAAAATGAGTTCCGCATAGAAAAGCATAGAAAATTATATGGAACGAATAAATCAGCAACATACAAAAAAAAAAAAAAAATGACAAAATGGCATCTATGTATTCATATCTGTCAATAATTACACTGAATTTAAATGGATTTAGTGCACCATTCAAGGGACAGATAGTTGCAGATAAGATAAGAAAGTATGACCCATCAATGTGCTGTGTACAAGAGACTCATCCTAGACACAAAGACAAAAATAGACTAATAATCAAAGTTGGAAAAAGATATATCAAGCAAATTGCAACCAAAAGAGGGCAGGAGTGGCAATATTAATTTCTGGTAAAACAGACTTTAAGACAAAAAAGACCATAAGAGACAAGGAAAGACATTATATAATGATTAAAGGATCACTGGAACAAGAGAACATAACTAAATATCTATGCAAATGAAAAAGCCACAAAATACATAAATCAGACTTTAACAGAATTGAAAAGATCCACAATAATAGTTGTTGTTGTTGTTATGTGCTGTGGAGTCAGAACCGACTCATAGCGACCCCTCCTTAGGTGTCTGAGGCAGTATCACTATGGAAGGAGCTCTGGTAGAGAAGTGCCTAAGGCACTTGACTGCTAACCAGAAGGCTGGCGGTTCAAACCCACCAGCCACTCCTTGGAAGAAAGGTTGGGCAATCCTACTTCTGTAGTGATACTGCCTCAGAAACCCAAGGAGGGGTCACTATGAGTCGGGGCTGACTTGATGGCAAACAACAACGACAACATCACTATGGAAGTAGGTTGCCCAACCATCCTTCAGAGGAGTGGCTGATAGTAGGAGACTTTAATACTCCACGTTCAATAAAAGATAGAACAACTGAGAAGAAACTCAATTATGATGTAGAAGAACTAAACCACACGATCAACCAACTTGACCATAAGACATATACAGAGCACTTCATCCAACTACAGCACAATATATATTCTTTTCCAGCACACATGGAACATTTTCCAGGAGAGACCATATGGTAGGCTGCAAAGCAAGCCTCAATAAATTAAAAACACTGATATACTGCAAAGCATTTTCTCAGATCAAAATGCCATAAAATTAGAAATCAACTCTAGAAAGACCAACAGAAAAAGAGCAAACACATGGAAACTGAATTTAACACCCTTCTCAAAAATGACGGGTAATTAAAGCAATAGTTACCTGATCATATTCATTACCATTCCAAAGAAAGGTGATTAAACTGAATGTGGAAATTATCAAACAATATTATTACCATCACACACAAGAAAAATTTGCTTAAGAAAATTAAAACATTACTAAAGGAGTACATTGACAGAGAACTGGCAGAAATTTGAGCCAGATTCCAAAGTGGAGAGTGAGGGGTATTATTTCTGGTATAAGATAGATCTTGGCTGAAAGGAGAGGATATCTGAAATACATTCACCTCTGTTTTCCTGACTCAGCAAAGACATTCAACTGTGTGGATCATAACAATTTATAGTTAACACTGCCAAGAATGGGAATCCCAGAACACTTAATTGTGCTAATAAGAAACTTGAACACAGACCAAGAACAGAACAAGAGGATGCTGGATGTTTTAAAATTGGAAATTATGTGCATCAGGTGTATGATTTCATCATACTTATTCAATCTGTATGCTGAGCAAACAGTTGGAGAAACTGGAATATATGAAGAATGTCACATTAGGAAAGGGGGAAAACTAATTAACAAACTACAATACACCGATGGCATAACATTGCTTGCTGAAAGTAAAAAAGACTTGAAGAACTAGCTGATGAAGATCAAAAACTATTGTATTCAATACACTTCAACATGAAGAAAACAAAAACTCTTTGTGGTGTAGTAAATTACTTAGTGTGGCTTTTCTACCCATAAGTCTTTGTAAACGCTAAGGTGGGATTTTCTATGAGCAACTGAGGAGCTCCTGATTGCTGAAGTTGTCCACCTGGAGTATTTCTGTTGGGAGTGGCACAAAACAATGTTCTGGGAGGTGCCCACTCTCTCTCAAGTGCTTATAGTTCTGATGCTGTGATTGGCTAGTTTGACCACCCTGCCTGGCTCAAAAGGAGGCCTCCTAGAGGCAGAACTCTCTCTGACTGTTGGTTGAGGAAGATGTGCTGCCAAAAGAGACACACGCCCCTAGAAGAGACACGTGCTGCTGGGAAAGAGACGCAAGTGACATACATTGCTGAGTGAGAAACCGAGGGACCAGCAATGCTGGGAAAGAGACTGTGAGAGACTGTTGGCTGAGGGACGGTGGGCTGGAAGAGAGGCTCAGCATTTTTCCTGAACTTGAATTGTAGCCTGTAATCTGTGATCTCTGTGTGGCCACTGCAGCGAATTATCGAACCCAGGAGAGAGGTGGTGGGTGCTTTGGGAGGAAAGGTTGGAGAAAGGGCTGGAGGGAGGCAGCATGTCTGGCCTGGCAGGAATAGGCCTTGGGTTACTGCTGGTAATCCTGTCTTCCTCTTGTGGGATTAGAGGAGGTCAGAATATGAGGCCTCCTTGTCGTTTTTGCACCCTTATAACTGGACTAATAAACAACATGAAAATGGAGAAAAGATTAACATTGTCAAGGATTTCATTTTACCTGGATCCACAATCAATGTCTATGGAAGCAGAATTCAAGAAAACAAAAGACATATGACATTGGGCAGATCTGCTGCAAAAGTCCTCTTGAAAGTATTCAAGAGCAAATTGGTCACAAAAGTGCACCTGACCATAGACATGATATTTTCAACCACCACTTATGCATCTGAAAGCTGGACAATGAATGAAGAAGACCAAAGAAGAAATTATGCCTTTGAATTGTGGTATTGGTGAAGAATGTTGAATATACCATGGACTGTCAGAAGAAAAAGTCTTCTGGCAGTACAGCAAGCATGCCCCTTACAAGCAAGGATAACGAGACTTCATCTCATATACTTTGGAATGTTATCAGCGACTTTCCTGGGGATGGATATCATGCCTCGAGAAGTAGAGGGTTAGTAAAATAGAACACTCCTACTTTGAACAGGGTAGTCAACATTGGATAAAATAAACTCTGCCTCTTAAATCTTATCCCTCTTTAGCTAAAGAAAGGTCCTCAGCTATACTTTTTAAAACTTTGGGAAAATAAAGTAAAAGGAATCTTACCTAGTAAGTCAGAAGTGGTCTATCCAAACTAAATCTTCTGATTTTAACCCTTTTGAGACTGAGTCATTCTCTGCTTTGATTTTTTTGTGTTGTTGTTGTTGTTGTTGAAACCACATGTTTTCAGTACTAGATGGTATTTTGAATGATATTTAAAAAAGTTTTGTTGAGGCAGTTTTGACAAAATTAATGGCACTCAGATGGGTAAGAAATCCAACACCATAGCAAATGTATGGAGCAGTAAGAGAGTAAATCAATAGAATTAAAAGTCTTACAACACATTTGGAAAGTAATTGATCATTACATAATAATATTTAAGTAGGCCTATTTTAAAGCCCAGGAGCTCTGGTGGCGTAGCGCTTAAGACATTTTATTGTTAACCTGAAGGCTGATGGTTCAAACCCTGCAGCCACTCATTGGAAGGAAGATTGGGCAATCTGCTTCTGCAGTGATATTGCCTTGGAAACCCAAGGAAGGGTCACTATGAGTCGGATCCAACTTGATAACAGTGAGTTTAGTTTTTTGGATTCTAAAGCCCAGGAGCCCTGGGGAGTAACCATTAAGTTCTCAACTGCTAACCAAAAGATTGGCCCTTCAAAAGCAGGGACTCTGAGGGAGAAAGACCTGGCAATTTGCTCCCCAAAAGATTACAGCCTTGACTAGTTTATGGAGAATATTTACTCTGTCACATGGGGTTACTATGAGTGGGAATAGCTCTGGCAGCACTTAACAACAAAAACAATTTTAAAGGCCAATGCAGTGTACCAGAAAACATATACAAAAGGTTAATGAAAGCACTGCTTGCCATGGAAAATAAATTGAAAATATCTCTAATGTTCCTGACAATGAGTTATTAAGCATCTTATAAAATGAAGAAACATAATATAATGGTAGAAAAAAAATGGAGTAATTATCCTTATGACTATATAAATACTTTAAGTGGTTGGAGAAAATATATTATTGTTTGGATTTATCTGTACATTGGTGTGATCATTAAGGTTGTGTGTCAACTCAGCTGGACCGTGATTCTAAGTGGTTTAAGCAGCTGTGATGTAGTCATACCCATAATGAGATCTGATGTAAGGTAATCATCTTCATGGTGAGATATGTTTGGAGCAGCCAATCAGTGGAAAGAGAGTTTCTTCAGTGGTGTGGCCTGCTTTCAATACATATATGGATGTCCTGGGAAAATTCTCAGGCTTTCTGTTGGTTCTGAAACCTGCTTCTAGCTTGTCTTCAATAGCTCTTTGGAGCTGGACCAGTGGCCAGCCAATCTTGGGATTGTTGCTCTCACAGCCTGTGAGCCACCATTTTGCCAGCTGATCTTGGATTTATCATCCATTGAAGTAAACAACCTGCTATAGTGGGTTTGTTAGGCTCTGCAGCTTTGTGAGTCAGAAAAAGCTTCTAGTTTGATAACTGACCCACAAACTTGGGACTTGGCAGCTTCTACAACTGTGCAAGCCATTTACCATGATAAAATTTTGTAAGACCAATGACTGAAAACCAGAGGAATTGTGGGATGACATCAAGAAGGTCATCCATGAAGAAAGCAAAAGGTCATTAAAAAGACAGGAAAGGAAGAAAAGAGTACAATAGATATCATAAGAGACTCTGAAACTTGCCCTTGAGTGAAGAGTAGCTAAATCAAATGGAAGAAATGACAAGATAAAAGAGCTGAACAGAACATTTCAAAGAGCAGCTCAAGAAGACAAAGTCAATTATTATAATGAAATGCTCAAAGACATAGAGTTGGAAAGCCAAGAGGGAAGAACACACTCAGCATTTCTCAAGCTGAAAGAACTAATGAAAAAATTTAAGCTTCAAGTTGCAATATTGAAAGATTGTATGGACAATACATTGAATGACAGAGGGAACATCAAAAGAAGATGGAAGGAATACAGAGTCACTGGACCAAAAAGAATTTGTTGATGTTCATCCATTTCAGGAGGTAGCATATGATCAAGAACCAATGGTACAGAAGGAAGAAGTCAAAGCTGCACTGAAGGAAGTGGCAAAAAACAAGACTCCAGGAAATGACGGAATATCCACTGAAATGTTTCAACAAACAGAAGATACACGGGAGTCACTCACTTGGCTCTGCCAAGAGATTCAGAAAACAGCTACCTGGACAACTGACTGGAAGAGATACATATTTGTACCCATTCCAAAAAAAGGTGATCCCACAGAATGGAGATTTTATTGAACGATATCATTAATATTGCACTCAAGTAAAATTTTACTGAAGATAATTCAAAAATGGTTGCAGCAGTATAAGTGACAGAGAACTTCCAGAGGTACAAGGTAGATTCAGAAGAGAATGTGGAACCAGAGATTATCATTGCTGATGTCAGATGGATCTTGGCTGAAATCAAGAATACCAAATAGATGTTTACTTTTGTTTTACTGACTATGAAAAAGTATTAGATTGTGTGGATCATAACAAATTATGGATAACATTGAGAAGAATGGGAATTCAGAAGGTTTAATTATACTCATGAAGAACCTATACATAGACCAAGAGGCTGTTGTTTGAACAGAACAAAGGGACATTGCATGATTTAAAATCAAGAACAGATTTTGTCAAGGTTGTGTCCTTTCACTATATTTGTTCAATCTGTATGCTGAGCAGATAATCCAAGAAGCTGGATTATATGAAGAAGAATGTGGCATCAGGATGGGAGGAAGACTCATTAACCATCTGCTATATGCTGACAACACAACTTTGCTTGCTGAAAGTGAGGATGACTTGAAGCACTTACTGATAAAGACTAAAGAATACAGTGTGCAGTATGGGTTACACCTCAACATAAAGAAAACAAAAATCTTCACAACTGGACCAATAAGCAGCATCACAATAAGTGGAGAAAAGATTGAAGTTGTCAAAGACTTCATGTTATTGGTTCTACAATCAACATCAATGGAAGTAGCATTCAAGGTATTAGTTGATGCATAGCATTGGGCGAATCTGCTGCAGAAGACTTCTGTAAGTGAAGAAGAGTAAAGATGTCTCCTTGAAGACTAAGGTGTACCTAACACAAGCTATGGTATTTTCAGTCACCTCATATACATGTGAGAGCCGGACAATGACTGAAGAAGATGGAAGAAGAGTTGATGTTTTTGAGTTGTGATGTTGGTGAAAAATTCTGAAAGTTCCATGGACTGTTAAAAGAACTAACAAATATGTCCTGGAAGAAGTGCAGCCGAAATTCTCCTTGGAAGCAAGAATGGCCAGACTTCATATCACCTACTTTGGTCATGTTGTAAGAAGAGATCATTCTCTGGAGAAGGATATCATGCTTGGTAAAGTGGAGGGTCAATAAAAGAGGGGAAGTCCCTCAACAAGATGGATTGACAGTGGTACAATAATTGGCTCAGGTATAGCAAAGATTGTGGGACTGGCACAGGACCGGACAGTGTTTCGTTCTGCTATACATAGTGTTGCTATGAGTTGGAGACAACTCGACGGGACCTAACAACAAATGCAATAACTAAACTGTTTGACAAGTTTTCCTTCTGTTGGAGACATGTACCTTAAAGCAATATTTAGCTGATCTGTATGAGAAAGACTAGGCATGGAATCTACAGAGAAAATGAAATATTGAGCTATACTTATTTCACTGAAAATAATTGAGCATATTTCATCACTTTAGGTTAATTAATTCTTTACATCTAAACCAGTGGCCTATGTTACCTTTTCTCTAATTTTAATATACACTTCTTAACATAATCTCATGAGGAGTATGATTCTGTGGAACAACTTAAATTGCTTCTAGAAATGAATATTATTTTCTACTTTGAAATAATAATTAAACATTCCAAAATAGTAAACATGTTACTATAATAAATGTTGAGACATTGCTACATTTTGATGTAAATACTTTAACAGTCTTAAACATGTGCTATTTTAATACTCTAACCTGAAGTTCACTCACTGCTGTGAGTGGATCTGACCTATAGCTACCCTTCCTGGGGTTTCTGAGGCAGTATCCCTATGGAGTAGATTGCTCAACCTTTCTTCCAATAAGTGGCTGGTGGGTTTGAGCCACCAGCCTTCTGGTTAGCAGTCAAATGCCTTAGGCACTACGCCACCAGAGTTATACTGGTCCATATCACATATCCAAGCTATACTGAAGGTCCTGGTGGAAAACAAGGATCCAGGAATTGACATCACACCAAATAAGATGTTTCAACAAATGGATGCAACACTGGAAAAATTCACTCATCTATACCAAGAAATTTAGAAGACAGCTACCTTTCCAACTTACTGAAGGATATCTATATTTGTGTGCATTCCAAAGAAAAGTGACTGTATGTGTTCCAAATAAATGTGCTTCAACAAATTTACTTCTCTCCTATCTCCTCTTTTTTAGTAGTGGTCAGGTCTCTCCTTCTCTGCTCACTTAATCTCCTTTTATCCCTTGTAAGATAAAAAGTAAGACAGGTCATACTTAGAGGAAGTTTCCTTTACATTGAATTGATGTAAAGACCTTAGCAAGAATTTTACATCCCAGTCTTATCCCATTATAACTGATTATCTGATTACATCATACCACATCATGAGGGATGATTATATCATTGCACAACTTACAAATTGCATTATTACATAACTGCCAAACCACTGGATGTCATGGCCAACTCAAGTTGACACATATTACTTTGGGGATACAATTCAACCCATGACACCAGACAACTTCAATCTTTTCTGCATCTATCATGATGTTGCTTCTTTGTTCATCATCAGACTGAAAGATCCACATTTGTGTTTGGAAGTTTATTGCACTTGATGCCTTGTTGCAGTGATGTTGGAAGCTATGCCACTGGCATTTTAAACACCAGCAGGGTCACGTATGGTGGACAGGTTTTAGTGGAGCTTCCAGACTGGGATAGACTAGGAAAAAGGACGTGGCTAGGTCCACTCCTGGGGTAAAAAAGAAAAATGGCCACTGAAAATCTTGTGAATAGCAGGGAAACATTGTCTGATACTGTGCAAGAAAATGAGCTCCTCAGGTTGGAAGGCACTCAAAATACAGCAGGTAAGAGCTGCCTCCTTAAAGACATGGATGTAGGAAAGCTTTCAGAGCCTTCATATACTATTGTGACACAATTTAAAGTGTGAAGAAACTGATGAAAACATCCATTAATAAGAAGAACATGGAATGTAAGGAATATGAATCTAGGAAAATTGGAAGTTGTAAAAATGAAATGGAATGCATAAAGATTGATATCCTAGGTATTAGTGAGCTGAAATGGACTGATATTGACCATTTTGAATTGAACAATAATGTGTTCTACTAAGCTGGGAATGACACAAATATATAACTGGCAAATATAATAACATTCTTGGAATAAAATATTATAAACTTCATGAAAGTGGTTTCCTATTAGTGAGAGGAGTGAAGGAGGATCAGGGTTGAATATCATGGGCAATAAACTGTATCTTTAATTTCCCTACTATAAACTCATGTAAACAAATATGGTGTTTTGTTGTTAGGTGCTATTGAGATGATTCCAAGTCATAGTGTCCCTATGTAAAATAGAATAAAATGCTGCCCTATCGTGCACCATCCTCACAGTCCTTGCTGTGCTTGAGTCCATGGTTGCAGCCACTATGTCAATCCATCTCCTTGAGGGTCTTCCCCTTTTTATCTGACCCTCCATTTTATCAAACATAATATCCTTCTCCAGGGAATGGTCCCTTCTGACCACAAGACAAGCAGGTAACTAAGGCTGACCATCCTTTCTTCTAAGAAGCATTCCAGGTGCACTTCTTCCAGAATAGGTTTGATCCTTCTTCTGGCAGTCCATGGTATTTTCAGTATTCTTTGCCAACACCACAACTCAAAGGCATCAATTCTTTTGTGGCCTTCCTTATTCATTGTCCAGCTTTCACATGCATATGAGAAAATTCAAAATACCATGGCTTGGCTTAGGTGCACCTTTGTTTTCAAAGTGATATCTTTGCTCTTAAACACTTGAAAGAAGACTTTTGCAGCAGATTTGCCCAGTGTAATACAGCATTTGATTTCTTGACTGCTGCTTTCATATGTGTTGATTGTGGATCCAAGTAAACTGAAATCTTTGACAACTTCCATTTCTCCGTTTATTATGATGTTGCTTGCTGGTCCAGTTTTGAGGATTTTTGTTTTCTTTATGTTGAGTTTTAATCAATATTGAAGACTATAGTTGATCTGGTAGCATAGTGGCTAAAGCACTTGACTGCTAACCAGAAGGCTGGCGGTTCAAACCCACCAGCCACTCCTCGGAAGGAAGGTTGGGCAATCCTACTTCCATAGTGATACTGCCTCGGAAACCCAAGGAGGGGTCGCTATGAGTTGGGGCTGACTCGACGGCACATAACAACAACAACAACAACAAATTAATAAAATAGTAGATAGAGATGCAATAGTTCATTTCCAGAAAGGTAAGAAAAGAACACTAACTAATATTTTTTTTATTTATTTTTTTTTAACTTTCTACTATTTTATTTAGTTCTAGGAAAAGTCAACATCATTTTATATATCTGGAAACAAGTTATTTCTTAATTTTGTAACTCTACTGGAAAATATGTATCATTACCCTTTCTTCTGAAAAAAATATTGATATCTTTTATAGCAATTGTTAACCTATTAATTAACTACTATGATAAAAATTGATTTCCATTAATAAATTGTAGATCAGTGTGTTGTCAATAACATAGAAGAAAGAATACTTTCAGCTAAAAAAGTTAAAAAGAAATTTCCTTTCTTCCTTCCTTCCTTTTCTTTCTCTGTCTCTTTTTTTTCTTTGCCATTCTATGTCATTGAACAGTCCACATTTTTTCCTCAGTGAGCTTTAATAGTTGTTTTCAAATGTGTTTATTTCTAGTCCAATTAAATGTCTTGCAAAATATCTTGTGTAGTATCTTTATTTGGTAGGCTTTCAGATCAATTGATAACTGAAAGAATGAATGAATGATTAACAAGCAGGATGGTAAGAACATACAAGCAACAGGTTAACTTTCACTTTCAGATTTGTCTGGTTAGCTGCAACATGGGAAAGTTATTAAGTGCTCTAACCCTCAGTGCTCTTTATTGAACAAAACTACTCCTTGTGCCTATCTTAAAAAAAATTTCAAATGTACTAATATAATTAGTGCATGGATAGCCACTGTTCATGCTGGACATAAAGTTAGTGTAATAAAGTTTCAGGAGCTCCAGTGATGTAGTGTTAAGGCATTTGGTTGCTGCTAAAAGGGCTAGGAGGCCACATCTTCTGACCTCCTCCAACCCCACAAGGGAAAGGCAGAATCACCATCAACAGGCCCAGTCTATTCCTGTGAGGCCAGACATGCTGCCTCCCTACAGCCCTTTCACCAACAATTCCTCCCAAAGCACCACCACCTCTCTCCTGGGTTCGATAATTCACGGCAGTGGCCACACAGAACTCACAGATTACAGGGTTTATTAGGGAAGCACCAGGCTACAATTCAAGTTCAGGAAAAATGCTCAGTCTCTCTCCCAGCCCACAGTCTCTCTCCTAACAGTCTCTCACAGTCTCTCTCCTAACTGAGTGTCCCTCAGTGTCTCACTCAGCAATGCATTCATGCCTCTTGTGTCTCTTTCCCTGCAGCACATGTCTCTTTCAACAGCACGTCTTCCTCAACCAGCAACCAGAGAGAGACTTCTGCCTCTAGGAGGCCTCTTTTTGAGCCTGGCAGAGTGGCCAAACTAACCAATCATAACATCAGAATTCTAAACACCTGAGAGAGAGCAGGAACCTCCCAGAACATTGCTTTGTGTTGTGCCCAACAGAAATACCCCAGGTGGATAATTTTACAATCAGGAGCTCCTCAGTTGCTCACAGCAAATTCCACCACAGAGTTTACAAAGTCTTATGGCTAGAAAAGCCATACCAGGTAATTTAGCACACTGCAGGCCACCCCCTGGCTTTTCTAGCTATTATTCCTTTTATACTTCAAAAATTCACATCCCCTTCACCATCAGTTTAAGAATAACCACACCCATGAAAGTGTGTAAGCCAGTCACTTCATGCCTTTATCTCCCCCCATTTTAGAGAGCCAATTTCTAATTTGTGCATCCCTATCAAACCAGTAGTGTGAGGAGACAAGCATGGTCCTTTCTCTCTGGAGGATCTTTTGTTCTGCTTGGAAACTTCTGGCATCTGGATCCATAAACAAGCAAAGTACAGCCCAGTACAAGTCATTAAATTGCAGCAACTTAACACCAGCTCAGTGTTAAACATCTTCCTCTTCATTTGTTTGGGTTCTGGTCAGCTCAGCCCTAGCCATCACAGATAGGTCATGGGTACCATCTGCCAAGTTTGGGAGTCACACTCTTCCCTTCACTTCAGACCAGCCAGCACCTTCTCTCACATCTTCAGTCCTCAGGGACTATTTCAATGCCCATAGGCTCACAACTCCTTGCACTTCAGACCAGCCAGCCTTTCCTCTCATCCCCAGCCTCTGTGGCCTAGGTTAAAGAGTACCAAACTCAGCCTGTTTCTTCTTTGCTGTACTTCCCCCATTTCCACTCAAGTGGACCCAGGTGGTCACAAACAAGTAGCATACAAGCCTATGCTTGCTGGCTTCCTTTAACTTTCAGTCCTGGAAGGGGTTTATCTCCTGGGCCTTGTCTTTCCTGCCTTGATGCTCCCAATGCCTATCTGCTTGTTCAAAATTCAAAAAGCCAAACAGTCATTTTTTTTCTTCAGGTCCTCTCTTCAAATGCAAATCTTCCATTCCCTCAGTAGTATTGGGTGGGGCTCAGGTTTTCTAACTAAACTCCTAGTACTCACCACACAGGGCTTAAAACAAAAGCCTGTGTTTCTTGGGCAAATTCTGTTTCTCCTTTTAACTTATCCAATCAAGTATCAGCTGAAGACTGACTTATACCTCTCTGTAATCCACACCCCATAATCATTTCTAATGTTCAAGCAGGTAAGAGAACATTTAATACCTGTAGTACATTTAGGTAAACACAAAATCCTTTGTAAGACATTCCAGGTTCATTTTTCACCTAGATTACAATCCCATTCTATGCATATGGTCTTGGGCCTTTGGCTGTGTGTAACCAAAAGCCTTAGTCTCTGGATCAATTATCAACTTTAATAGGTAACACCAACCAAAGTAACCACCTTAGAATCCAAAGTTTCACTTCCCAGGCCCCTTTCCTCTTTCTTTTACAAAATCTCATGCTTCTATGAGTCTGGAGCCACTGCAACAAATCCCACCGCTTCTGACATCAACTGCAAAAAGACAAGAAGGCCACATTTTCTGACCTCTTCCAACCCTACAAGAGAAAGACAGAATCACCATCAACAGGCCAAGGCCTATTACTGCAAGGCCAGACATGCTGCCTCCTTTTAGCCCTTTCACCAACCGTTCCTTCCAAAGCACCCACCACCTCTCTCCTGGGTTCGATAATTCACGGCAGTGGCCACTCAAAACTCACAGATTATGGGGTTTATTAGGGAAGCACCAGGCTACAACTCAAGTTCAGGAAAAATGTTCAGTCTCTCTCCCAGCCCACATTCTTTCTCCTAACAGTCTCTCACAGTCTCTCTCCCAACAGTGAGTGTCCTTCAGTGTCTCACTCAGCAATGCGTGTCTCTTGCATCTCTTTCCCAGCAGCACGTGTCTCTTCCAAGAGTGCGTGTCTCTTCCAGCAGCATGTCTTCCACAACCAGCAGTCAGAGAGAGACTGCTTCTGCCTCTAGGAGGTCTCCTTTTGAGCCTGGCAGAGTGGCCAAACTAATCAACCATGACCTCAGAATTCTAAGCACCTGAAAGAGAGCAGGAACCTCCCAGAACATTGCTTTGTGTTGTGCCCAACACAAATACCCCAGGTGGATAACTTTCACAATCAGGAGCTCCTCAGTTTCTCACAGCAAATTCCACCACAGAGTTTACAAAGACTTATGGCTAGAAAAGCCATACCAGGTAATTTACACTGCAGTTGCTAACCAAAAGGTGTATGGTTTGAACCCACCAGCTGCTCTGCAGTAGAAAAATGAGGTAGTCTGCTTCAGTAAGGATTTACAGCCTTGGAAACCCAACAGAAGTTACTATGAGTCAGAATTGACTCAATGGCAGTGAATGAGTGATTAAAGCTTATCTCACTCTTTCCCAGCCCACTTATATAGGTATATTTTTTAAAAAATCACATCAAAATTGTAGACTATTAAGGCAGAGTTTAATGTATATATTAACCTCTGCCCCCTTGGACCAATGACTTATTAATATTCTATACAATTATATATATAATTATATGTATATATTTTTACACATGTATATAATATACAATATTAATTAGTTATTAGTCCAAGAAGCGATATGATTAATCAGCTCCAGAACCTACTGCTTGCATGGAAGGTGGTTCTGTCAAGAAGACAGTTCTTCCTAGGCAAAAGCCTAGTTTTTACAGGGTCCACCCTATTTCATGCTGACTATAGTTAAATTACTTCAATTTTTAAATGAAGAAATCTGGATGTTTCATTATGTCTATGAAATCTGAGCACTCCGGTAGCATAGTGCCTAAGGCACTTGACTGCTAACCAGAAGACTGGCAGTTCAAACCCATCAGCCACTCCTCCGAAGGAAGGTTGGGCAATCTACTTCTGTAGTGACACTGCCTCGGAAACCCAAGGAGGGGTCGCTATGAGTCGGAGCTGACTGACTCGACAGCACATAACAACAACAACATGAAATCTGACCACCAGTAAATTACCTTTTCACTTGGATTTAATAGATTAAACATAACATTTCCGTATGTGGTACAAATAGTATCATAATAATATTTCTATTTTTTTCTAGGAAAATAGCTTGGATAAACTAACAAAAAGCAATATGTTACTTTCAGGAGAAACTGTAAAATCAAAAAAATAAAGAAAATCAGGAAAATGAAATAAAAAATAATTTAATTTTAATGTCAGACAAAATAGAATTCAAGGCTGAAAAACTTCAGAGTGAAAGATGGATAGTACATTTTGGTAAATATAAAAGCTTAAATATAAGAAATTATAAAATTGACACTAAAAACTATTCCAAGCAAACCCTGCCATTGAGTCAGTGCTAAGCCATAGTGACACTACAGGACAGAGTAGAACTACCCCATAGGGTTTCCGAGGTTTAAATCTTTATGGAAACAGATTGTTTCACCTTTCATTCTACCCACAGAGTGGCTGGTGGGTTCCAAACGATGAAATTTTGGTTAGGAGCCAAATGCTTTGACCACTACTCTACCATAGCCCTAATACTGGTTTTAGTGCATGGATAGGTATGTGGAAATTACTAACACATATTCAAAAATGTATATTTTTTTACTAATAAATGCAATGCCATCAGATTGAAGCTTAGCATAGATTGTTTTATTTCCTTATCGAAAATTCAGAAAATCATTAGCCTATTTAAAAGGTTAAATTAAGCATTGGAATATCAAATTAGGTGCTATTATGAGTCAGTAGATTTAACTCAAATGAAAATGAAAAATATAATTAACAGTTATATAAGCTGTGATAAAAGGCTAAATTAAAATAACTCTGTTTACATAAAAATTGATTATAATATTTTTGAAAGCCTCAATAAAAGCTTCTGATTTGTCAGAAGGAATTTAAGTGTACTGAAGGAATTGGTGAAAAACAGGCTCCAGGAACTGATGAACTACCCACTGAGATGTTTCAACAAATGGATGCAACACTGGAGGAACTTATTCATTTACTCAAAGAAATTTGAAATATAGCCACCTGGCCAACTGACTGAAAGAGATCAGTATTTGTGCCCATTCCAAAGAAAGAAAATTCAACAGAAAGTGGAAATTATGGAACAATATCATTAATATCACATTCAAGTAAAATCTTGCTGACGATAATTCAAAAATAGTTGCAGCAGTATATTGATGGGGAACTGCCAGAAATGTAAGCGGGATCAGAAGAGAACATGGAACAAGGGATCTCATTGCTGATGTCAGATGAATCTTAGCTGAAAGCAAAGGATACCAGATAGTTGTCTACCTGTGTTTTATTGACTATGCAAAAATACTCGACTGGGTGGATCATAACAAATTATGGGTAACATTGCAAGGAATGGGGATTCCAGAACATTCAATTGTACTCATGAGGAAACTGTACATAGACCAAGAGGTTGCCATTCAAACAGAATGCTTTAAAATCAGGAAGGATGAGTGCCAGTGTTGTTTCCTTTACCATGCTTATTCAATCTGTATGCTGAGAAAACAATCTGAAAAGCTGGAGTATATGAAGAAGGATATGACATAAGGATTGGAGGAAGAATCAGTAACAACCTGTTACTGACACATCCTTGCTTGCTGCAAGTGAAGATGACTTGAAGCACTTACTGATGAAGATCAAAGACTACAGTGTTCAGTATGGATTACACCTCAACATAAAGAGAATGAAAATCTTTGCAACTGGACCAATAAACAACATGACATTAAATGGAGAAAAGATTGGAGTTGTCAGGGATTTCATTTTATTTAGGTTCACAGTCAACATCCATTGAAGCGTTGTTGTTGTTGTTATGTGCCATTGAGTCGGACTCGACTCATAGCGACCCTTCCGTGGGTTTCTGAGGCAGTATCACTATGGAAGTAGATTGCCCCATCTTCCTTCCAAGGAGTGGCTGGTGGGTTTGAACCACCAGCCTTCTGGTTAGCAGTCAAGTGCCTAAGGCACTAGGCTCCCAGAGCTCCATTGAAGCAGCAGTCAAGAAATCAAACAATATATTACACTGGATAAATCTGCTGCAAAAGACCTCTTCAAAGTGTTAAGAAGCAATGATGCTGCTTTGAAGACTAAGGTGCCCCTGACCCAAGCCATGGTATTTTCAGTTGCCTCATATGCATGTGAAAGCTGGACAATAAACAAGGGAGATTGAAGAATTCAATCTTTGAATTCAATGCCTTTAAATTGTGATGTTGGTGAAGAATATTGAAAATACCTTGAACTGCCAGAAGAATGAACAAATCTGTCCTGGAAGAAGTGTATCCAGAATGTTCCCTAGAAGTGAGAATGGCCAGACTTCATCTCACCTATTTGGCCATGTTGTCAGAAAGGACCATTCTCTGGAGAAGGATATCATGCTTGGTAAAGTGGAGAGTCAGGAAGAAGGGAAAAGACCCTCAAGGAGATGGATTGACACAGTGGCTGCAATGATGGGCTCAAGCACAGCAAGGATTGTGAGGATGGCACAGGACCAGGCAGTGTTTCTTTCTCTTGTAAATAGGGTCACTATGAATTGGTGCCAACTTGACAGCACCTAACAACAAGAGTGTGAAATAAAATTTGGGCAAAAAAATTGTGAAAATGCACCCAAGCCCAAATGAAAATACTGATGTGTAACATATGATTATCCAATTTACAAAAAAATAGAAATAACAAGTTATATCAATATTATAGTTCTCTGATTTTCTACTCTATGTAATTTTTAAATTAATTGATAAAATTATATCATTTTGAATTAAATTGCCATTATTAAAATAATATTCAGTGTTGAAAATAATGCAGATGGCTTTTGAACATTTATGTGGTTATGGTGAGACTACAAACAAGTACAAAATATGTGAGATACAATTTAGTAATACATACCCAGAAACTGTATATGATTATGAATATATCTGTGTAATCAGCTTCCAAATTAAGAAATATAATGGGTTAATATTGTCCCTTGACTTTTGCAGATCTTTACAGAATTCCTATATAATACATATATTGCTAATATAGGATGTAAAGTAAAATATGAAAAAAATATGCTTTGAACTTATATCTACTGATTTGCATAATATGTCTATTATTCATTCCCACCATTTTTTAAGAATTCTGATGAGAATTAATAGCAATTGTTTCATAGAACATGCTGATTAAATAGCCTCAGCTCTGCAGTAAATTTGAGTGGCTTCTGTAGTTCCTGAACATCACTAAATCAAACATTTCCTCAAGACGCACAATCTTTCAAATTTCCTATGAACGCTACAAACATGACCGTGGTCATTCACAGCATAGCTACTGTTCAGGCAGTGTCGACCTTTTATATGTGCCTGGTCCCAACTCCAATAAATCTTATATATTAAAAATTCTAAGTACATAATATTTCATAATGACAAATGGGTACTATTTCGTGATGTGTATCAAAACATTATTATTGCTGCATTATTACAACACAGACATTTTAGTGTATCAGAAGTGATTCTTTCATGTTTTATTATGAAGAGAAAGTAATATGTACTATGTACTTAGAGAAACATTTGACTGAACAATGTTAGATATGAACCATACTTCACTATTTGATTTACATACAAACGCAACTTAAAGAAAGATTTTGGAATGTAATTTGTCTGGAATCCTGGAACTGCCTGTGTATAATATGGAATGATATGGTATTTACACAATGTCCATATCACATAATGTCCTATTTCACAGAACATGTGTGGGCATTAAGAGACGTACCCACCAGCCACTCCTCGGAAGGAAGGTTGGGCAATCCTACTTCCGTAGTGATACTGCCTCGGAAACCCAAGGAGGGGTCGCTATGAGTCGGGGCCGGCTCGACCGCAAACAACAACAACAACAATGGCTATATATTTATACCCATCTTACCCTCTTCTCCTTTATTTCAATAGAAGAGAGTTCCATTCTCCTCTAAGGATAACTTCATGTCTATTTTCTTTAATTTCCTCTCATAGCTTCTCAGAAACCTTACTTTAACAAATATCTTCTTCCTCTTAAAGGTCACAGAACTCTCTCAATTGGATCTTTCCCATCAGCTCTTAAGCATGATTAACTCTCTTCTGAGTTAAACATAAAATTGATCTTATTCAGTTTCTATCACCAACCTACATTGCAGATATCATTCTATTTCTTCCTTCCTATTCACAAATTTTTCCTAAAGTTGTCTCATAGAGGCATATCTTGCTTGATCATTAATTCAAATTTAGAAATCAGGCTATTCTTTATTTTTAGAACTGATTTCTAATTTCTGCTACTGAGCCCCCAGGCTGTCTTATGACAGATAACTTTTTTCAGTTAAATTTGGCCCAGTGATTAATGAATCAGTTTGAGTTGTATAAATTAGTCACAGTTTACTTAAAATTTTCCATTTTTATTTCATTCCTCAGATTCAGACTTTATATTCAGGAATAAAGGAAGTGGGGGTGAAGGGAAGTCATGCCCTCACTACTAAAGCAGTACCATATCTGAGAAGGGTTTGATCTATTTTATATTGTATGATCTGCTGTGGAAGGAGTCCGGGTAGCACAGTGGTTAAGCACTCAGCTACTAATGGAAAGGTCAGCAGTTAGAACGCACCGGCTGGAATGAAGAAGAAAGATGTTGCAGTCTGTCTCCATAAAAATTACACCCTTGGAAAGAGAATGGGACAGTTCTACTATATCAATAAGGTTACTATGAGTCAAAACTAACCTGATGGTTAACTTTCTCTAAAATTGTATTCTACTATCCCAAGTGAGAAATTAGAGAATAGGAGTGAAAATGAAAATATATTTTTGTTTACAGAAGATATTCAATGTCCTCTTGACTCTACATTTCAAAAGCCAAAATGTTGACATATCTCTTTTCTTATCTTCAGAAATTACACACCCAATCCCTCAATCTTGTAATACATGGTAAAAGTATTCTTGTATCCTGCATGGATAATAGTTCCAGGAATATAAACATTCAGGGCACATTTTTAAGTTCCATGTTGCTTCATTTCCCTGCTCCTTATTTTTATCATTTTATTTACCACTCACTCCTTTATTAACTTTAATTAATCCATTTTCTACTACAGAACTGCAATAAAATGGTAGGAAATAGAGTGGATAAGGTTCAGTGTCCCTGAATACATTTCAATTACACTTTCATCACCATCCCCTCCATTTTTTGAAATTGTTTTATTATGAACAACTTCCAACATACATGAAAATAAAATAATGTAATAAATGTCTGAGCCTCTATTACCTAGCTTCAACATTTATCAATTCATGCTCAGTCTTGTTTCATATATACATTCTCATACCCTCCCTTTCCATTGGGTTATTTTTAAACTAATTGTAGACAAATATTATATCATCAGTTAATATTTCTATTTTTATTTCTGAAACAAAAATTACTCCTTTTATGATTTTTACTATAATATATTAACATATTCAAAATAATTTATAGTTCCTTGTTATATGTGGGAGCTCTGGTAGCATAGTGGCTAAGACACTTGCCTGCTAACCAGACGGCTGGTGGTTCAAACCCACCAGCCACTCCTCGGAAGGAAGGTTGGGCAATCCTACTTCCGTAGTGATACTGCCTCGGAAACCCAGGGAGTGGTCGCTATGAGTTGGGGCCAACTCAACGGCACATAACAACAACAATGTTATGTCATCACACATCCATTACTCAAAGTTATCCCATTATGTGATGCATATTTAAGATTATTTTTTTCACTTTATCCAAGCAAAGAGCATATATCACAATTTGTTAATCTCTTAAGTGTTTTTCAATCTATACATTCTTGTCTTGCTTTTCTAAAATTTCCTTTGCAATTTATTTGTTGCAGAAACTGATCACATTTTTTTTCCATCTCTAAGCAATAATTTTTTTTTCCTTTTGCAAATTACTGACACATTATTCATTTGGATTCCCTCTTATTTTCTGGCCACTCCTTTTTTCAATCTTACTATTTTGCTACCTAACCTCATTAGGGAATTACTCTCTGCAGAATCAAAGAGAATTGTATAATATCCAAGATCCATATTGTACTATTTACCTAGTGCCACTCTAACAGAAGATACTACAAATGGGATGGCTTTAACAAACAGGTATTTACTCTTATAATTTTGGGAGGCTAGAAGTCCAAGTTCTAAGTGCCAGGCTGTAGAGGCTGTGTGAAAGCCCCTCGACCTTGGGCTTTAGCTCTACATCTTGCTCCTGGCCCACTGAAGCTAGAGGCATCTCTTCATTCAGGCAGCTACTTGCTGCTGAGATTAACAAAACCAAAGTTGACAAATGAAAAAACACAGTCCCTATATTACCAAACCACATGGCAGGCTACTCATTCAAGTCCATTGGAAGTCCCAAGATTAGCAGAGCACAGCATAACCACAACTTGGCTACATGTAGCGTTCAAACACACCATAAACTGCAGACCATTCTCAAAGATTCTCCCTACAGATGGAAAGCAGGCTACGTCCCTAAAGCAGCTACTCAGCTGCTTGTGGTAGATCCCACCATGGAGTTGGTCACTAGTCTCACCATGGGGAATATACCACCAGCTGCCCAATCACTCAACCAGGCCCAACCAAGTTGACACACAACCTTAACTGTCATAAACATCAAACAAAAAAAAAAAAAAAAAGGAAAATATGGATGTGGACAAGGTAAAAAAAAAAAGTAGCTCAGAGAGAATGGAAAAATTATTTTGTTGGACCAATCAGCAGTGTCTACTGTAGACCAATTCTCAGTACGCACATGTATCACTCCAAATACAAAAAAAAAAAGTGAGAGAGAATAAAAGATTTATATTAATTCATAGTGTTTATACTATCTTCTCCATGGGGGGAGGAAAGGTGAAAATTTGTGATATTCTGATATGTGCTATGTAGAAAAAATAAAATACGTAGGAAAGGGATAAGAATGTTGGGAGTGTCTCCCTGAGAAATCGTCATTTGAGTAGAGACATAAAAGTAGGTGAAAGATCAATACAGCAGTAAATGTGCATAAAGTGATTCCAGGAAGAAGGCAAGTGCATGCTGATCGTGTGGAAGGAGAAGTATGGAGGCCAGGCTGACAGGAGTACAGTAAGTGAGGGACAAACTCTAATATATGAAGTTCAAGAAGTAAAGATAGATTTTAAAGTGAAAATAGAAGCTTAGCTTTTGATATTATGTTCAAGATTCCTATTAGGCATCCAAGTGAAGATATCAAGTAGGCAGGTAGATTTTTCTGGCTTGGGAATGTAAAGTTGAGAGCTGTCAGCCTGTAAAACTGAGAGCTGTCAGTTTCATAATGAGATCATTATGAAAATGAAGGGAGATAGAAAAGAGGTCTAGAGAAGGAACCAAGACAGTACAGGGTTAAAAGATCTGAGAGATGAAGAAGCAGTAGGAATGAAGATCAAAAAACTGTTAAATAAGAAGAAAAAATAAAAAATAAATAAAGTAATACAAATAAAATAAAAGCTTATTTATTTTTTATCACACAATATATCCCACTGTATGTTTACTGCAGTTTGTTTATCCATTTACCTATTAAAATATGCCTTGATTGCTTTTAACATTTGGCAGTTATGCATAAAGCACCTATAATCATCAATGCACAGGTCTTTATGTAGTCATATGTTTTCAAATAAATAAACTAAATACCAAGGAATACAAGTGTTGGATCACAGGGTAATACTATTTTCAGTTTTGTACATAGCCACTAAAATATTTTCCATAGTAGATATACCATCTGTCATGGATTGAATGGTCTCCCAAAAAAATAGTTGTGAACCTGGCTGGGCCATGATTTTCAGTGGTTTGGTAGTTATGTAATGATGTAGTCACCCTCCACAGTGTCCTCTGATGTGATCAATCCTGATCCTATATAAGAGGATGAAGGTGGGATGCAATACCCTTAACCAGGTCATAGCCATGGTCTGATGTAAGGGAAGTTTCCCTCCTGTGTGGCCTGGATCACCTTCTATCTTACAAGAGATGAAAGAAGAGAGTAGTGAGTGGAAAGAGAGGAACCTAGTACCACCAAGAAAGAAGAGCAAGGATTGGAGTACATCCTCTGGACTCAGGGTCCCTGTCCTGATAACCTGCTAGAACCAGGAGACACAGAGAGGGAAAGTTTTCCCCTCAAACTGGCATTCTAAATTGGGACTTCTAGCCTCCTAAACTGTGAGAGAATAAATTTCTGTTTGTTAAAGCTGTCCACTTGTAGCATTTGGTACTGAGAGTGGGTTGCTGCTCTAACATAAACATAAAATGTGGAAACAGTTTTGGAATTGGGTAATGAGTAGAGACTAGAAGAGTTGAGATGCCTAATAGTAAAAGTCTAGCTTGCCTTGAAGAGATTATTTGTAAAATTACAGATGTCAAAGGCAATCCTGGTGAGGGCACAGAAGGAATTGAAAACTGTAACATCAGAGATGGTACAGATGGAGAGAAGCAGCAACACAGAAGTGGCAGCCGCAGAACTAGGAAACCTATGCAAGACGGTGTGGGAACTGACCCACAGAGAAAGAGAACTGAGTGTCTTTGGGCAAGAGGCTTCCTGACAGAGAAAAATGTGGTATTTTTGTTATAGCACCATGAGATAACTAACATATCATCTTATATTCCAACCAGCAATGAGTGAGAGTTCTTGTTACTCCTCCTCATCATCAACGTTTGGTATTGGTATTATTTATTTATTTATTTTAGCTATTCTAAAGTTGTAGTGCCTAAGGCACTTGCCTGCTAACCACAAGGCTGGTGGTTCAAACCCACCAGCCACTTCATGGAAGGAACGTTGGGCAATCTACTTCCATAGGGATACTACCTCGGGAACCAAAGGAGGGGTCGCTGAGTCGGGTCCAACTCAATAGCACATAACAACAACAACATTCTAAAGTTGTATAGTAGTTTCTCATTGTTGTTTTAATTTGCTACTTCCTAATACCAGATAATGTTGAGAATATGTCATTTATTTATCTATCTATTTATTTATTTATTTACTTACTTACTTATTTATTTATTTATTTTTGCCACCTTTTTAGTTACCTAGTGCTGCTCTAGGAGCTCTGGTAGCATAGTACCTAAGGCTACGACCAGAAGGCTATGACTGCTAACCAGAAGGCCAGAAGGCTGGTGGTTCAAACCTACCAGCCACTCCTCAGAAGAAAGACGGGACAATCTACTTCCATAGTGATACTGCCTCAGAAACCCAAGGAGGGGTTGCTATGAGTCGGTTCTGACTCGACGGCACATAACAACAACAACAACAGTGCTGCTCTAACAGAAATACCACAGGTGGATGGATTTAACAAATAGGAGTTTATTCTCTTACAGTTTTGGAGTGTAGAAGTCTGAGTTCAAAGTGCCAAGCTCTAGTGGCTGGGTGAAAGGTCCTCAACCTTGGGCTTCAGTTCTACCTCTTGCTCCTGGCCCCACAGGAGCTAGTGGTCTCTTCACTCAGGCAGCTGCTGCTGGGTGCTGAGGCTAACAAGCCCAAGGCCGACAAATAATATGGCACAGTCCCAATATTACCAAACAACACAGTGTGCTATTATTTCAAGTCCAGAGACAATCCCAAGATCAGTAGGAAACATGGCAGGCTGCTAAATGAAGACTCAGTTACCTGCAGAGTCCAAGTGTGCCAAAAAGCTGCAGATCATTCCCTTATGTACTGGAAGCCGACCACATAAGGAATAAGGAAGACCACAGAGGAATTGATGCATTTGAATTAGGGTGTTGATGAAAAATATTGCATATACCACAGAAGAATGGACAAATCTGTTTAGGAAGTTCATCCAGAATATTCCTTGGAAGCAAGAATGGTCAGACTTTGTCATGTTGTGAGATAGAACCAATCCATGGAGAAGGATATCATGCTCAGTAGAGAGTGAAAAAGGAAAGATTGGCACTGACTCGGATTGATACACTAAGCCATATTATTTGTATTCTTTTGCCATTTCTCCTATTAAGCTCTTTACATTAAATCTCTTTTACCTGTTTGGTTCTTTGTATACTTTCATTTTGATATGCTTTCTGTCTCACAAATTGTATGTTGAACTTCTAAATAATATCTATGCTTTATCATTGTCTTCTCACACTGGATCTGCAGATACAGGAGATATAGGAATATCTGTAAATCACTAAGTGACTGCCCAAGCTGATGAAGGACCTATATGCTCGTCATTCTTGCTAAAGAGCACAAAGCTTGCTCATCCTGGCAGTTCCTCATACTGAGATCATTTAAATGACATCTCTCTATTTCTAACCACTGCCTCCTGGCATGCTTTTTCTATAGTTTCAAGACTGATAACCTAGCCATATGGCTCCCAAACTTGCATTATTTTGCTTAGCTAACAGAGCAATTTCAAGTAAGTATTTTAATGTATATTTGTGAAATAAATACCACCCTTTTTCACTTAATCCTGATTTTATCTTTATGGATATGAAAATAGAAGATGAAAGAGAGCACATTATGCAGTGTTAACCTAATTTTGTATTCAAATCACATTCATTTGCAATCGAATTCATTGATTATAGTTCCTGCTATTTACTTCTTCCTTCCTGAAACATAATCAAAATCCATTTGGTACCCCCACCTTTTTAAATCTCATATTGGGCCTCTCCACTTTTCCTGCGTCCTTCCTGGCTGCCCTGTTCCAACACACCTAGGAACATATGTCCTCCATTTGACAATTCTGCATTTTGTTTGGATTTTTTAACACAGATATTCAAGGCAGAAAGGGGGAAAGAATTGTAGCATAATTTTGTGAGGGATACTCTCCCTTCAATAAAATAATGGACTATAATTTACATTTCGTTAATTTGCAGTTCTTTAAGTCTTTTAAAAAGCACTTTTTCCAGTCTGACTCTCCTTAAAGAGTTCTGAGTGAATTTGATAGTAAAGTTTGAGACTTAGATGTAAGGATTTTTAAGGACCAAGTAAGTTATCTCCTGAAATATAAAACATATTTCCCTTAATCACTAAAATACCATATGACAAAGCATGCTGTTTTTTTTTTTTTTTTAATCTTTTTATTCCAATTTGAGTGAAATTTTACAAAGCAGATTTGTTTTACATTCCACAGTTCCCAAACATTTTGTTTTGTAACACTGATTATATTACCCAAAATGTAACAGCTCTCCCCACTACTTCCCTGTGGTCACCCTTTCCCTGTGTTCTTCCTGCCTATGCAGCAAAATATGCTTTTAAAGAAAATGCCAGTGACAAAAATGTTTTATCCTATGTCAAATATCACAATAGTACACATTTTCTGCAAAATAGCATCCTTTTTAATCAAACCAACATGATAGATAATACCAGGGCCCATATATACTGATAATACTGCTAGATATATAAATTAACATGATTTATTATTTTATTATAAATACTGTTTGATACTAGTATTTATGTGCAACAGATCTTCTTTAACTACAACTGAGGTTTTTCTCAAAAATAACCTTACTACTTCTATTTATTCTTACTTTTTCTGGAGGGTGCAATATATGTTTCAAACAATTAAGGAAACAAATATATATTCACAGTATACTACACTTAAAACTTATATATAAAAGACAAAGTTATTGAAAAAGCAATTGAATTTAGTGCTTAAGGTTCATTCCGACTCACAGGGACCCCCACTCGGTTTCTGAGGTGGTGAGTCTTTACAGAAGCCGATGGCACCATCATCCTCCTGCACAGCCTCTGGTGATTCTGAACCACCAACTTTCTGCTTAGCAGTCAGATGCCTTCGGCACTGCACCACCGAGCTCCTTATATATAAAAACCACCCTTATTAAAGATGCAATCTAATTTACGGCTTTATGTTCATAACGTATATATCAAATTGTTGTTGTTGTTGTTATGTGCCGTCGAGTTGGACCTGACTCATAGCGACCCTTCCTTGGGTTTCCGAGGCAGTATCACTACGGAAGTAGATTGCCCCATCTTCCTTCCGAGGAGTGGCTGGTGGGTTTGAACCGCCAGCCTTCTGGTTAGCAGTCAAGTGCCTTAGGCACTATGCTACCAGAGCTCCCATATATCAAATTAGAACCAATAATTATTGAGGCTAGGATGAAATTTTTAACTTTAAGACAATAGGCATCATCATTTAAGTAACACGGTCAGCTTTGGCACAGGAATCTAAAAAGAATGAAATGGAATTATACTTCATGCTTGAATTTATTATCCTTGGAAGATAAAATGATTCATTTTTGTTTGGAACAGCAAGCTAAACTCTAACTTTTCCATTAAAATCCTTCTCTTTATAATCACTCCTTATAGGAATGAAAAAAAAACTGTATTAGAACATAATCCAATAAATGAGTTAGTGGTGACACATCCTAAGAAGAAACTGACAGACATTTGATTTTTTATGTCTGAAAATCCTGTCAACACCCACATTTTTGGCCTATACATGGTCTCTGGGCTGCAGTCAGAGCCATCTGTCTGTGTGGCAAACTGCCTATTCATAAATTGATTGGACCATTTCATCAGGGCACAAATGCCAAGGAATAATAACTACAAAAGAGCAAATTATATATCTCCCCAACTGCTGCTGTATCTGTAGGAAACTCACATTCACTGCTATACTGTCATAGATGATGCTGCCATCTAATCTACACAAAGTAACTTCCTAAAGAAAAGCATGATGGAGACGTTTTAGGTTACTTAAAATATCCAACTAAAAGTAACAACCAGGAATAATTTATGAAGTGTACATTCAGATCAAAAGTTAAGAACATATTTATAGCAAAATAACTTTAAAATGACAGCCATAGTCTTAATAAAACCGTGAACTCTTTCCACATGGGACAACAGTCAGAATTATAGTAAATATTTTAAAGGGAAAAGGAAACGTGTGTGTATGTATGTGTTTCTTTATTTGAGTGTGTTTGAGTTTTCATAAGAGTAACTTACAGGAAATAAATTATTACATTTATATTGTTTTAAAAATAAATTATTTAAATGAATATAATGCATATATACTTTGTAATTCATTTTGTCATTATTTGAGTGTGTGTTGTGAAAATTCACAGAAAGATTTTGTATGCATGCCAATTGCATAATATGTTCATTCATTTTATTTCCCTAAATATATTTACATTGAACAGAACATGAAAAGAATAATATTTTAGAGTGATCTATAAAATTAACTGACTCATTAATTGTTTCTTACTTTATACATCACTTTTTTTCTTTGCAAAAATATTCTAAATATAGCACCCTTGTTGTCCATTTCCACAGATAGAAGGCATATTTTGCATTACTAAGTCATTATTGTTGCAAAGCCTAAAGAATTTATGTAGGTTAGTAATATAGACTTTTACTGTTGACTGTAAAAGGGGTATATGTAGTTTTTATACATTCACTGACAATTGAAAATGAAGTTTTCGATATGATAATTAATACAATAGCATACTGGTGACAATGGAAAACAACCAAGAAAAAAGATAATTTTTAATTTATCATGTGGAATCCTGGCATCAGGTCATAATGAAAGCACTCAACTCTTACCGTTGTAGGATTTTCAGTGCCCCTGCAAGATCAATCAGTATCTGTACTACACAACTTTACTTTTTCATTAAAAATAATGCCCTACAGAGAAATAAAATACATTAGTATTGCTAAGTCAGCAACACTTTGTGAGGCTAAACCTTTTTAAAAATTAGATGTGTGTCCTACCTTGAATGACCCAGAAGTTTTAATTTAATGACACAATTACCTGAAACATGAAGCCAATAACTCAGGAGAGAAATCTAAAATTCAGTTTTCAGATCTCTTTTCGTGTCTACTAGATGGATTGACACAGTGGCTGCAACGATGGGCTCAGGTATAGCAAGAATTGTGAGGCTGGCACAGGACAGGGCAATGTTTAGTTCTGCTGTACATAGGGTTGCTATGAGTCGGAGCCAACTTGATAGCACCTAACAACAACTTTTCGTGTGATAGTTTTTCTTCTTGTATCAATGGAAACGTTCATTCCAGAATGACTATTTTAAGCTATAAACTATTGATACTGAGCTCTCCATGTAAATCTCACAAAAACGCATCAGAGACTAAAGCTTGTTATCAGGTGGTCTCATTTCTGGACATTTATGGATAACTTACTGTGTTCTACCTTCTTTAGTTTTAAGATTCATAAGACAATACTGAAAGGCCTTAAATTCCTGAAACCTCATAGGAGAGATAAACTTATGCATATGTGCCAAATATTAAAATGTGGAATTCATCATAAAAGAGAAATTATGTTCTATGAGAATTCAGAAGATATCCAACTGAAAGGGGAAAAAAAAATTCTTCATAGGGAGAATTTTGCATTTAATACTTGGCTTTGGATATTAATTTGGCCTACTTAAAAAGGAGTATGGGAACTCTGGTAGCATAGTAGCTAAGACACTTGCCTGCTAACCAGATGGCTGGCGTTCAAACCCACCAGCCACTCCTCGGAAGGAAGGTCGGGCAAGTCTACTTCCGTAGTGATACTGCCTCGGAAACCCAAGGAGGGGTCGCTATGAGTCGGGCCGACTTGATGGCACATAACAACAACAACAACAACAACAAAAAGGAGTATAGACGTATACAACAGAAAACCCCAGTTAGCCCCCACCACTACACTATTAAGCACAGAATAATAAGAATAACAAGCGATAGCATTCTACCACTGTAGGGTGTGTTGTAAATGTGGAGAGAGGTCCACTTTGGGACACTGGTGCACGTGGAAGATTGAAAGTCAAAGGTAAAGCAGGAACATTAATTGAAAACAAAACAAAGTCCCAATGTTTTGACATTCCTAGCTGAACAATATAAGTTGAAAGGAATTTTAAGCCATGATATATTGAAAACAACCATTGCAACAACAACCTCCAACCCCTACTCAACTCTGGAGTGTTGTTGTTATGTGCCATTGAGTCGAACCCAACTCATAGCAACCCCTCCTTGGGTTTCTGAGGCAGTATCACTATGGAAGTAGATTGCCCAACCTTCCTTCTGAAGAGTGGCTGGTGGGTTTGAACAGCCAGCCTTCTGGTTAGCAGTCAAGTGCCTTAGGCACTATGTTACCAGAGCTCCTAACTCTGGACTAGACTGACTCAATTTCCACAATATCAGTCAAGCAGAAAAAATAAGTATGAATACTATTTACCTCAGTCTCTGGTGATCTAAACAAAATAGTCAGCATTCAATATAAAATTATAGGGCATAAATAAAAGCAAGAAAAATAAACTCACTTTGTGTGTGCATGTGTGTGTTGTGTAGCAGGTCATTTAGTACTCCTCAGAGAAATTGTGTGGGTAGATACTATTGTTATATTCCCACTTTGAGAATGGAGAAACTGAGGCATAGAGTGGCAGTCCTGCCCAAAATCACAGCTCTCAAATGATAGGCCAGATTGTTTGAAGGAATTATTTGCAGTCTGATGTACAGGTGTGAGCTATTTGGCCATCAGAGGTAATCCACATGGAAGCTGCTTGTAGTCAGACAGCATCTCTGGTATCAGCCCCATTTAGCTTCCAGGAGTCTCCCTGGTGCCCACAACCTCATTGATTTTCCTATCTGATGCTTTCTTTCCTGGTTCCACCTACCATCTGGACCTGTCCTTCCAGTCAAGTGGCTGCCCCTGGGACAGCCCCTCTACCTTCTCTTTCAGGGACCCCAGTCTAGCTGGGCTTGTCTCCTGCACCTGCTCAGTCATCACCAACTCATCCCAGCCTGGCCCTATGTAGAGGTTATGTCTCTCTGGGAGTCATGAGCTGGATTTTCCTCCTAGCCAGGCAGCTGTGTTCATTCCCACCAGCTCTCCATGACCCATCCTGCAGTACGGGAATGGCTGGCTATAAGGTGCCTAGCTCAGGGAAGACCTGGCCTTGAACAGACAGAAGGAACCTTGCCAGGCTAATTCTCACCTACCTGCCTAGCTCACCTTTGGGCAGTCCACACATACTCCCCTCCCCAGGTTCCTCATCTGGATATAGGAATATTATCTCCTATTTCTGTATCTTGCTTTCCCACAGTTCCAATCTGACTTCCAATACCTACTCCTCCTGTCCACATTCCTTCCTTTCCTGTCCATATCCTGACCTGACCCTTGCTCCTGCAGGGGAGTAGGAATGATAGGAAAGTACTTCCAGTGGGCAGAGCTGCTTGTGGTTCTCTGTACATATCCAGGGATAACTAAGGATCCTGCATCATGCTTCTTGAGATAGCTATCCCATGTCTTTTTTTTTTTTTTCTTTCTTTCTCCCCACCCATCCCTGGTAACCAACAAAGAAAGTTCCTTCCATATATAAACAATTCAACTCACTTACAAGAGAAAAAGCAAATAATAAAACCAGATTCAGAGATAGAATCATGTGTTGGGATGATCATATAAAGAATTTAAAAGAACTGTGATTAACAAGTTAAGTGTTCTAGTAGAAAGACAGAAAATATTAGTGAATTTTACTGGGGAAAAAATCTGTAAACTGGAAGATAGGTCATGAGAAATTGCCCATACGGAAATATATAGAGAGAAAGAGCATAAAAAGAAATAAAGGAGAGCACCCAAAAGCTGTGGGACGATACCAAACATTTTAACATGTATGTCAATGGATTATAGAAGAAAAGGGAAAGAAAATTAAGAAGAAATATTTAGAGCTAATAATCAATCATTTCCCAAAAATTATGAAAGACATAAACATATAGATTCAAGAGTCATAGAGGAACCCAAGCAAGATAAAAACACACATACACTCAAAACACCTATTCAACTCATGTATAAACTGCTAAAAATCAAAGACATAGAAAACTCTTCAAGGCCCAAACCCTTTGCCATTGAGTTGATTCCAACTGACGGTGACCCATGTGTTACAGAGTAGAACTAAGTTCCATGAAGTTTTCTTAGCTGTAATCTTTATAGAAGCAGATTATCAGATCTTTCTTCTGAGATTCCTTAACCATAAAACAAATTCACTGCCTGTAGAGTTGATCCTGACTTATAGAGACTGCTTCTTGGGTTTCCAAGGCGGTATCTCTACGAAAGCAGATTGCCCAAGCTTCCTTCTGAGGAGTGCCTGGAGGGTTTGAACAGCTAGCCTTCTGGTTAGCAGTCAAATACCTTAAGCACCATGACACCTGAGTTCCCTTAGATGAGTTCAAATTGCTAACCTTTTAGCTAGTAGCCAAGAGGAAATGATTTGTGCTACCAAGGGACTACAAATATAACTGTAGGATACATTAATAATAGCATTGTGTGGTCAAATATATGAGCACTAAAATGTTGTGAGAAATTGATGAATTTCTCTAGAAAATATTCTGCTTGTTCTTAAGGATTTGAAAACAAAAATATATTTGATATAAGGCAAATAATTGTTTCCTAAGCATTCCTAAACATAAATTAATAAACAGAACATGGAATGTACTAAGTATGACTCTAAGAAAATTGAAAGTTGTCAAAAATGAAGTGGAACACATAAAGACTGATATCCTAGGCATTAGTGAGCTGAAATGGACTGGTTTGGGCCATTTTGAATCAGAGAACCATACGATCTACTATGCCTAGAATGACAAATTGAAGAGTAATGGCATGGCATTCATCATCACAAAGGATGTTTCAAGATTTGTCCTGAAGTACAATGTTGTCAGTGGTAGGATAATATCCATACGCCTACAAGGAAGACCCATTAATACGACTATTATTCAAATTTAAGCACCACCCACCAAAGCCAAAGATGAGGAAATTGAAGATTTTTATCAACTTCTGCAGTCTGAAATTGACCAAACTTGCAATCAGGATGTGTTAATTGTAACTGGTGACTGGAATGCAAAAGTTGGAAACAAAGAAGAATCACCGGTAGTTGGAAAATTTGGTCTTGGTGACAAATAATGCTGGAACTCATGTGGTAGAATTTTGCAAGACCAACGAAGTGTTCATTGCAAACACTTTTTTTCAACAACACAAAAGGCAGCTGTACATGTGGACTTCACCAGATGGAACACACAGGAATCAGATTGACTACTTCTGTGGCAAGAGGCGATGGAGAAGCTCAATAACTTCAGCCAAACCTAGGCCAGGAGCTGATTGTAGAACAGACCATCAACTGCTCATATGCAAATTCAACTTGAAGTTAAAGACAATTGGAACAAGTCCACAAGAGCCAAAATATGATCTAGAATATCTCTCCTGAATTTAGAGACCATCTAAAGAATGGATTTGATGCATTGAACACCAGTGACCAGAAACCAGAAGAACTGTGGGATGACATCAAGAGCATCATCCATGAAGAAAACAAGAGGTCACTAAAAAGACAACAAAAGAAGAGAAGACCAAAATGGATGACAGAAGAGACTCTGAAACTTGCCCTTGAGTGGAGAGTAGCTAAAGCAAATGGAAGAAATGACAAGATAAAAGAATTGAACTGAAGATTTAAAAGAGCAGCTTGAGAAGACAAAACCAATTACTATAATGAAATGGGCAAAGACCTGGAGTTAGAAAACCAAAAGGGAAGAACAGGCTCACCATTTCTCAAGCTGAAAGAATTGAGAAAAAAAATTAAGCCTCGAGTTGCAATATTGAAAGATTATAAGGGCAAAACATTGAATGTTTTTGTACATCAAAAGAAGATGGAAGGAATACACAGAGTCACTGTACCAAAAAGAACTGGTCGATCTTCATCCATTTCAGGATGTAGCTTATGATCTAGAACCAGTGATTTTGAAGGAGGAAGTCGAAGCTGCAATGAAGGAATTGGCAAAGAACAAGGCTCCGGAAACTGACAGAATACCGATTGAGATATTTCAACAAACAGATGCCCCACCGGAGGTACTCACTCAGTTATGCCAAGAGATTTGGAAGACAGCTATCTGGCCAAGTGACTGGAAGAGATCCATATTTGTACCCATTCCAAAGAAAGGTGATCCCACAGAATGTGGAAATTATAGAACAATATCATTAATATTGCATGCAAGTGAGATCTTAATGAAAATAATACAAAAACATTTGCACCAGTATACTGACAGAGAATTTCCAGAGGTGCAAGCTGGATTCAGAAAAGGACGTGAAACAAGGGATATCATAGCTGCTGCCAGATGGATCTTGGTTCAAGGCAAAGAATACCAGAAAGATGTTTACTTGTGCTTTGTTGACTATGCAAAGGCATTTGATTGTGTGGATCATGACAAATTATGGATAACATTAAGAAGAATGGGAATTCCTGAACACCTGATTGTACTCATGAGGAACCTGTACCTTGACCAGGAGGCTGTCAAGGAACAAGGGGACACTGCATAGTTTAAAATCAGGAAGGAAGTGTGTCAGTGTTGTATCCTTTCCCCATACTTATTCAATCTGTATGCTGAGCAATAATCTGAGAAGCTGGACTATATGAAGAAAAAGGTGACATCAGCTTTGGAGGAAGAATCATTAACAACCTGAGATACACTGATGATACAACTTTGCTTGCTGAAAGTGAGGATGACTTGAAGCACTTATTGATGAAGATTGAGGAACACAGTCTGCAGTATGGATTACATTTCAATATAAAGAAGGCAAAAATCCTCAGAACTGGACCAATAAGCAGCATCACGATAAATGGAGAAAAGATTGAGGTTGTCAAAGAATTCACGTTGCTTGGTTCTACAATTGATGCCAATGGAAGCAACAGTCAGGACATTAGATCACATGTATTTCTGGGCAGGTCGGCTGCGAAGGAACTCTTTCAAGTGCTGAGGAGCAAGGATGTCTCCTTGAGGACTAAGGTGTGCCTGACATAGGCCATGATATTTCCAATCGCCTTGTATGCATGTGAGAGCTGGACAATGAATAAGGAAGACTGAAGAAGAGTTGATGCTTTTGAGTTGTGGTGCTGGTTGAGAATGCTGAAGGTACCATGGACTGCCAAAAGAATTTACAGATCTGTCCTGGAAGAAGTACAGCCGAGGCTCCTTGGAAGCAAGGATGGTCAGACTTCATCTCACCTACTTTGGTCATGTTGTCAGAGGGGACCATTCCCTGGAGAAGGATGTCATGCTTGGTAAGTTAGAGGATCGACGAAAGAGGGGAAGGCCTTCGATGAGATGGATTGAGATCGTGGCTGTGACAATGGGCTCAAGTATAGCAAGGATCATGGAGCTCGTGAGGGATTGGGCGGTGTTTCATTCTACTGAGCATGAGGTTGCTATGAGTCGGAATCGACTCGATGGCACCTAACCACAACCACAACAACAAGCATGTGACTTAATATTGTTAAATTTATCATAATTCAGACAGTTTATTAAACATTCGTTTTGGCTATTTATTGTATAGTCACAAAGGCAACTGAGATATTTCCATTCAATATAAGTCAGAAATGATACATTATTTTATGAATATTAAAATGCTTGTTATTAAAAAGTAAGGGTTTTGTTCATGCCAAACCCACTAAACATATTAATCAACATCAATATTTTTTCCAATTGAAGTAGTGTCTTCACTTAATGATTTCAAAAGATATGTCACCCTTGTAATAATTATCCATTCCTGACAATACTTTGGAAATCAAAAGAAATGTGGACTGTACAACAGGGATCCTAGGGAAAAAATAATGTTGTTGTTAGGTGCCATCAAGGCAGCTCTGACTAGTAGTAACCCTGTGTACAACAGAACGAAACACTGCCTGGTCCTGCGCCACGCTCACAATCCCTGTTACATTTGAGCCCATTGTTGAAGTTACTTTGTCAATCCACCTTGTTGATGGATTGGAATCTTGTTCCCCTCATTGATTCTCTATTTGGTGAAAAATAGACCTTTCTAAGCCTGCTATCCTTCTCCAGGGACTGGTCCCTTCTGACAAAGTGATCAGAGAAGGGGGAAACGAAATCTGGCTGTTTTTTCTTCTAAGAAACATTTGGCTGTACTTCATCCAAGACAGATTTGTTCATTCTTCTGGCAGTACATGGTATTTTCAATATTCTTCCCCAACACCACAAAGAAAATCTATCAGTTCTGCTCTGGTCTTTTGTATTTATTTTCCAGCTTTTCGCATGCACAGAAAGTGATTGAAAATACCATAGCTTGGGTCAGGTGCACCTTAGCATTCAAAATAACATCTTTGCACTTTAATCCTTTAAAGAGTTATTTTACAGCATATTTACCCAGTGCAGTACATCTTCTGATTTCCTAACTACTACTTCCATGCACATTGATTGTAGATTCTCTTAAAGTAGAATCCCTGACAATATCAATATTTTCTCCTTTAATCCTAATTTTGCTTATCAGTTCTGTTTGAGGACTGTAGTTCTGTTTATGTTGAGACGGAATCCAGAGTGATGGCTGTAGTCTTTGACCTTCATCAGTAAGTGCTTCAAGTCTTCTTCACTTTTAACAAGAAAGGTTGTGTCATCTTTATATTTCAGTTTGTTTGTAAGTCTTCCTCCACTCCTGCTGTGTTCTTCTTCATATAGTCCAGCTTCTTGGATTATTTGCTTAGTGTAGAGATTGAGTAAGTATCCGGAAAGGATACAGACCTGAAACACACCCTTCCTGATTTTAAACCATGTAGTATCCCCTTGTTTTCTCAAATAACTCTCTCTTGGTCTATGTACAGGTTCCTCATGAGCACAATAAAGAGTTATGGGATTCCCATTCTTTGCACTTTTATCCATAATTTGTTATGAAATGTACTATTAAATGCCTTTGCATAGTCAGTAAAACAGAGGTAAACATCTTTTTTGATATTCAGAGAAACCATAGTAGCTTTACATAAAATAAGAATAATTTAGATAAAGGAAGTTAATTTGTAGCATTGGCTTAAAATTTGGATTATGAAGTAATGGGATATTGGAGTAATAAATATTTCAACTACTACTACTCCTAGAACTATTAATAGGAACTCTGATGGCATAGTGGATATGGCCAGAAGGTCAGTGGTTCAAACCCACTAGCCACTCAGTGGAAGGAAGATAGGGTTATCTACTTCTGTAAAGATTTAGAGCCTCAAAAACCCAGTGGGGGTCACTGTGAGTCAGAATCAACTAGATGGCAGGGAGCTTGTTTTTTTGTTTTGTTTTGTTTTGTTTTTGCCTAGTGTAGTACATCCTCTGATTTCTTAACTACTGCTTCCATGGACACTGATTGTAGATCCTCTTAAAATAGAATCCCCGACAACATCATTTTTTTCTCCATTAATCCTAATGTTGCTTATCAGTTCTGCTTTGACTGTAGTTCTGTTTATCTTGAGATGGCAATGTTGGCATAATTTCTTCAAATTGAAACATAGTAGAGAAATCAATATATAAAACTGGCAAAGTAGATATGTTCTGTGTGAAATGGAGAATGACAGTCTCAGCGCTACACTTGTTCAGGTCTTGACCCTCATACCACTACAGAAAAACCATGAAGCACATGTAGACAGCACAATTTGTACCCTCTGATGCAAGATAATTTATGCCACAAAGTTTCATTAAAAAGCAAAAATTTAAAAAAAAAAAAAATTGAATATTAAAACCCATGCTGGTGTTTAGCTGAATTATCTGAGAGAAAAGGAATATAAGAAAGAAAATAAAAATCAGTTACTAAACTATTAAGGTAGTGTAGCTATTGGGTAAATGGACACAGGAAAAAGAAACCAAGATGAAAACAATTGTTAGTAGCTGACTATATAATCCTAACAAAAATAAGTCTTTGGTTCAGCAAAATAGACTGTATCTTCACATATTACTAGGGTAGTTTAAGAGCTAAGCCTTTGAAATGAGTGATGCCTACCATTGTTATTATGTTGCTTTCAGGTGTCCTTGAGTAGGCTTTGACTCATAGCAACCCCATGTATAACAGAATGAAACACTGACCTGTCAAGTGCCATCCTCACAATCTTTGATGTACTTGAACTTATTGTTGAAGTCACCATGTCAATCAATCTTATGAGGGTCTTCCTCTTTTTTGCTGACCTTCCACTTTACCAAACATTATGTCTTCTCCAGGGAATGGTCCCTTCTGACAACATAACCAAAGTAGGTGAGACAAAATATGGCCATTCTCATTTCCAAGTAGCATTCTGGCTGCATTTCTTTCAGTTCAGATATATTAGTTCTCCTGGTAGTCCACGGTACTTTCAATATTCTTCATCAACACCACAACTCAAAAGCATCAACTCTTCGTTCTTCTTTATTCATTGTCCAGCTTTCTCATGCACATGAGGTTATTGAAAATACCATTGATTGGTTTAAGCATGCCTTAGTCTTCAAAGAAACATCTTTGTTCTTCAACACTTTAAAGTATACTTTCGCAACAGATGTGCCCAGTATAGTAAGAAGTCTGATTTCTTACTATTGCTTGTGTGGTTGCTGATTGTGTATCCAAGTAATATGAAATCTATGATGACCTCTATCTCTTCTCCATTTATCATGATGCTGTTTATTGGTCCTGTTGTGAGGATTTCACGTTCTTTATGTTGAGATGTAATCCATACTGAAGACTGTAGTCTTTGATCTTCATCAGTAAGTGCTTCAAGTCATCTTCACTTTCAGCAAGAAAGGTTGTGTCATCTGTTTATCACAGGTTGTTACTGATTCATTCTTCATTCCTGATGCCTAACTCTTTTTCATAGAGTTCAGCTTCTTGGATTATTTGCTTAGCATACAAATTGAATTAAGTATGGTGAAAAGATCTGATGCACACCCTTTCTGACTTTAAATTATGTAGTATCCTCTTGTTCCATTTGAATGTCAGCCTCCTAGTCTATGTACAGATCTTTCATAAGCACACTGAAGTGTACTGGAATTCCCATTCTTCTCAATGTTGTCTGTAATTTGTTATGATATGCACAGTTGAATGGTTTTCCATAATGAAGAAAACAGAAGTAAACATCTTTCTGGTATTCTTTGTTTTTAACCCAGATCCATCTGACATCAGCAATGATATCCCTTTGTTCCATGTCATCTTCTGAATCCAGCTTGCATATCTGGAAGTTCCCTGTCAATATATTTCTGCAATCAATTTTTAATTATCTTCAGAAAAATTTTACTTGCATGTCGTATTAATGATATTTTTCAATAATTTCTGCATTCTTTGGATTATCTTTCTTTGGAATGAGCACAGATACGAATCTCCTCCAGCCTTTTGGAGAGGTAGCTGTCTTCCAAATTTCCTGGCATAGATGAGTATACACCTCCAGAGCTGCATCCATTTGTTGAAACATTTCAATGGGTATTTTATCAATTCCTTGAGCCTTATTTTTCACCACTTCCTTCAGTGAAGTTTCATCTGCTTCCTTCAATACCTTTGATTCTTGATCATATGCCATCTGCTGGAATAGTTGAACATCGACTGATTATTTTTGGTATTATTACTGTGTATTCTTTCCATCTTCCTTTGATGCTTTCTACATCATTCAATGTTTTGTCCATAGAATCCTTCAATATGGCAACCTGAGGATTGAATTATTTCTCAGTTCTTTCAGCTTGAGAAAGGTCAAGTATATTCTTCCCTTCTGGTGTTCTAACTCCAACCTTGCACATTTCATTATAATAATTGACTTCATCTTCTTGAGCTTCTCTTTGAAATCTGTTCAGTTCTTCTATCTTGTCATTTCTTCTGTTTGCTTCACCTACTCTCCATTCAAGAGCAGGCTTCATAGTCTCTTTTGACATCCATTTCTTCCTAATCTGTCTTTTTAATAACTGTTTGTTTTCTTCATATATGGTGTTCATCCCACAACTCTTCTGGTCTTTGGTCACTGGTGTTCAGAACTTCAAATCTATTCTTCTGATGGTCTCTAAATTCAGGTGGGAAATACTTAGATTCATATTTTGGGTCGCACTGACTTGTTTTAATTTTGTTCAGCCTCATGTTGAACTTGCATATGAACAACTGATGGTCTGTTCAGCAGGCAGCTCCTGGCCCTGTTCTGACTGATTATATTGAGCTTCTCCACTTTCCACAGATGTACTTGATCTGATCCCTGTGTGTTCCATCTGGTGATTTCCATGTGTATGCCACCATTTATGTTGTTGAAAAGGTATCTTTAACGAAAAAGTCTTTGGTCTTGCAAAATTCTATCATGTGATCTCTGGTGTCATTTCTATCACCAAGGCCACATTTTCCAGCTACCAGTATTCTTCTTTGTTTCTAACTTTCTCATTCCAATCATCAGGAATCATCACTATATCTGGATTGCATGTTTAATCAATTTCAGACTGCAAAAGTTGGCAAAAATCTTCAATTTATTCATCTTTGGCTTTAGTGGTTAGTGGATAAATTTGAGTAATAGTATTTTTAACTACCTTTTGTAGGTGTATGGGTACTACCCTATTACTGTCAGCATTGTATTCAGAATAGATTTTGAAACATTCTTTGTGACACAATGAAAGTGATGCCATTCCTCTTCAATTTGACATTCCCAGCATATGAGATCATATTATTGTTTGATCCAAAAAGGCTAATACCAGTTCATTCCAGCTCACTACTGCCTAGGATATTGGTCTTTATGTGTTCCATTTCATTTTTGACAACTTTCAACTTTCCTAGATTCATACTTCGTACTTTCCACATTCTGACTATTAATGGATAGTTGGAGCTGTTTCTTCCTACTTTGAATCATGCTTCATTAGCAAAGAAAAGTCCTGAAAGCTTTACTCTATCCATGTCATTAAGGTGAACTTTACTTTGAGGAGACAGCTCTCCCCAAGTCAGATTTTGAGTGTCTTCCAACCTGAAGGGCTCATTTTCTGGCACTGTATCAGAATGGTTCAGGGCTATTTGGAAAGTTTTCCAGTAACATATCAGATCATGTTTCATGGGTATTCATAAGGTTTTCACTGGCCAATTATTTGAGAAGTGGATGGCCTCTTCCTTTTTCTGAGATCGTGTTACTCTGGAAGCTGCCCTGAAACCTCTCCCCTATGAGAGACCTTGCTGGAAGTTGAAATACTGGTGGCACAACCTCCAGCCTCACAGCAATATGCAAGCCACCACAGTAGCTAGATAGATACATTGGCCTTAGAATCACAGCTCTGTTACTTATTAGCTTTGTATTGATGGGCAAGTTACTTAAACATACTTAGTCTCAGAGTCTGCTTTTGTAAAGTTAACATTAACTTCTTTTCCAATCATTAGTATTTTTGATAAATACTTATTGAACATATGCAATGTGACAGTCATATTGTTATGGGATTCTACTATGAACAAGACAGAAACATGACAAGATGGTCTTCAACATGAAGTTTACCAATTGAGCAGGTAAAATAGAATCTGAGCTTTTCTTTATAAGTATAATGAATGCTAGAAAAGAGACACAGAAAGTGCCACATATCACATGGAGACATGCTGTGTTATACATGTTATTGTTATGAGTCAGAATTTATTTGACGATATATAGTGACAACAACAGAGTTACTTATTTTTATCTAGGATTAAGATTGTGGTGAAGATTAATATGAAGGATAATATGGGTTAAGATTTCAGGACATCTCCTGGCCCATACAAAAACTAAATATGGCTGTTATTACTTGCTTTTGGGGAGTAAAAAAGACACTGTTGAGTTTGAAAATTTTTGAATAGTTCTGAGTTGGATACAACTACATATACTCATCCAGAATTCAACTGATCCACAATGAAACAGTTTTCATAGGATAAAATTTCTACTACTCACTTTAATTAAAAAAAAAGAAAAAAAAAGAAAAAAAAAGATAACTTCTGGTAATATGGTAGAATAGGCAGAAAGACTGCATAGACCCTCTTCAACAAAGAAAAGGGGAACCAATTAACACAGATACATAAGATAATCCTGGGCCCCTGATCCTTGAAGGGAAGGATATAGAAGTGGACTAAGCTCCAACTAGCAGAAGAATTTTCATGAAAACAACAAAAAAGGAGACATATGGAGCTGACAGCACAGACAGCTTGGATATGGCCAAGTAGTGGTAGGACCTAAGAATTAACCTAAAAATCAGCCTTGCTAGCCAGGGACTGCAAGGAGGACTGCTCCAGTGGCTGGTAAATAAAAGGGGAAGCAATGGAGAGGAAGGATTTTTACTGTCCAGAAGGCACAGCCATTTTGAATGTTTACAAGCAGTTTGACCATTTTGGATATTTAAAGCAACAGCATTCTCCCAGATTCCAGGGACTTAAGAACAGACTCTACTTGCCGGGAACCACAAGGACATTCCAGACGTGGACGACTGGAAAGGTGCAACATTCTCCTTGTTATTCTTATACCCTACACCATCTTGGTGAACACAGGTGCAGCCATCCCTCACTCCCTCCAACCTTCTGGGCTGGCAGGAATTCCATCCCAGTCTGTGTGCTCAGACAGAGCCTGTGCGCCCTGCCTCACCCTGCCTCAATTTTTTTTTTTTTCATTTTTCTCATTTTTAGTTTGTTTGTTTTTGTCAGTTTTTAAACTGCTATTATTATTATTACTTTTGTCCTTTTTACTATTATTATTTATTTTTCCCTTCCCAGGTTCTAGTTTTCAGCTTTTTTTCTTTTTCCTGTTCCTGGTTGCATTTTTTTTTTTTTTTTTTTTTTTAATTTCTCGTGGTTTACCCCATTCTTTGTTTTTCTTTTTGTGCTTTTCCCATTTTTTTCTTCATTATTCTCCTTCTCTACTTTTTTTTTTCTTATTATTGCCCTTTCCCCAGCTATTATGTTGTGTTTTTTTTTTTCCTTTCTTTTTCCCTTTTTTTCTTTTTTTCGTTACTGTTCCTATGTGATCACACAGTGTGGGTTTTTCCATTTGCTTTTACTTTTTTTCATGGTTATTCAATTATTATTTTTGTCTAACAGTGGAAGACAGTAACAGTCTCCATAGGACACAACTACACCCAAACCTTCTGCATCTTCACTTACTGAGTGAGAGCCACAACTTCCTTCTCCACCAATGGGTCAATGATAAAAAACCACCAAGAAGAGCCTGAATCACCCTTGGCTGATCTTCACAAATAGTTAACAGAGATATAAGCACAACAATGCCACGATGTCTTAGAGACAACAGACGATCAAAGTCCACACAAAGAAGCAAGATAAAGTGGTAGAAACAAGGGAGCAGGATACTGATCCAGAATACATCCCTGAGGAAGAAGCAGCATTGGAACTCTCT
>NW_006921588.1:11557747-11558934 GCF_000298275.1 Orycteropus afer afer | reverse complement strand
CATAGGAAAAACAAAGTTACCTACAAAGGAAAACCCGTAAGAATAAGCTCTGATTTCTCAGCAGAAACCATGCAAGCAAGAAGGCAATGGGATGATATATATAAAACCCTGAAAGAGAAAAATTTTCAACCAAGAATTAAATACCCAACAAAATAGTCCCTCAGATATTATGGTGAAATTATGAGATTTCCAGATAAGCAGAAACTAAAGGAATTTGTTAAAACCAGATCAACCTTACAGAAGATATTAAACAGAGTCCTTTGCATAGAAAACCAAAAATAGCAAACAACAACCGATCATTAATACACATGACATAACCCTGAAACCACAGTTATGGACATATCCAAAGTAAAATAAGCTTACAAGATTCTAAAGAAGGAACCAGAGATGACAATTGGCAAATGAGAACAGCTAAAAACCAAAAAGAAGGAAAATACTTTGTAGTTACAGAACTTCTAAATGGTGAGGAAGTCAGAAGAGTTGCAAGATAGATTGGACAGTTCTAAATTCAGGGAGAAATTCAGGAAGAAGTTAAGAAAATTGCAAGACAAAATAGACTATACTAAACTCAGGGAGAAAATTATAAATCCTAGGATAACCTCAAAGAAAAATGATAAACCTTCACATCACAATAAAAAAGAGGACAAGCACAAATATTCAGCAAATACTAAAACAATAGCAACAAAGGTAATGAAAATAGGATTTATAAACATAATGAGCTCAGCACAGAAAATAATGTGGAACAAAGAAACCAGGGACACTATGAAAAAACACATAACAATATAACAACAACCAATCATTACTTGTCAATGTTATGAATGTTAATGGATTAAACGCACCACTCAAGAGATGGAGAGTTGCAGATTGAATAAGAAAACAAAACTCATCAATATCCTGTCTACAAGAGACATCCCTCAGAGATATAGACAAAAATATACTAAAAATCAAAGGTTGGAGAAAGATATATCAAGAAAATGGCAACCATAAAAGAGCAGGAGTGGAAATATTGATTTCTGATCAAATTGACTTTAAGACAAAAACCACCATACGAGACAAGGAAGGACATAATATAATAATTAAAAGATCAATTGAACAAGCAGATATAACCATACTAAATATCTATGGACCAAATGAAAGAGCCCCTAAATACATAAATCACACTTTAAAAGAGTTGAAAAGCCAAATAG
>NW_006921588.1:11546186-11556107 GCF_000298275.1 Orycteropus afer afer | reverse complement strand
TTGCTGATGATATGATCCTATACCTAGAAAACCCAAGAGATTCCATCAAAAATCTACTGGAACTAATTGAGAGATTTAGCATCATGGCAGGATATAAGATCAACATCCAAAAATCAGTTGGATTCCTCTACAACAGCAAAGAAATTGCTGAAAAAGAAATAAGGAAATCAATATCATTTACAATAGCTACCAAAAAAAATAAATAAATAAAATACATGGGAATAAATCTTACCAGGGACACAAAAGACCTGTACAAAGAAAACTACAAAATACTGCTTCAAGAAACCATAAGAGACCTACATAAATGGAAGAACATACCATGCTCATGTATAGGAAGATTGAACATTGTGAAAATGTCAGTTCTACCTTAGTGGCTAAGGCACTTGACTGTTAACCAGAAGGCTGGCGGTTCAAACCCACCAACCACTCCTTGGAAGGAAGATGGGGCAAACTACTTCCATAGTGATACTGCCTCAGGAACCCAAGGAGGGGTTGCTATGAGTCGGGTCCGACTCGACGGCACATAACAACAACAACAACAACAACAACAACCAAAGCAATCAATACATTCAATGCAATCCCAATCCAGATCCCATCAACATTTTTTAAGGATATGGAAAAACAAATCACTAACTTTACATGGAAAGGAAAGAGACCTCAGATAAGCAAAGAACTATTGAAGAAGAAGAACAAAGTAGGAGGTCTCACACTGCTGGATCTCTAAACCTACTATACAGCCACAGTAGTCAAACTACGTGGTGTTGGTGCAATGACAGACACACAGGCCAATGGAATGGAATTGAGAACCCAGAAATAGATCCATCGACCTATGGTCAGCTGATCTTTGACAAAGAGCCAAAATCGATTAAATGAGGAAGAGAATGTTTGTTTAATAAGTATTGCTGGCAAAACTTGAGGTCCATTTGCAGACAAATGAAACAAGATCTGTACCTCACACCACACACAAAAACTAACTCCAGATTTATCAAAGATTTAAATGTGAAACCTAAAACTATAAAGTTCCTCGAGGAAAAACTAGGGGCAAATTTAAACAGAAGGCTGGCAGTTCAAACCCACCAGCCACTCCTCGGAAGGAAGATGGAACAATCTACTTCCGTAGTGATACTGTCTCGGAAACCCAAGGAGGGGTCGCTATGAGTTGGGTCCCACTAGACAGCACATAACAACAACAACAAATATATGGCATAAATAGACTATCAAGCATAACCCAAAATACACAAACAGCAGAAGAGAAACTAGATGAATGGGACCTTCTAAATATTAAATTTTTATGTGCTTCAAAAGACTTCTGCAAAAGAGAACCTATAGATTGCAAAAAAATATATGGCAATGACATATCAGACAAGGAACTTATCTCTAGAATTTACAGAAAACTCCAATAACAAAAAGACAAATAATCCAATTAAAAAATGGGCAGAAGACATGAATAGACACTTCACCAAGGAGGATAGTCAGGTAGCCAACAAGCATATGAAGAAATGCTCATGATCATTAGCCATTAGAGAGATGCAAATCAAAACAAAATTGAGATACCATCTGGCTCTAGCACTAGTAGCAAAGTTCAACAAGACAGAAAATAAAAAATGCTGGTAAGGATGTGGAGAGATTGGGACTGTGATAAACTGCTGGTGGGACTGTAAAATGATACAACCACTGTGGAAAGCAGTATGGTGATTCCTTAAAAAGTTGGAATTAGAAATACCATCTGACCTAGATATTCCATTACTGGGTGTATATCCTAAAGAAGTGAGAGTCATGACAATAACAGACATATGCACACTCATGTTCATCACAGTACTATTTACAATAGCCAAAAGATGGAAACACCTAGATATCCATCAACTGAAGAATGGATAACCAAACTATGGTACATACACACAACGGAATACTTTGTAACCCTAAAGAATAATGTAGAGTCTGCAAAACACCTCATAATGTGGATGAACTTGGAGGACATTATGCTGAGTGAAATATGTCTATCACAGAAGGACAAATATTGCCTTAGTCCTTTATTGTAAAAGTCAAGGGAAGATTTATCTATGGAATGAAATTTTCTTTGTTGGTTACCAGGGGTAGGAGGGAAGGGTAGGGAACACTATTAGATAGGTAGAGATAAGTATTGATGTGGGTGAAGAGAAGGACAATGTACAAAATGTGAGTGATCAATATGGCGGCGTTGAGGAAGAGGAAGACATAGATAGGTACATGGGAAGTACAGATAACAAAGATGAACCCTTTTGCATATACAGAACTGTGTTGTCAGTGAAGGCAAACATGGGTATACAGGTGAATAGATGGGTGGGCAGGCTGAACCAGTAGTTATGTCTATGAAGTGGGGAGTGTACCCAAGACCATGTACAGGGTTCTATAAGTGTATTTGTATGATCTGTAAGAATTACCAGGGGTATAGTAGAGCTGACAAGGGACAAGTTTGTAGTAACTTCTTGGTCACAGCCAGCTACCCAGGGGGACCAAGTAGTTGAATCAGTGGTCTGGGGACCATAGTCATAGGGGACATTAAGCTCAATTGGCATAACATAGTACACAAAACATTGTTCCAGCTCCTACTTAGGCAAGTAGTGACTAAGATCTTAAAAGCTTGCAAGCAGCCATCTAGATGCAAAGATGGGTCTCTCCTCATCCAGAGCAAAGAAGAATGAAGAAAACCAAAGATTCATGGAAACAATTAGTGCTAGCTACTGGTACAGCATGTGATCCTCAGCCTATATGACTATGAGACCAGAAGAAGTAGATAGTGCCTGGCTACCACTGTCAATCACTCAGAGTGGGATCTATGTAGGTGATCCTGGATAGAGAGGGAGAACAATGTGCAACAAAACTCAAAATCATTTGGGAAAAAAAAAAGGGGGACCAGGTTTGCTGGTCTGATAGAGCCTGGTGGAACCACTGAAACTATGACCACTACCTGCCATTCAGATCTGGAACTGAACTCCACCTGTGACTTCCAGCCAAACAAAAGACAGGTATATGAGTTGAACATTTACCTGAGGTAGATATACTCCTTGTAGAGTTCAGTCATGGGAGAAAGAAGGGCTGCTTATGCACAGGAAGACAGCTCAGGGGGCAGAAATGCATGGAGGGATGGACACAGGGAAGAGGCAACTATCAGGTGTAAGTGGGAGGGGAGCCGTTGCATTGGTGTAAATTGTGGACAATGTCATGAGACAAAGTGTATGTGAACTGTTTATGGAAAGTGAATTTGCTCTGTAAATTTTTACCCAAATCACATACACACACCCACACACACACACACACACAAAAGATATAAAAATGTTGGTCTATAAAGTAATAAATATGAAACTAGAAAAATAAAATGAGTTCACAACAAGGATATAAATCATAGTCATTATATAAGGGTGAAGAACAAACAGTAAGAGTCATAGAAAATGAAGCAAAATTGCATCACAAGGGAAAAAATAAAGTTAGGATAGAATACTGACCTAGCAATTATAGGTTTTACTGAAGTGGCTGAACATTAAAATTTAAGAATGCTGTTATATTATGCAAGGAAATGGTTAAGCAGAAGGTATAGTTTGATTTCATTATAAAATGAAGAGTGAAGTTGGTCTCTATAACTCACTAAGGTAAACTGTGAAAATAAAACATTCTTAATAGAATTTTATTTTCCTAAATGGAAAAGAGCATCAGAATCTGAGAATCAGCTAATCCTTGTTAAATTAATTATGCTTTTTTAAAAATATTACTTTTTTTTATTATTTTAAGGCTATCTAGTCACATTGTAAGGAGCTCTAGTGGTGCTGTTGTTAAAGCATTTGGCTGTGAACCAGAAAGTCAGTGGTTCAAACCCACCAGCTGGGTACTATGGGAGGAAGATGAGGTGCTCTACTTCCACAAATATTTTAAGCCTTGGAAACCCTATGGGGGTCACTATAAATCAGAATCCCATCAATATCAGTTGTTTTGGTTTTGGTGTTTTAGTCATATTTTACCACCATTTCTCTATTATGTGGAACTTGTACATAGAACAAAAGGCATTTGAACGTAACAAGGAGATGCTGTATGGTTTAAAATCAGGAAAGTTGCATCAGCATTTTAGCCTTTCAACATTTTTATTCGATTTGTATGCTGTGTGAATGATTCAAGAAACTGGACTACATGAAAAACAGTGAGGTAACAGGATTGGAGGAAGACTTATTAACAAACAACTTGTGATATGCAGATGACACAACTTTGCTTGTTGAAGGGAAAGATGACTTGAGGTACTTACCGATGTTGATCAAAAATAACAATCCTCAGTATGGATTATACCTCAACATAAGAAAACAAAAATCAACCCTCACGACTGGACCAATAAGCAACATTATAGTAAAACAAGTAAAGATAGAAGTTGTCAAGGATCTCATTTTGCTTGGATCCACAATCAATGCCCATTGAAGCAGCAGTCAAAACATCAAATGACATATTTCATTGAGCAAATTTCCTGCAAAAGACCTCTTTAAAGTGTTAAATATCAAAGATGTCACTTTGAGTACTGAGGTGTGCTAGACCCTGTCCATCGTATTTTCAATTGGCTTATATGCATGTGAAACCTGGACAATGCATAAAGTAGACTAAAGAAGAATTGATGCATTTGAATTATGGTATTGCTGAAGAGTATAGAATATACCATTAACTGTCAGAAGAACAAACAAATGTGTTTTGGAAGAAGTACAGCAAGAAAGTATCTTAGAAGCAAGGGTGGAGAGACTTCACCTCACATACTTTGGGTATGTTATCAGGAGGGATCATTCCTGTGAGAAGGAAACCATGCTGGTTAACTAGAGGATCAGTGAAAAAGGGAAAAGCATTCCATAAGATGAATTGATACAGTAGCATCAATCAGTGGGCTCAAACATGAATGATTATGAGAATGATGCAGGACCAGATAGATTTTCATGCTGTGCATTGGGTTGCTATGAGTCAGAAATGACTTGACAGTACCTAAAAACAACAGTCATATTATAAAGTCATGATAACCAATTTTTACTTCATAGTGGTACCTAATGGGTCATAAGATTGTTTCAATTATTCATTTCTTATAAATTAATCTAGCAAGGAAATAAAATAATTTTTAGAACAGAAAGTAATCAAATATGTCTATCACCTTGTTATATTGTTATTTTCTCTTATGTTTAGTATTTTGTTGGACTACATACAGGTGGTTTTACTAAAGAACTAAGAAAATCATAAAAACATTTAGATGTGTGTAATTAAATAATAGAAGATGCATAAGTTATCATTATTTTTAATGTCAACATCATTTAAATTTGGATTAAAAAGGAGATGTTGTTGTTGTTAGGTTCCATTGCATCATCTCCAACTCATAGTGACCCTATGCACTGAAGAATGAAATAATGCTTTGTCTTTTGCCAGCCTCACAGTCTTTGCTATACCTGAGCCCATTGCTGCAGTCACTTGTCTATCCATCTTGTTGAAGGCTTTCCCCTTCTTTGCTGACCCTACACTTTACCAAGCATGATATCCTTCTCTGGAGAATGGTTCCTTCTGACAATATGACCAAAGTAGGTGAGATGAGGTTGGCCATTCTTGCTCCCAAGGAGCATTCTGGCTGCATTTCTTCCAGGACAGATTTGTTAGTTCTTTTTGCAGACTGTGGTACTCTTAGTATTCTTCTCCAACACCACAACTCAAAAGCATCAACTCTTCATCAGTCTTCCTCATTCATTGTCCAGTTCTCACATGCATATGAGGCAATTGAAAATACCATAACTTGGGTTAGGTGCACCTTAGTCTTCAAGGAGACATCTTTGCTCTTCATCACTTGAAAGAAGTATTTCGCAGCACATTTTCCCAATACAATACATTGTCTGATGTCTTCACTGCTGCTTCCATTGCTGTTGATTGTAGAACCAAGTAATATGAAATCCTTGACAACTTCCATCTTCTCTCCATCCACATGAAGCTGTTTATTGGACTAGGTATGAGGAATTTTTTTTCTTTGTATTGATGTGTAATCCATACTGCAGACCACAGTCTTTAATCTTTATCAGTAAGTGCTTCAAGTCATCCTCACTTTGAGCAAGAAAAGTTGTGTCATCTGTGTATCACAGGTTGTTAATGACTCTTCCCCCAATCCTGATGCCAACTTCTTCTTCATACAATCCAGCTTCTCAGATTATTTGCTCAGCATACAAGTTGAATAAGTATGGTGAAAGGAAACAACCCTGACACACTCCCTTCTTGGTTTTCAACCAACAGCCTCCTGATCTATGTACAGGTTCCTCATGAGTACAATCAAGTGTTTTGTAATTTCCATTCTTCTCAATGTTATCCATAATTTGTTATGATCAACCCAATCAAATGTTTTTGCATAGACAATAAAACATAAGCAAACATCTTTCTGGTATTCTTTGCTTTCAGCTAAGATCCATCTGACATCAGTAATGATATCTCTGGTTCCACGTCCTCTTCTGAATCCAGCTTGCATTTCTGGAAGCTCTCTGTCAGTATATGACTGCAACTCTTTTTGAATTATCTTATGTAAGATTTTGCTGGCATGTGCTATTAATGATATTGTTTGATAATTTTCACATCCTGTGGGATCACCTTTCTTTGGAATGGGTACAAATATGGATCTCTTCCAGTCAGTTGGCCAGGTAGCTGTCTTCCAAATCTCTTGGGATAACTAAGTGATTGCCTCCAGCAGGGCATCCTTTGGTGAATAATCTCAATAGGTATCCTGTTAATTCCTGGAGGTTTGTTCTTTGCCAACTCCTTCAGTGCAGCTTCAACTTCTTCCTTCAGTACCATTGGTTCTTGATCATATGGCACCTCCTGAAATGGATGAAGATTGACCAGTTCTTTTTTGATACAGTGACTATATTCCTACCATCTTTTTTTGATGATTCTTGCTTCTTTCTATATTTTGCCCATAGAATTTTTCAATATTGCAACTTGGGGCTTAAATTGTTTCCTCAGTTCTTTCAGCTTGAAAAATGCCAAGTGTGTTCTTCCCTTTTGGGTTTCTAACTCCAGGTCTTTGCACATTTCTTTATAGTAATTTGTTTGTTTGCTAGAGTTGCTCTTTGAAATCTTCTGTTCAGTTCTTTTATCTTGTCATTTCTTCCATTTGCTTTACCTATTCTCTGCCCAAGGGCAAGTTTCAGAGTCTCTGCTAACATACATTTTGGTCTTTTCTTCCTTTCTTGTGTTTTTAATGACCTCTTTCTTCATGGATGATGTTCTTGATGTCTTCCCACAATCCCTCTGGTTTTCGGTCATTGGTATTCAATGCATGAAATCTATTCCTTAAATGGTCTCTAAATTCAAGAGGGATATTATCAAGGTCATATTTTGGCTCTTGTGGACTTGTTTTAATTGACCTCAACTTAAAGTTGAACTTGCATATGAGCAGTTGATGGTCTGTTTCACAATCACCTCCTGGTCTTGTTTTGGCCAAAGATATTGAACTTCTTCTATGGCCTCTTTTCATAGATGTAGTCAATCTGATTCCTATGTATTCCATCAGATGAAGTCCATGTGTATAGTCATTGCTTGTTGTTGTTGTTGTTATTTGCCATCAAGTTGGCCCCGACTCATAGTGACCCCTCCTTGGGTTTCTGAGGCAGTGTCACTATGGAAGTAGGATTGTCCAACCTTCCTTCTGACGAGTGGCTGGTGGATTTGAACCACCAGCCTTCTGGTTAGCAGTCAAGTGCCTTAGGCACTATGTTACCAGAGCCCCTATTCATTGCTTATGTTGTTCAAAAAAGACATTTGCAATGAATAAGTCATTGGTCTTACAAAATTCTATCATGCAATCCCCAGCGTTATTTCTATCTCCAAGGCCATATTTTCCAACTACTAGTAACTCTTCTTTGTTTCCAACTTTTGCATTCTAATCACCAGTGATAATTAACACATCTTGATTGCATGTTCAGTTAATTTCAGACTGCAGAAGTTGGTAGAAATCTTCAATTTCCTCAACTTTGCTTTGGTGGTTGGTACATAAATTTGAATAATGGTAGTATTAACTGGTCTTCCTTGTAGGTGTATGGATATTATCTTATCACTGTCAGCATTGTACTTCAGGACACATCTTGAAACATCTTTTGTGATGATGAATACCACACCATTCCTCTTCAATTTGTTATTCCTAGCATAGTAGATCATATGGTTCTCTGATTGAAAATGGCCAAAACAAGTTCATTGCAGTTCACTGATGCCTAAGATATTGATCTTTATGCATTCCATTTCATTTTTGCCAACTTCCAATTGTCCTAGATTCATAATTCGTACTTTCCGTGTTCCAATTATTAATGGATGTTTGCATCTGTTTCTAGTAATTTTGAGTTGTGCCACATCAGCCAGTGGAGGTCCCAAAAGCTTTACTTTACCCATATTGTTAAGGTCATCTCTACTCAGAGGAGTCAGCTCTTCCCAGTCACATTTGAGTGCCTTCCAACCTGATGGGCTTACCTTATGGCACAATATCAAACAATGTTTCAGGGCTATTCATAAAGTTTTCCAGTAGTATATCAGACAGGGTTTCACTGCCATTCATAAGGTTTTCACTGGCCAATTGTTTAAGAAGTGGATGGCCTCTTCTCTCTTCTGAGTCTGTCTTAGCCCTGAAGCTCTCCTGAAATATGCCCACCATAAGTAAATCTGCTGGCATTTTGACAACAAAGGCATAAACTCCAGCCTCATAGAAACACACAAGCCACCACAAACACCACAACAAACTGACAGACAAGTTTGCCTCCCTTAGTTGTTCCTATCCCCTCTGCACCTGCCCACCTCAGACAATGGCCTTAAAATAGAGCTGCCCACAAGTGAACAGCAGCTCTGAGCCCCAGCCCACCTACTTTTGGCCTTGGTCTTAATATAGAGCCAAACCCAAGTGAAAAGTAGCCTCTAAGACCCCGGCCTACCTACTTCAGGCCCCAGCCTTAATAAAGAGCCACCCTTAAGCAAAAAGCATCCACAAGCCCCATACCTGTTTACCTCAGACCCCAGCCTTAATATAGAGTCACACCCAAGTGAAAAGCAGCCCACAGCCCCTGGCCTGCTTACCTCAGACCTTGGCCTTAGTATAGAGCCAAACCCAAGCAAAAATCAGCCTCCAAGCCTCAGGCCCCACAAAAAATGAGACAAAATGCTCAAAATCTTATACATTTCTGCTTTGTTATTTTCAATTTTCAGTTTTCCAAACCTTAGGGTACTAAAAAGAAAAATCAATCACAAAAATAAATGAATAACTGAAAGCTAACTATACTTCACTCTGGAGAATTAACGAAATAGAAAGCTAGGACTTCTTATGGTTAATAAGCTAAAAGGTCTGTAAACCATTTGAACTGGATGCTTACTTGATTACTTCCTTTCATGCATGGAAAATGACTTGCATACCATCTAGATTCCCTACAGGCAAAAAGGCACCACAGGGTGAAGAGTCAATATGCAACCTGTCTCAGAATTGTTTGGCATGTCTCTCAAGCTTTCTTTATTTTGTTCTCACACAGTTTCTTTTAAACCTGTGATATTCCTTTATGGAATGGGGGAGCTTTTCTGATTAATATTCACTAGGGTACCACATGGTTGCCCATCTGTGAGGGTCAGTTTCAAATCACTGATCAGAGCTCAAAATGAGTTGAAATTTAGCCAAGTGGCCAACAACAATGACCTTCAAACCTGTCTTGGCTGGCTGATGGGCTACTCCAGGGAATTTAATTTGCTTTAGAGCTTGCATCTCACATTCACATATGATTTTTAAAAACAATTCACTTATCTTACTGATTTGTACTATTCTGACACTTCATTTTAAATAGCTTTCTTTCAGATACCTTAAAACACATGGAGGAGCTCTAGTTGTTGTTGTTGTTGTTGTTAAGTGCCGTCGAGTCGTTTCCGACTCATAGC
>NW_006921588.1:11524365-11544906 GCF_000298275.1 Orycteropus afer afer | reverse complement strand
GACTGAGACAGACTAGGAAGAAGGAAGAGGCCGTCCACTTCTGAAAGAATTGGCCAGGGAAAACCTTATGAATAGCAAAGAAACACTGTTTGGAGCTCTAGTAGGGTAGTGCTTAAAGCATTTGGCTGCTAACCAAAGGTTGTTAGTTTGAACCCACAAGCCTCTCAGCAGGAGAAAGATGATGAGGCAATTTGCTCCTGTAAAGATTCTACTCTATCCAATAGGGCTACCATGAGTCAGAACTGACCCACTGGCAGTGGGATAAAACATATCCATTAATAATCTTCTTTAAGATAATAACTTCAGGATATAAATAAATCAAATATTTAGATATTTATGCAATGTTTGTTTGGTATTAGACACATCGTCATTTTCTCTCCCTCTTTTTTCTTTTTCTTAGTTAAAATAATCTATGCCTTTTTTCTGTTTAATAGCAGCTGACATACATCAATAAATAGCTGGATAATCTTTAATTATCTAGAATAGACAAAAGCAAGCAAAGTAAATCCATTTAAGAACAAGGATACATGATGACCTTTTTAAAATTAGTTAAATTTGGCAAGACGTACATTTTAAAAAGTAATCTAACAGCTTTTTCATTTTCTTTTATTTGCTTTCTAATATTCTATATTTGAGAAGTAGATTTATGAAATTTCTTAAGATATAACAAAACTAATTGTCTTTTCATTTTCCTGTAAAGTCCATTTTATTTTTTTGTGAACTTGAGAGAAATATTTCCATACCCCAGGATCTTCTGTGTATACACCCAGAGTAAGTTTCTGTTTTGCATGTCACCATCAGACAATTTGAACACTTTCTTGTAGAGAGTGTTATCAGAATCCTCAGTAATCTCTGATTTCTGTATCTCCTTTTCTTTCTTCAATTTAATATAATCAAGGATATGGTTCTAACTTTTTGCCAAGGGTTTCAATATTAATAGCAATAAACTCAATAAATTATTTTCCAAACAGAAGCTTTGCCTCAGATCTTGGCTAGTGCTGTGGATTGTTTCATCATGTGTTCTAATTCTACACTGTAGGCTGAAGGAGCAGTTAGTTTCCTTTCTAGAGAGCAAAGAGAGGCCAAAAGTAATTTAGTATGAACAGGAAAGTTTTCTACAAAAAATTGCTGTAACAACTAGATATCTACATGTAAAGAACATAAATATTGATGCTTCAATGAAAGTATGTACAAAAATTAACTCAAAATAGATTACATACCTAAATGCAAATGAAAAAAATATAAAAATCTAAAAGAAACAATAGGAGAAAATTTTTACAATCTAATCTCGCAATCATTTTTAAAGCTTATGCTTGTATGTAGCAAATATAATGTTCACTCAAATTCCATTAGCAAAACATTCAAGCCCAAAATCAACAGTAAGACAAATTATATGAAATAACTACATAAAGATACTGGACATCAGGTAGTGAAATACTTTTTCCTAAGAAAAGGGAGAAAAATAAGTTTCATCATATTACCACTGTGACTTTCTGTCTAGAAGAAATTTCTAAAATGAGGTGAAGAGAGAAGGAATCAATAGACCCCAGGGCTCTCAAAAGCTGAGAAGAAAAACATGGGAGTTCAAGGAGACTGAAGTGGCTACCACATACAAATTAGAGTACCATAGAAGGGGCCATAACCCAGAGAAAATATTCTAAACAATTTCTGAAAGGATCCCTTTAGTTTTTGTCTGAATACTGATTTGTGAAACTCCATAAGAGTGCACAAAGAGCAATTTTTTTTTTTGCTTTGTCAGAGAAAGAACAACTATTGGAGAATGGTGTTGTTGTTGTTATGTGCCGTCGAGTCAGCCCTGACTCATAGCGACCCCTCCTTGGGTTTCCGAGGCAGTATCACTACAGAAGTAGGATTGCCCAACCTTCCTTCCGAGGAGTGGCTGGTGGGTTTGAACCGCCAGCCTTCTGGTTAGCAGTCAAGTGCCTTAGCCACTATGCTACCAGAGCTTGGAGAATGGTAGGCAGGATAATTTCTAGAGCTAATATCCCAGCAGACTTCCATATAATAAAAGTTAGTAAGCTGATTCTAGAATTTATATGGAAATGTAAAACTCCTAGGATAGCTAACACAATTTTAAAAAAAAAGTACAAATTAGTAATTTGATTTCAAGTCTTAAATCTACAGTAATCAAGACAGCATGTTATTAGTGTAAGGGTAGAAGAATAGATCAATGAAATAGAGTTCAGAAATACATCCGTGTATATATGAACAACAGATTTTTTACAAAAGTGCCAAAGTAATTTAGTATGAGTAGGAAAATTTTCACAAAAATTTGCTATAACAACTAGATATCTACATGTAAAGAACATAAACATTGATGCTTCAATGAAAGTATGTACAAAAATTAACTCAAAATAGATTAGATACCTAAATGCAAATGAAACAATATAAAAAAAAAAAATCTAGAAGAAACAATAGGAGAAAATTTTTACAACTTTTGGCAAAGATTTCCCTAATAGGACATAGAAACAGAAACTATAAAAGAAAAATATAAGATAAACTGAACTGAATCAAAACTAAAAATACTGTTTTTTTAGAAAAAGAATATTAGGAAAATTAAAAAGAGAAAATATTCACAATACATACACTTAATAAAGGATATGAAGAACTCTGACAATTAAATTATAAAAAGACAACAATCCAATATAAAATAGGCAAACTATTTGAATAAATACTTTACAAATATAAAATTACATGTGAAATGATCAACATCATTTATCATTAAGATACATAAATAAAAAAAAACATGATGACACCCTCTAGATTTGCTAAACTTACAATTGATTGTCAATATTGACAATATCAAGAATACTGACAAGGATATGGAACAACTGGATATCTCATACACAACTGATGAAAATGAAATATGGCACATTCTTTCTAAAACAGTTGGCAGCTTCTTATAACATTAAGCACACGTTTACCATATGAATCATCAATTCCACTTTTAGGCTGTTCTCCAATAGAAATGAAAACCTATGACCTCAAAAATGACTTGTATCTAGTGTTTATAGCCACTTCAAAAATGTGTAGCCATGCAAATGTCCCTTAATTGGTGAATAGATAATCAAACTGTAGTATATTCATACAAGGAACATTATTTCCTGTATAAAATTAATCTTCTACCATATAAATTAGACACAAAATACATGCCAAGTAAAAGAAGCTCAACACAAAATATGTGTACTTTTTGTTTGTATATGGAATTCTAATAAAATTGAATGTAATCTACAATGACACAAAACCATTGGAATAGAGTGAAGATAGATAGCAAAAGGCACAAAATCACCTTTTGTGGTAACAGTTATATTCTATATCTTGCTGACCATAGGAATCCATGTGGGGTCCACATTTGTCAAAATGAATCAAGTGGAAATTCTTGCATTTTATTTTATGTAAATAATACTTTTATGGAGACAAATGTGGCATCAGGATTGGAGGAAGACTCATTAACAAACTGCAATACGCAGTTGACACTACTTTGCTTGCTGAAAGTGAAGATGACTTGAAGCACTTACTGGTGAAGATCAAAGATTACAGTCTTCAGTGTGGATTACACCTCAACATAGAGAAAACAAAAATCCTCACAACTAGACCAATAAGCAATATCACAATAAATGGAGGAAAGATTGAAGTTGTCAACAATTTGATTTTACTTGAATCCACAATTAACACCCACAGAAGCAGCAGTCAAGAAATCAGACAGAGCATTACAATGGGCAAATCTCCTGCTAAAGACATCTTTAAAGTGTGAAGAAACAAAGATATCTCTTTGAAAACTAAGGTGTGCCTAACTCAAGCCAGGCATATGCATCTGAAAGCTGGACAATGAATAAGGAATACCAAAGAAGAGTTGATGCTTTTGAGTTGTGGTGGTGGTGAAGAATATTGAAAGTACCATGGACTGCCAGAAGAACTAACAAATCTGTCCTGGAAAAAGTGCAGCCGGAATGCTCCTTGGAAATGAAAATGGCCATACTATGTCTCACCTACTTTGGTCATGTTCCCTGGAAAGGTAATCCATGATTGGCAAACTAGAGGGTCAGCGAAGAAGGGGAAGACCCTCAACCAGATTGACTGGCACAGTGGCTGCCACGATGGGCTCAAGCATGGCAAGGATTGTGGGGATGGCACACAACCAAGTGATGTTTGGTTCTGTTGTACGTAGGGCTGTTATGGTTCAGATTTGACTCAAAGGCACCTAACACCAATACAGCATACTTACAAAAGTTCATTTAAAAACAAACCAAAACAATTAAAATAGATAACACTTAAATCAGAATGTTTAAAATCTCAAAAAGAAATAACAACATGGTAGGAAAAAAATGCACAGAGAATGTGAATAAGAAATCGATTAATGATTATGAAGTAGTTGGTATGAATAGATAGAAAATATTATTTTATAAACATTCATGTAACTTTTACAAAAACTGATTGTAAACTGGGCCAACATGATAACCATACTATATTATCTAGAGCTTAAAAAATAATTTTTTAAAAAAGCTAAGGTAAGTGAGGAAATCTAATTATATGAAAAACACCTACTAAATAATGACAGTAAAAACACTATTTAAAAAAAGCACATGATTCAGAAAAAAGATTTTCTTTAAGTATATATTTGATTTGAAACTACAATAATTATCAAAAAAATCTTTCATATACATTCAGTTCCAAGAAAAGTAGGGGAAAACAGTCACCGAAAAGCAGCTTTTACTAAAACTGGAATATCAGGAACAAGATCAATTGATAAATTAGTATAAGTGCAGAATATTTTAAATTTTAAACTCAAAAATAGTTATCTTAATTATTAAAAATAAATAAATAAAATTAGAACTATACATGAATATCAACATACAGTGTTTTTCATTTCAATCCTACTGATCTTCACATTATTAATCATTAGTGATTTCTGGATATAGCTCAGATGTGCTTCTTGAGAAAGATGTATTTCAAAAGAGCTATCAGATGGAGAAATAATCTCTGTAGTAAATGGAGTAGACAAGTTTTATCAGCATTGCTGACAATTGCAATGACTACACTGGGAGATTTAATAGAGAACTGGAGGAGTGACTACTGATTTGCAGACATTACAACATAGAAATTAAAGGACGTGTAGACAAGAGTGTTTAAAGTTTCGTAGATGATTAAAGTATGCCATAATTGTATTAGTTGCTGTCATATTATCCATGATGACAGCATTAGCTGTCCTATGTCAGATATTTTCAATATCTAGCACTGGAGCATTATCACTATCAAAATTATATATTCAGATATATTCAGTAATGTAGCCAAGCCTCCCTTGAGCACGGGAGTGATGAGAGAAACCTAAGTGGAGATTCTTTTTTCTTTTCAAGAAACTAAAATGACCACCATAATTAATTATAACAGAAGAAGTGGAAAAGTACTGGAAACTCTAACATAGTTAAGAGGACAATTTTCATATCACAGGCAAGATGTGGGGAGTTTCCGAAATATTGAGGAATTCTTATATGAAGAGAGAGGACAAGCCTCTACAATTGTAACTGTTCTCTTGTATAGCAGAATGATGAATACTGGAGTAACAGTACTCCAACTCTCTAATCTCTGATTAGGACAAATTGGGAGATGTGAGCTACAGTGTCTTCAGAGCTCCTCCACGGAATTGACTCATCAGTACCTTCTCTGGACCATGTTTGGTATCATAATCTCTTCCTCCCTTCTCCTAATGATCTTTCTTAGTAAAATTTCCTGATAAATTACTTTCATCCAAATCTTAGACTCAGGGTCTGCTTCAGAGAGTACACCTTAAAACACCTTATTTTGACAATAAGGATTACACAAGAATGAGTAATTATTAGAATGTGTTACTGTTACATATTACATATTACAAAAGGAATTCAAATAAAAACAAATATATTTTCAATATATACCAAAGAATTTTACATAAAATTGACATAAAATCCAAATAAAACTCTTAAATTCTTAGGAACGAATTAGTGTTTCTTTTCTCCAGTAGTTAAGCCAGTGTTTACTTCCAAAATTTTATACAAGAATTTATAATCTTACTTCAGTATAAATACCAGTGCATTTGATTTAATTGTATTTCATTTTAAAAATTTTATCAAAATATGATCTTGCTAATGTCTGGCACCTGCCCGAAGTTTTTTCTCCTACAGACTGCCATGGCCTCTTAACTCATGCCCTACTTTCTACTCACAGCTCTAGTCTGTTCTAAACACACTAGCCAGAATGGTTCTGTCAAAATTAGTCAGACTATGTATAGCTTTTGACCCAAACTCTCCAATTGATGCCGTGCACTTAATGCATAGTTATGGCAGTGTAGTGCCTAAGGCATTTGACCGCTAACCAGAAGGCTGGCGGTTCAAACCCACCAGCCACTCCTTGGAAGGAAGGTTAGGCAATCAATCTACTTCTGCAGTGATACTGCCTCAGAAACCCAAGGAGGGATAGCTATGAGTTGGGTCTGACTCCACGGCAAATAGCAACAACAATGTAATTTAATAAAAACTACACGTAATTTATATGTATGTATTAAAAAAAAAAAAGAAAAAAAATTCACTGCCATGGAGTCAATTCTGACTCATAGTGACCCCCATTGGGTTTCTAAGACTGTAAATCTTTAGGGAAGTAGATTGTCTCATCTGTCTCCTGCAGAGCAACTGTTGTATTTGAACCACTGATCTTCTAGTTAGCAGCCAAATATCTTACCCACTCCACCGCCAGATTTCCTTATATATAATGCATAAAAAAAAAAAAAAAAAACTCACTGCCATGAAGTCAATTCCAACTCATAGTGACACTTTTGGGCTTCCAAGTAAATCTTTGCAGAAGTGGATTGCCCCATTTTCCTTCTGTGAAGCAGCTGGTGGGTTTGAACTGCCAACCTTCTGATTAGCAATCAAATACCTTAGTCAGTGCATCACTGGAACTCCTTATAAAGTATATATATGATAAAATTTAAAAAATGAGATTATTTTTTTTCATTGAAAATATGTTAGTATAACTTGCAAAGCTATAAAGTATACTGTATAGTTATTCTAATTTTGTAAATATTTATTCTTCATGATACTAATAAAAATCTATTCTCTATTCACTGATTTTAAATAACTTCCACATGTATTAAGTTACCATATGCTTTGGATCTCTTTTGGGACATTAAAATACTACTTTTTTTTTTGTATTCAGGCAACTAATTCTGGTAACTTACTAAAGTCTATTGTTATATGATTTAAGTAAAATTGAAATAATAAAATATTGACTCTTTTCCTTCATTCGCATGACATTTCTATGCATATTCTTAGAGCATAGTTTTATTTTTCAATGTATTGTTATAAGTTTTTTCTTAAAGATTTTTTTGTCTCTTGGTAGCTTTATTCCTAAGTGTCATATAGTTTTCTTTCTAGCTATGAAGAAAGTATTTATCCATAAGTTGTTCTATCTCATTATTTCTGACTAATTGGAAAACTTTTGATTTTGTATAATCTTACTGGAGTCCAATATTAATTCCAATCATGTTTTTGCTAACTTTCTCCTTCTTGCACACGTTCTCTCAGTCTGTACAGCTAATTAAGTAAGATGACATATCAAAACCTGACTTGACACTTTGGCTTCTCGCCTTTGAGAAAGGAATGAAGAGAGCTGCCACGTAATGATGATAAACTTATGATCTCAGAGGACTCTGATATTGCCAGCCAGCTCCCAGAACATGAGACTGTTTTGTCCTAGGAAAAATTGCAGGAGTTTAGGGATAATGACAATTTGGTATTACTACTTATGTCTATACTTACTGCAACAATGAAGTGAGCATTTTTTAATTAAAAAACAAAACAAAACAAAAAAACATTATGTGTCTAGAATCTAGTATTAATGCTCAATTTGATCAGCAAATATGAGCTAGATAAGGAGCAAGATTCAGAGAAAATCTTTTCCCCTTAATAGATTTGTTTTAACTTTAGAGCCAGCTGGAACTCATATATTTAGAAAATATACACATCATTTTTTGCAACCTAATATAAAATAACAGAAATCTGCTTAATTGAAGAAACATCTAAAATAAATATCAAAACCAAAAAAAAAAAAAAAAAACTCACTGCCATTGAATTGGATCTGACTCATAGCAACCCCTCCTGGGTTTCCAAGACGGCATAGCTATGGAAGTAGATTGCCCAACCTCCCTTCTGAGGATTGGTTGGTGGTTTTGAACTGCCAGCCTTCTGATTAGCAGTCAAATGCCTAAGGCAAATTGAAAATTAAGAAATTGCAAATGAAAACTGAAAGTCCCTAACATATCTCTAATTTTGTCCATTCTTCTCATGTGTTATAATTTCAGCCCATGTACTACTGATAATTCTGTGTCAGGAGTTATATTTTATTGTCCCTGATGTGCTAGATTTCCCTAGGGTAAGTTCTTTGTTCCTGAAATAAGTGTGTGCTTTATTTGATGTAATTTTCTTGTTCATTTTCTCAGATCTGCTCTTGACAAACATAGTGACATTATGATCCATAGGCTACACTTGTCCTTGTGTTTATTCCATTTTATTCATCACGTGGGAGATGACACTTTTCCTTCTATAGCTAAATAAGCCCTCTGAGATGACTTTTCAATTTTTCTTATAACCTGATTTTTGCATTTTTCCAATTACACAAAATATTTTTCTTTCTTAGTCCCATTATTTACTTAAATATTTTAGTTTAATAGTTTCATGTCAAAAAGTTTTCAACATTTTCTATTATTCATCATTAATTGGGATAGATTTTTCTGTACACAAGAAAGTAAATGTAAGTCAGAAGAGCTTACTTAACTTCATGATCATAAGACTTTACCTTCTGTTATAGTTACAAACTGTTTTTTAAAGGCTTTGCCTTCATTTCTGAGACTTTCCATGTACATTCTCATCCTCCATCATATATGAAAACCAAAATCAAAGCCACTTCCATTAAGTTAATTATGACTCACAGTGATCCTATAGGACAGAGTAGAACTGTCCCATAGGGTTTACAAGGCTGTCAATCTATATGTAGGTACATGGTCTCATTTTTCTCCCACAGAGCCATTCATGTGTTCAAACATGCTAGCCTTTTGGTTAATAGCCAATGTTTTGGTTAGCTGCCTACCTTTTGGTTAACAGCTGAATGCTTTAACCACTTCACTACTAGAGCTCCTTCTCTTTTCTTTGCTATTTTGTTCCTGTCCTGCCCTATTTGAATCCTACTTAGAAATGTTTGTTGAGGTTCTTTTATTGTGTTCCCTCAAGGCTGGGCTTTTTTCCAGCATGTTTCTGATAAAGACTTTTGAAAGTATGAAATTACTATGTCACCTCCCCTGTACTCTGAGATTGTCCCATTATCTCCTTGAGTCCCATTATCCCTCTTTGCACTGCTTTTGGTCTATGATTTTTAGAAACTGAGTATAAATATGATTTTTTAGAAACTTATACTCAGTTTCTAAAAATTCTTCTTTGTGGGATTGTAAATTGCTGGTCTTTTCTGAGTTCCTTAATGTCAAACTTATAAGCAGCTTTATTAGTTTCCCACTGGACAGTTATTTATAATATGTGTCCTATTTTAGTCAGTGGTCCTATTTTAGTCTGGGAAAATATACGCACATATATTTTAGTTTTCAGGGAATACATTGTCACTTCATAGAATAAAACATTTGCCTGTTGAATTATTATCATCTTTAGAATTACTGCTATTTTATTTATTTTCCTTCAAAAATAGAGACTGGTTACTAGAAAAAATCTCCAATCAGTAACTGCATTTTTCCAGCTCCTTCATGTCTAAATGGAATCTTTGACTAGTCCTGAGTTGTGAGCATAAATGATAGTCGAGTATAGTTGGCGCTATTATAAAATGGAATTAATGTGGATTCTTGGGTAACTACTTAGAAGAATGTTGTGAAAAAGAAAATTCACAAATATTATCATTGGGTACTTTATGAGTAAGAAATACTTATTCCATTAAGCCATTGACAGTTTATAGTATATGGAGTTTATAGTAATGGACAGTTTATGGTAATGTTGTTGCTGTAGTAAATTGCCTTGGAGTCTGTTCCAACTCATAGTGATCCTACATAAAACAGAGGGAAAAAAGGGCCAGTTCTGTGCCAACCTCAAAGTGTTGCTATGCTCAAGCCTGTCATTACATCCACTGTGTCAATCCATTTCCTTGAGGGTCTACTTTTTTTTTTTTTTTTTACTAACCCTCTACTTTACCACCATGATATGGGACTCTTCAGGAACTGGTCCCTTCTGGTAACATGACCAAAGTAAGAGAGACAAAGTGTGGCCATTCTTACTTCTAAGGAGCACTCTAGCTGCAGTTTTTCTAAGACAGATTTGTTCATTCTTCCAGCAGTCCATAGTACATTCACTATCATTCCCTAACACTACAATTCAAATGCATAAATTCTACTGTCTTCCTTATTCACTGCCCTGATTTCACATACATAAGGGGCTATTTAAAATAGCTTAGTAAGCTTAGGTCAGGCACATCTTAGTATTCAATGTGACATCTTTGCTCCTTGACACTTTAGGGAGGTCTTTAGCAGCAGATTTGCCCAGTGCAACATATCATTTCATTTCTTAACTGCTGCTTCCATACATGTTGACTGTGGACACAAGTAAAATGAAATCCTTGATAACTTCATTTTTTTTTTTTTTTTCCATTAATCACAATGTTACTTACTGGTCCAGTTTTGAGGATTTTAGTTTTCTTTATGCTGAGATGTGATCCATACTGAAGGCTGTAGTCTTTGATCTTAATTAGTAAATACTTCAAGTCCTCTTGTCTTTCAGCAAGTAAGATTGTGTCATCTGTGTGTCTCAGGCTGTTAATGAGTTTCCCCCAAATCCTGATGCCACATTCTTCTCCATATGGTCCAGTTTCTTGAATTATTTGCTCAGCTTACAGATTGAATGTTGTTGTTAGGTGCCATCGAGTTGGAGCTGATTCATAGTGACCCATCCTTGGGTTTCCAAGGCAGTATCACTATGGAAGTAGCTTGCCCAACCTTCCTTCCGAGGACTGGTTGGTGGGTTTGAACAGCCAGACTTCTAGTTAGTAGTCAGGTGCTTTAGGCACTATGCTACAGATTGAATAATGTTGGTGAAATGATAAAACCCTGATGGACATCATTCGTAATTTTAAACCATGCAGTATCCCCTTGTTCTTTTCAAAGGACTGCCTCTTATCTATGAACAGGTTCCTCATGAGGCCAATTAATTGTTCTGAAATTTCCATTGTTTTCAATGATATCCTTAATTTGGTATAATCTACACAGTTGAATGTTTTTGCATAGTCAGTAAAACACAGGGGAACATCTCTCTGGTATTTTTCAGCCAAGATCCAGCTGACATCAGCAATTATAACTTTTATTCCACTTCCTCTTCGGAAATATGCTTGAATTTCTGGCAGTTCCACATTGATATACAGCTACAACCATTTTTTAATTGTTTTCAGCAAAATTTCACTTGTGTGTGATATTAGTAATATTGTGTGATAATTTCTGCATACTGTTGGATATCTTTCTTTGGAATGGGCACATGCTAGTCTTCAAAGTGACATCATTGTTCTTCAATGTTTCAAAGAGGTCTTTTTCAGCAGATTTGGTTAGTGCAATGTGCTGTCTGATTTCCTAATTGCTGTTTCCGTGGGTGGTGATTGTGGATCCAAATACAACAAAATATTTGACAACTCCAATTTTTCTACATTTAGTGTGATGCTGCTTATTGGTCTAATGGTGAGCATTTTTGTTTTCTTTATGTTGAAGTGTAATCCATACTGCAGAGTGTAGTCTTTGATCTTCATCAGTAAGTGCTTCAAGTCATCTTTACTTTCAGCAAGCAAAGTTATGTCATCTGCATATCACAAGTTGCTAATGAATCTTTCTCCAATCCTGATGCCTTGTATAATCTTCATATAGTCCAGCTGCCCAGATTATTTGCTCAGCATACCGATTGAATAAGTATAGTGAAAAGATACAACAATGATGGACACCTTTCCTGATTTTAAACCATGCAATATTCCCTTGTTTTGTTTGAACTACAGCTTCTTGGTTCCCCATGAGCACGATTAAGTGTTCTGGATTTCTCATTCTTCACAATGTTATTCATAATCTGTTATGATACACAAAGTTGAATGCCTTTGTATAGTCAATAAAACATAAGTAAATATCGTTCTGGTATTCTTTGCTCCAGCCAAAATCCATCTGACATCAGCATTGATATCCCTCATTCTATGTCCTCTTCTGAATCCAGCTTGCATTTCTGCAAGTTCCTTGTCAGTATATGGCTGCAATCATTTTTGAATTATTATCAGCAAAATTTTACTTGGTTGTGATATTAAAGAATTTGGTTGATAGTTTCCACATTCTTTCATAGCACTTTTCTTTGGAATGGGTACACATATGAATCTCCTCCAGTCTGTTGGCCAAGTAACTGTCTTCCAAATTACTTGGCATAGACAGGTCCGCACCTCCGGCATGGCTTGTTGAAACATCTCAATGGGTATTTTGTCAATTCTTGGAGCCTTATTTTTTGCCAATTCCTTCAGTGTAGCTTGGACTTCATCCTTCAGTACTACTGGTTCTTGATCATATACCACCTCCTGAAATAGTTCTTTTGTTCAATGACTCTGTATTCCTTCCATCTTCTTTTGATGCTTTTTGTATCATTCAATATTCTACCCACAGAATCCTTTAATATTGCAACTCGAGGTTTGATTTTCTCTTCAGCTCTTTCATCTTGAGAAATGTCAAGGATTTTCTTTCATTTTGGTTTTCTAACTCTGGATCTTTGCACATTTAATTGTAATAATTGACTTTGTATTCTTGAGCTGCTCTTTGAAATCATCTGTTCAGCTCTTTTATCTTGTCATATCTTCTATTTGCTTTAGCTACTTTCCATTTAAGAGTAAGCTTGAGGGTCTCTTCTGACATCCATTTTAGTCTTTTCTTCCTTCCTTGTCTTATTAATGATCTTTTTTTTTTTTCTTCATGTATGGTGTTCTTCATGTCATCCCACAACTTGTTATCCCACAACTTGGTTTTTGGTCAGTGGTGTTCAATATGTCAAATCTATTCCTCACATGGACTCTAAATTCAGGTGAGATATAATCAAGGTCATATTTTGGCTCTCATGGAATTATTTTAATTTTTTTCAGCTTCAATTTGAACTTGCATATGAGCAGGTGATGATCTGTTCTACAGCCAGCTCCTGATCTTGCTTTGGTTTAAATATTGATCTTCTCTGTAGCCTCTTTCCATAGATGTGGTTGATCTGATTCCTGTGTATTTCATCTGGTGAGGTCCATATGTATAGCTGCTATTTATGCTGTTGTAAAAAGATATTTGCAATGAGTAAGTCATTGATCTAGCAAAAGTCTATCATGTGATCTCTAACATCATTTCTATCACCAGGGTCATATTTTCCAACTACCTATGTTTCTTCTTTATTGCCAACTTTTACATTCCAGGCTCCAGTAATAATTAGTACATCTTGATTGCATGTTTAGTAAACTTCAGACTAAAGAAGTTGGTAAAATTCTTCAATTTCTTCATCTTTCACTTAGTGATTGTTGCATAAATCTGAGTAACAGAAGTAAAATCAGTCTTCCTTGTAGGCATATGGACATTATCCTCTTACTGACAACATTGTGCTTCAGGATAGATCTTGAAACATTGTTTGTGATGATGACTGTGACACCATTTCTTTTCTATTTGTCATAGTAAACCATATGATTATCTGATTCAAAATGCCGAAATCCAGTCCAGTTCACCTCACTAATGCCTCGGATATCAATCTTTATGGGTTCCATTTAATTGTTGACAATTTTCCTATGTTCATACTTTGTACATTCCACATTTCAAATATTAATAAATGTTTGCAACTATTTCTTACCATTTTGAGTTGTGCCTCATCAGCATACATCATTAATGTTGACTCTACTTTGAGGAGGCAGCTGTTGCCCAGTCATATTTTGAGTGCAGTTCAACCTGAGGTGTTCATCTTCTGCCACTATATCAGACAATGTTTCAAGGCTATTCATAAAGTTTTCCAGTAAAGTATCAGTGTTTCATTGTTATCCATAAGGTATTCACCGGTCAATTTTTTCAGAAATGGATAGCTAACCTGTCTACCATGGGTGACTCTGCATATATTTGAAATATCACTGATGTAGCTTCCAGCCTCATAGCAATATTCTTGCCACCAGAGTATAACAAACTGACAGATGAGTGGTGGTAGACATATATACTATCTATAAATGATGATCATTTTATTATATTTTTATTTTTTATATTTATAGGTTATTTGTTTTCTTATCTTATGGTACCATCTAGAATACCTAATAATATCTTGAATTGATCCATTGTTTTTGTGTATTCCTTATTTTGACATAAATTTACATATTTACTCATTTTTTCCTTTGGGTTTCTTGTTGCCATATAAAATAAATATTTACAAAGATTATTTACTTTTCAAATTTTGTCTGTTTTCAGGACCTAGATTAGTTTTTTTTTTCCATATTTTAAATACTCAAAAAATGTACTGAATGATTTAAATGGCTAAGGAAATAATTAAATAAAGATAAATGTAGTTTAAGAGGCATGTACTCTGTGATATTTTCTGTGATTAATGGGTTTGTTCAATTCCTCTATCTTGAAATTTGTCCTTATATTGAAAAATTAATGCACCCTGTCATGATTTATCCAGTTTATTGAAGTATGAGAAATTATTGATACAAAATCTATGTAATATTGAGCTTACTGTCAGTGTATATTGCAGTGGTTTTGTTTTATTTGTCATTAACAAAAAAAGTTATTCAGAAGTAGGAAGATTGTGAAGCTCAGATGTCATAAATTAAATTGATATTGATATCCTAGACCATTTTAGTTTTCATATAGTTGTTAGTAGAATAAACTGTAAAAAGATAAGACAAAAAAGTACACAAGCACTCTCATTTTTCGCATTTGAAACACGTCCTTTTAATACAGCAGCTCTACCCTCACAAGAGTGTCATCAATCTCTTTAAAATGACCGCAACGATAATCTTCAAAAGAAACGTAGGCCAGGTTACTGTGTCGATAGTAGGTACCATCTGTGCTTAGTCTTATTACCCCCAGGCAATGAGTTGGGGGAAATTTTTAAAGCCAAGAAAAGCACATAAGCACAGTCTTACTTGATCTCACTTAGGAAGAAATTAGTCCACTAACCCAGTGTAAAGAACAGAGAGGTATCCAATGCCCCTCTACGACAGCTTGCTTTCCCCGCAGAAGCAAGAGATAATTGGGCTCATGGAGTTGTGCAGCTGCTCTTCTTTGCCTTTTTGCAAATAAACCTCACAGTCATTGGGCTTATGTTCATAGAATCGACGCTGAAAAATTCGATTGATGTAAAGGGATATATGTAAATTTACAAATAGTAAAATAAATTATTTATGTCAGTGTCAGTCAGAATTGGTTTGTCTTTGTTTCCAAATATTAATCAAATCCATTATGTTTGCTGGACTATGCACTAAGTACTGGGAATAAGAAATATTTTTCGCTTTGACAAGCAAATATATAAGTGGATGAAGAAGTCTTGGGGATAGACAATTTTAACCAAGTGTTTTCAAAATTATGATAAAATATTACAGGTAGGCATAGGGAGCTATGGAAAAAAAGCAAAGGGATAACTAACCAAACCTCAAAAGCAGGTGTTTTAAAAATGTGCATTTGTGGACTCTTAAGAACAATAACAATAAAGGATGACTAAAGGTAATCAGATTAACAAAAGGGCAGAGTATTCCATACACAATGTTTTAACCATATTAGTTTGTAGAGATATATAGCAGTATGGTGCTTACTAAGGCTAAGGTTCAATATCGTTATAGTACAAACAGAGTAAAATATGACCCAGAGATAAAAGGTAAGATGGGTCTAATTAAGAAAAGAGATTACAAATTTCAGGAAGTTTTAGACTGTCTACTGACTTTTAAGCAGGCATGTGTCATGGTAAGATCTATATTTTGGTCAACTTCTGTGATGATATTGTTGCTGTTAGGTAACATTGAGTAGGTTCCAACTCATGACAACCCTATTTACAACAGAACAAAACACTACCCAGTCCTGCACCATCCTCACAATCCTTGCTGTGCTTGAGCTCATTGTTGCAGCCACTGAGTCAATCCATCTTGTTGAAGTTTTTTCCCTTTTTCATTGGCCCTCTACTTTAACAAGCATGATATTTCTCCAGGGACTGGTTCCTTCTGACAACATGACTAAAGTACGTGAGATGAAGTCTGGTCATTCTGCTTATAAGAAGCATTCCATCTGTACCTTTTCTGAGACAGATGTGTTTATTCTTCTAGCAGCCAGTGGTATGTTTAATATTCTTCACCAATACCACAATTCAAATGGATCAATTCTTCTTCAGTCTTCCTTATTCACTGCCTATTTTTCATATGCATATAAGGCCATTAAAAATACCGTGGTGTGGGTCAGGCACATCTTAGCCTCAATGTTACAGCTTTGCTCTTCAACACCTTAAAGAGGTCTTTTGAAACATGTTTGCCCAGTGAAATATGCCATTTGATCTCCTGACTGCTGCTTCCATGGGCATTGATTGTGGTTCCAAGTAAAAAGAAATCCTTGATAACTTCAAACTTTTCTCCATTTATCATGATTTTGCTTATTGGTCCAGTTGTGGGGATTTTTGTTCTCATTATATTGAAGTATAATCCATATGATACAATAATCTATGGTGATAGCATGTGCAATAGTTTTTGAAACGCATCAAGCAGGGAGATAATTTAGGAAGTTCAGGTGAGAAATAAGGTATTAAGCATGACCTTGGTAATTCTCATTAAACAATATTTAGCAATAACTGGTAACAATTTGTGATTTGTTAGATATATTAATGTGAGTAGAAAGATAAGAATATATTCTGTCTTTTAGCAGAGACAGAAATTATCTTTCTAACCTTAGGGATTGGGAACATCCTGGTGGTTCAAACTCACCAGCCACTCCTCAGAAGGAAGGTTGGGCAATCTATTTCTGTAGCGATACTGCCTCGGAAACCCAAGGAGGGGTCATTCAGACTGGGATCTAACTTGATGACATTGACTTTAGGTTTTTTCTTTCTTTCTTTTTTTTTTTTTTTTTGGTTTTGCATATTTAGGAAAACAGGGATTTTGTATAAAAAAGAAAACAAGGATTCAGAATGAATGAATAAGGATCTTGGTTTTCTTATCTCCCAAAAGTTATAAGAAAACTGAACAATTTTACCAACAACAGCCATTTAAAACATAAAAAATTAAGAAATGTTTATTCCATAAAACCTATTGAATCTTGATAAACCTAGAGGAAGTTTGTTGCATTATAGCCCAACACTGCTCCCTTCTCCCTAGCACATGGAACGGGTCTGAAGGACGCAGCTCCTCCCTGATTGGGCTATTTGAAGTACAGCTTGGAAATATCTATGCCCACGGCATTGTCAAAAACAATAAAAATCTCAGGGGCAAACAGTTAAGGAAAGGTAAAGTGAGCTAGCTTGAGGGCACAGCACTGGCTAAGGTAATAAACAGAATAGCAGATCAGCCAGAATTTTAATAAGAAGATAAAGAAAAGGAGGATCTTGCCAAAATCCCACTTATCCCTAGAAGAATGAAAGGTTGTGCAAAGACGTAAGGTTGAGCCTGATCAGAAAAAGATCAACGAGCTATTCATACCTACCTGAACATGAGGCTTACCAAAGGAGAAAGAAAAAAAAAGGAAGGACTGTAAATTCCATTACTTCAAATAAAAGTAACCATTGAAGAAATAGAGACCATTTTCCAACATACATATCTCTATTGCCAAATTCCCAGTGAAACGTCAGTTAGGAAAATCTTCCAATTATTTCTATGCAGTTAATAGAACACTTTGCCTGATATCTTCTATTTAAACCTCTAGGCCCATTTGCTACCCTTCTTCATAATGCTCTCTGCTTCAGGGACTGATCTGTGAGCACTATAACATCTAAACCAAAAACCAAATGCACTGCATTTGTGTCAGATCCGACTCATAGCCACACTTTCTTGGGTTTCCCAGATGGTATCACTACGGAAGTAAATTTCCCAACATTCCTTCCAAGAAGTGGCTGGTGGGTTTGAACTGCCAGCCTTCTGGTTAGCAGTCAAATGCTTTCGGAACTATACCACTAGAGCTCCTAATTCTTTCTTATATGGCTTTTAGCTGAGTTTAAACAAGGGGGGAGGAGGGCACCAAGATGAGAAGGAAGAAAGTAAAATCAAGATATGTAATACCCTATTTCCTTCCTATGGGTCTCCTTTGTTTGCTATGTCATTTTTAAGGATGTGGTCCTCTTTGGTTTCTGATAACCCTGTGAGCCACTGTTCTCTTCAATCCTCAATATGGTTGCAGTAAGTGGTCCTCCTACACCCTATTCACACCTTTTGTAATTCCTTTATTAAAGCTTTCTTGAATTATTCTAATTCTAAACAAATAGTGCTGTTTCCCTTTGGGGCATGACAGAAAAAAGTACTGAAAACAAACTCTGGAAAAAGATAACCTGGAGTGGGGTGGTATACATAGGGCAATAAGGCAGTGGGATAAGACTGAAGAATAGTCTCACAGAGAAATTCAAAATTATTTAATAAAACACAATAATATAGACTCTAGAAACATATTACATTAATTAAGCCCTGAAAACATGCATTCTTTATTGATTCTATAAAAAGATATCTGCTAATAAAATTCAATGTATTACAAATTAAAGGGCAGAAAAAAATGATCACTTGAATATATATCAAAATCTCAATTAATTTTAAGACTGTTAAATAAAAACTTTTAATAAAATGGAAATAGAGTTAAGGGGTGAGTTCATTTAAAAGATAGTCATAAATTAAGCATTAATTCTTCTATATCCACATACACACATGCACATATTTTATATATATATATATATATAAATATATTCATTGAGTGCTATAATTAAGTTATGTGAGTTTTTTATTTACAAAATAGACATCTCTGCCTATAAAGATAGGATGTGTAAATATATATAAATATAAATATATATATATTTAGCTTCTTAAATTAATATATATGTACAGTGAATATACTTACATATATATATATATAATATGTGCATGTGTGTATGTGTGTGTATACATATATTGAGATTCACATGCAGATATGACATATAACTTAGACTATCTCCTATGAACATAATTAATATCTTACATCTTTTAAGCAATAACCTAAATCTATTTTGGCAAATCCTAAATTTTTCCTTAAAGTTACAAATTTTCATAACGATTCAAGAAACAATTTATAATTGGTCATTAAAATACCTTATAAATGATATTGTTTATAGAGAAGGTATATTCTATTAACATAAAAATCTCTCTGTATTTAAAGAAAAAACTCTGTTCACTAATGTAATTCACTAAAATAGAACATACTTTGGTACAGTAATGTACTCCAATACAAAATTACTTTAACACTGAAAATAAAGCCTTCAATCAAATTATTATCCTCTAGCTAATTCAACTAGCTGATTCATATTTTAGAGAACTGAATGACAGCTTCCTGAATTAATTAACTTATCTTTCCTTTGAACTTGATAAAATGAAGCAAGAATTGGTTTAGATCTGCTCACATGAGTTTCCTGTTGGCTGTTCCATTTTCTGAATTTCTTATTATCTTAGTTCTTTAGTGCTGCCATAACAGAAGTACCACAACTGAATGGCTTTAACAAACAGCAGTTTCTTCTCACACAGTTTGGAGGCTAGAAATGTGAATTTAGGGCCACAGCTCTACAGGAAGGCTTTCTCTTTCCACTAGCTCTCAAGGAAGATCCTTATCTCCTTTAAACAACTTTGGACCTAGTGTTCCTTGGAGACATCCTTGTATCTTGGCATCAATCTTCTCCTGGGTCTAGGATCTTCTCAGTGCAGGGATCCCACGTCCATAGGACATGCTCCACTCCTGGGTCTTCTTTCTTTGGTCCCTCTCTCTCTGCTCACTTCTTTCTTATAAGTCTTGTATGATAAAAGATGATGCCGACCCTACCAGGGAAACTCCTTGTACATGGATCAGAGTTATGACCTCAGTAAAGGTAATGCATCCACCTTAATCTTCATACAACTGATTGGCTAATCACAGCAGATCACATGTAGAGAATAATTGCATCATTACATAATTGCCAAACCACTGGGAATCATGGTCTAGCCAAGTTGACACATATTTTGGGGGGACACAATTCAACCCATGACACTTGTCATAGTTATTATTCCCTATCTGCAGTTGGTATCAGCCAGTATTAGGATTTAAATGATCTCTGAAAGGCTCCACAAGGAGCTCTGGTGGTATAGTAGTTAAGGCATTTGGCTGCTAACCAAAAGGTCAGTGGTTTGAAACCACCAGCTGCTCCATGGAAAAAGATGAGACAGTCTGCTTCTGGGAAAATTTACAATAGAGGCCGCTCTGAGTTGGAACTGACTCAAAGGCAGTGAGGTTTTTTTTTTTTTGGTTTGTTT
>NW_006921588.1:11518204-11524265 GCF_000298275.1 Orycteropus afer afer | reverse complement strand
GAAAACATGTGCTTTTGAGAGTGTTACAACTGAAAAATATTTAATAGGATAAAACTAGTGAAGATTACTTTTTTTGAGTCAAAGAGAATTAGGCTTATTTTTAAAACCATAATGTTTTTGTGTGAATCAAGAGAATCTTTTTAGTTGAACTCAATTTTTCCTTTATAAACTAAATACATTTCTAAGTTGTGGAATATCATGTATATAGCTACATCAAGAAATTTAGCTTGCCATGAAAAACAGGAAGCTGTCCAGATGGGAAGAGAATTCACAATTTGGGATCAGAGTTTAAATATTCATAATTAACTAGAATAATAAATGATAACATCTCTCATCTGAAAATTGTTTATTTAGTGTGTAAGACATAGGTGTACCAGAAAACAATATTCAAAATAACAGAAATATAGTACATCAAAAGTCCTAATAAAGTTGTTTGAAATAAAGGAGTGGGTTATAAATATTTTATTAGAAACTTAATGTATGTCATCTAAAAAAGTGTTTCTTGAATCTATGACTGCAATAAATAAGCTGATTGGAGAAGAAGATTATACTTCAAATAACTTGCATTTACTTATTACTTATTTCCTAAATAGTTATTCCTAAAGGCATTATGTAGGTAGATTTTATATATTCCTAATGGTTTTGGTAAAACATTAACAAGCCTTGTTGTTGTTGTTGTTATGTGCCGTCGAGTCAGCCCCAACTTAACAAGCCTATAAGATAATAATTGAGGACCACTAGTCCTATTTTATTATGACAGATTATAGGAAGTTATTCCTTATGCCTACATAATATGGTTCTTTTGTTTAAATTACTAAAGATAAACAGTCAGCACTTGAATTTGCCTACACTGTTAAAATTAATAAATCATAGGTCTAGTTTTCCATTAAACTTCTACTCTTTCTGGGAGAGAGGAAATACTTATTAGCCTGCTCTCCTTTTCCTTATATCCACTGGGATATAGATATTTTAATGAGGATCTAAATTCAGAAAATTTAAGCTAAACCTCACTTATTTGTAAATCTCTCTAGTATACAATTTATTTTAAATAGCTTGATTAGTGTCTTTGCTTGTTATGATGAATTTGGTCTTAATCAAGTAACAATGTTGAAAAATTGTTTTATTATGGTTGTTTTTTAGATTGGCTGTTCAAATGTGCCTTCTGTGCTGCCTGTATTGTAAAACAGTGAGATTAAGAACATAGGCAGTCCTTGGCCTTCAGTGTCTCCCAATAAAAAATATGTGGAAAAAATTACTTTCTTTACCCTGTTTTCTTTTGTTTCTTTTTCTTTCTTTGTTCTTTTTTTTTTTTTTTTTTTGAGAATAACAGCTATGTGTGGATACAAAGGCATCTTCAAAATGTATCATCCATCTATGTATCTGTTTTCTTATTAATATATTTATATGGAATAACATAATATCATATGCATCCACTATAATTGTAAAGAGAATATTATTAAGACATTAAAATATTTTATAATGGAGATAATGATAGCAGATGGTTTCAATGCACTGGGACTACATTTCCTCAGGCCAAATGATTTGTCATAATACTGGTGATAGGCAAGCTTTCACAATGACCTGCAATGATCTTGCTTCATATAAACATCTCCTTTGTGTATGAGTTGGACCTAGTAAATTATTCCTGATGATTGCAATAAAACAAAAGTGATAGGATGTCATGTCTGTGATTAAGTTACGAAAAACATTGACTTCCATCTTTCCTATAAATGCTGTCTATTGTTTTCTTGGCTCAGACACTTTGATTAAAAAAAAAAATGCCATATTGGAGAGGCCATCCTGGTAAGAAATTGAGGGAATTAGTTATCCACCAGTCATGTAGGAACTGTGACCCCAGGTTTAATAGCCCTCAAGAAATTAAATTATGTCAACAACTCTGTGCATGATCTTGGAAGCAAATTCTTTTCCATTCAAGTCTTACAATGACTGAAGCTCAGCCAGCACTGTCATTACAGCCCCGTGTGAGCCACTGAAGTAGAGGAGCAGTGTCCAAATTCCTAACCCACAAAACCAAGATAATGTTCCTTATTTTAAACCACTACATTTTGGAATAATTTGTTACACAGCAATTGATAAGGTTGACCTTTCCACGCAATGCTACCTTCTCCAAAGTATAGAAAAGTTAAAAACTGCATGCAGGTACATCCCAGAAGTGCTTTCCTCAACCAAACAGGAGTAAGAGTCAGTAGATAAAAACCTCAGTCGTCTCATCCTCAAGTGGGACAATATGAAGAATGTTCTACATAATTACTTAGAGTTATTGAGTCATTATTTCTTAGTATGTGACAGAAAAAGAAGACAACATAAACCCCCAGGAAATATGGGGACATTAGAATTTGTTGCTTGGAGTAAAGAAAGAAGTCAATAGCAAAGCAATAATCCATATTGTTGAATGGGAACTTAGCATAATATGGTATTCTATTGAGAACTTTTCCTTTACAAGTACTGCCATCTGACAATTTATTTAATTTATGCTATAATGTTATGATATTATAGCCAACAAAACATTGGAACAAGAAACTCATTCATAGTGTTAAAAACAAGACTTTGTAAATTAAACAGATCAACTATTAATTAAGAGAGAGAGAGATGTTGTAAATGGACAATCAGTTCTAGAGAAACTGCTATAGATATGGCTAAGTGTTTTTGTGTGATTATATGCCATTTATAGTCTCATAAGATAATATACACTTGGTTCTTTGAAGGTTATATATTAGTGTAGAAGAACAAGTTACATGTAATACAAAAAATCTTAAAGATACAGGTCTTGGGGAAAAAAAATTTCAGCTTAAATATCCACCATCAGTTACTTCAAAGTAAGCAAAGTCCTTGGGGGAAAAAAAAAGAAAAGGCATTGTTGAGAAATTAATGAGGTTGGTTTGTAGAGATATAATTAATTTATATGATGCCCAAAGTCTTGAAGCATTATCTAGGCTTCTGAGGAGTTATTCAATTTTAACAAAATCAAAGGATCTAAGACAATAGATTACTGTATTTGGTATCTGATGTTCTTAGCACGTATGTCATCACTCCAAAACAGAAGGACGACCCTGAGTTTTAGTAATAGTATTTGATGGAAAATATTTCTAGCTGGATTTGGAGTGCCTTCCTGAAAAATGATGCTTGAAAGCACTGAACAATATAGAGGGAATCGTCTCCCAAATCTTTCAAATATATTTGCAATGGTTCTGTTTACTATTCTACTTACTCTAGCTCAATTACAGATTTTAGTGCTTATGGGAAAAATATTTCTGCGAGGTATAAAAATAATGATAATGATAAGTTCCAATGGATCAAATGACAAAGTTTTCACCAGCCTATCTGATCTCCTTAAGCCACAAGTAGATTAGGAAAAAGGTTTGAGTTATGCTTTTATGTTGAGATAATTAACCCTGGCTATCAGAGTTATAATACAGGTGGTGTAGTGCCTAAGGCATTTGACTACTAACCAGAAGGCTGGTGGTTCAAACCTACCAGCCACTCCTCGGAAAGACAGTTAGGTAATCTACTTCTGCAGTGATACTGCCTCAGAAACCCAAGGAGGGTAGTTATGAGTCAGATCTGACTCAATGGCAGTGAGGTTTTTTTTGGGGTTTTTTTTTTTTTTTTTTTTTTGGTTTATCAGAGTTACATTTGTCAATTGAGGGTAGGAAAAAGTGTGTGTAAAAAATAGAGATTCTCATGGTTTCACTTTATACTAACACACTTATTGAAAACAATTGTCAGATATTTCTTTAAACTTACTCAGGAAGTAAAACTTAGGCTCAAATTAATTCAGACTGAATGTTTGTATCACCTCACTTTTTATAATCTTGTGAAATTGTAGACAATGCATGTCTATAATGAATATACAATTGACTATAACCTGCTACATCTACATGGTCAGTTCCAAACCTTAGAAACTATGTTCTGAACCCATATTCACTTGCTATATCACTCATCTATGTAATTTAATTTACTTATATTCTCTTCTTTCCTGTGAACATCTCACTCTTTGTCTACATGCTGTGTTTTTGTAGTTAAATTTAATTTCTATTTTCTCTGGTACTAACTAGTTAGGTGAATTTGGGAAAGTTACTTCGGGAAGAAGTATTCAGTATCTCAGTCTATATCTGTAAAATAGTTTCAAGATCATTATAAAAATAAATGAAATAATAGAAAAAATGGCTGGTATATATTTGTGCTCAATAATAATTATTATTTTTATTTTTCTCTTATTATTATAATCAAATGGAATACCTCCAGGAGGAATACGTTTCACCTAAAGATGATGGTCTGGGCTTGGATGCAAAACTTATGCTACTTTTGTTTGTCTGCTTTTGAAGAACGGATGAAAGTTCTTCAGAGGACACCACTGAAGTCTCATTTCTATTTTGTTCTTCTCTTATGTGGTATTCTTACATGATATAATGAAAGAATACTGAATATACCATGGGCTGCCAGAAGAACAAACAAATCTGTCCTGGAAGATGGTGTAGCTGGAATGCTCCTTAGAAGCGAAAATGGCCAGACTTCAGCTCTCCTTCTTAGGTCATGTTGTCAGAAGTGACTATTCCCTGGAGAAGGAGATCATGTTTGGTAAAGCAGAGGATCAGCAAAGAACAGGAAGACCTTCAACAAAATAGATTATACAGTGGCTATAACGATGGGTTCAAGCATAGAAAGGCTTGTGAGGATGGCCCAGTACTGGTCAGTGTTTCATGCTGTTGTACATAGGGTTACTAGGAGTCAGAGCCTACTCACTGACACCTAACACTAACAACAACATTACATTATATAAGGTGAAGATATTGTGGAAGTGTACATACAGGAAAAGATGGTGAATTTATATTTAACCATCATAAGGATACACTGTAAGAGCTCTGGAGGTGTAGTGCTTAACACATTTAACTGCTAACCAGAAGGCTGGTGGTTCAAACACACCAGCCACTCTTAGAAGGAAGATTGGGCATTATACTTCCATAGTGATACTACCTTGGAAATACAAGTCAGATCCACTCCATGACAGTGAGTTTGGTTTGGTTTTAGAAGGATACACTACAGTGTAGCTTTGATGTTTTTTTTTCTAATTTGATTTCTTGATTTTGGTCATCCCACATCATTCCTTATTCCTAAGAACACTTTAATTATCTTTTGAAAATTAATTATCATTGCTTAAGATACAGTTTGGTTTACTATTTTTAGATGCTTTATATTACTTGAGTGGTATTTGTAAAAATCCAACACTTTTTCCCAAGTGAACATTCCTTACCTTCACCCCACAGCTATATTGGTAACCCTGTAAGAGATTTAAAAAAAAATAAAAAAGAAATATCTTAGTTATATAGATATATTTGTTTGAAAAAACTTATGCATATCAAAATTAAAACATGCTTCTAAGAAATATGAGCTTCAAAGGGGATCATAAAAATCAGAAATTTTAAAATTAAATAATAATGAAAACATGACATATCAAAACTTGTGAGGTAGAGCTTAAGTAGTGCTTAGGGAAATTTATAGCTCTATATGTATATGACACATAACAACAACAACAAATGTGTATATTAGAAAGAAGAAAGTGTGAAAATAAATGACCTATATAGCTACCTTAACAATTTGAAGGCAGAACAGGAAATTAGATCTAAAGAAAGTAAAAGAAAGACAGTAATAAATTAAAAGTCAAAATTCAAATTATAGAAGAGAATCAAAATTTTCATTGTTTCCTTAAAATTTAAATAAAATTGTTATACATCTGGAGAGACCAGTGAAGAAGTAAAAGTAATCTCACTGCCATCAACTCAGTTAAGACCCATAGGGACATTAAAGGACAGAATAGAACTATCCCACAGGGTTTCTAAGACTTTAGCTCTTTCATGACAGGAGCCTGCCTTATATTTCTTCTGCAGAGGGGCTGTTGAGTTCAAATCAGTAATGTTTGGTTAGCAGCTGAATGTTTTAACCACTGTGCTACTGTTGTTGTTGTTGTTAAGTGCCGTCGAGTCGTTTCCGACTCATAGCGACCCCATGCACAGCAGAACGAAACACTGCCCGATCCCGCACC
>NW_006921588.1:11489786-11513829 GCF_000298275.1 Orycteropus afer afer | reverse complement strand
ATATATATATAAATCAAGTAGCTTTTATGCTTTCAGCTTTACAATTAACTAAGGAATGTAAGAATTAACTACTGAATATTATTTTCTACTTAAATACAGTGTTAGAATCTTAATATAGAACAGTTTGCAAAGGCAAATTAAAAGACAGAAAATGTGATAATCTTTTCCCATTGATAAAAACAATATTAGATTTATATGTCCTTTCACCCCAACCTTTATCTCTAGAAATTTCTGCTAAGGAAACAATGCAAAATGCTGTCTACAATGCATGGTTCATTAAATACAACCCTTCGTTCTTATTGTTCCAAGTAGGAACATTCCAAAAATACAGAATGAAGAAAATGTTGAATAAATTTGATATATGCATGAACTGAAATAATAGCATTGTAGATGTGAAAAATGTAATAAATATATAGAGAGGGAATAAAGTGAAATGCAAATTATTTATACACTGTTACTTTATTGCACAAATATCTGCCTTTTTATTTCTCTCTTCATCACTTAATTTATACACAAAATTTTATATAATAAGAACTTTAAATGAATACACAAAAACATATAGAACAGTAGTATTTTTTGTGGTAAAATTGTAAGTAGTTGTAATTTTATTTTTACTGCTATATTTTTTCTAGTGAACATATTTGACTTTTTCATGAGAAATTAAATGATAAAAATCAAAGAACCTAGTTGGTGAATGTAGGTATACAGCCTCCATTAAAGTAATATTTTAACAAGACTTATTTTGATTTGAGTTTGCTAAACATCACACATTACTGATTCAATTTGTTGTTTCAAACTTTTATATACATAACATTTTAGCATACACTAACAAAGATTTCAAAGTCATGAAGAAATTAACACATACAATATCACATTGGCTCTTGTCCTGAGTTAAATGTACTGATGTTGCCCAAGGTCATAGGGATTTTTAGTAGAAAAGAGTAACGGACTCTTTTCTAATTCCTAGTAATGGGACTAGGGTTTTGGGTGGTCAGTAGTGTTCAGAGAGGTCAGTGTTATCAGTTACGTGTAAATTAGAAACTCCTACTTAGAGTGAAATTGCACTGGTCAATGCAACAAATTACTACAATTAGCCAGTCACCTTAAATACAGATTGCATGGTATTTAAAACCAGTGAGTTTTGCTGTGTAGTGATTCAGCACAGCATCCCTGATTTCAATCTTTTGTGTAAAGGATAAAAATGAAGCAGCAAAATAACTTCTAATGGATCTAGATCATCTTAAAAATAGTACCTTTTCCTCAAGGCCAACTGGTCCATTGAAGGTTATAGGGGTTTAATAATTTAATAATAATTCTTGAAAAGATTAACTGACAGATTTAGTTCTAGAAACCAACAGCAAATTAGCTTCTTCCACCTGCAGGCTAACAGACTGATGCACAAGACTGAGCCCATAGGAGAGAAGATGAAAATAAAAAAGTGGAAAATGAAATATTATAATGATACTTTAAGATTTTCCAAGTGTTTTCTCCCTTTTTAAACTGAGAACTGTTGTGGCTTTATAGTTATGGATTTAAGGTTAAAATAATGGCATTGACAATGTAGATTACATTACTAAAATACATACATTACTGAATTCAAGAGTCTCTTACAAAGCAATCATATCAGGTAACCAATAAAAGTGGAGTTTAGGAAGCCAAACATTACTCTTAATATGGTATATCTAAGGTGTATGAATTAGATTTACTAACCTATCATTCTGAAGACAGTTTTCTTTCATCACAGTGGTATACAGGGGAAAAAATGGAAACTACATTAACTTTAAATGGTCAGTCCTAATAGAGTAAAACCTGTGAGATCAGGAAACTGTTTAAGGTGGAAATCCTCAGAGAAGGAAAATGCAAATATTTTCCACTAAAATGAGCTATCGAAAAGTGGTAAGACTGAACCCTGTGAAAGACAGAAAATTTGTGAGTTCAAGAAAACAAGCTTTCACCAGTTTCACTGTATACATTTTTTACAATTAAAGTGAAAATTAGTAGTTTAAAATTAGTCACCATTCTATGCCCACAACATGACCACAAAAACAATGGACAAGTTTTGTCATTGTTTTTGTTTTGTTGTATTTTATGTGCATGTGTGTATTATGTTATGTTCTAATTCTGTTTAACAGGATAATTTTCTCTAATATAAATATATTTGGAGTGTTTGGCTGTTGTGTAAAAACCTTGAGTCACATTTCCATGATATTTAAGCAATATCTACATGAGTCTACAAAACCCCAAAACCAAAACCACTGCCATCAGGTAGATTTTAACTGATAGCAACCTCCCTAAGATTTCCAAGGCTGTATACCTTTACAGAGGGAGCTCTGGTAGCATAGTGGCTAAGATACTTGCCTGCTAACCAGACGGCTGGCGGTTCAAACCCACCAGCCACTCCTCGGAAGGAAGGTTGGGCAATCCTACTTCCGTAGTGATACTGCCTCGGAAACCCAAGGAGGGGTCGCTATGAGTCGGGGCCGACTCGACGGCACATAACAACAACAACAACAACATACCTTTACAGAAGCAGACTGCTTCATCTTTCTCCCAACCTTTTGGTTACCAGCTGTGGTCTTAACCACAGCACCACCAGAGCTCCTTCAGAGAGAATATGAACTAACTTTATACATTTTTTTTTATTATGGTAAGACTTTTTACATTTTATATACTCATTGAAAATTAAAATTTATAGAATTCCACTCAAATCATGAGACAGAAGTTTCAGAATCATGTGAACTTAGGACTTCCTATTAGTGTCATAAATTTGCACCATGTGATATCTCCCAGTGAACACCCAGTGGACTGAGTGGGTGAAATTAGATTGTTTGGTTCCATGTAATTGAATTTTCTTAAAAAGATATAGCTCCAGAAACAGTCTGTAATGTAAACTTTTTCTCAAGTTTAATTTGGTCTTCCAAAATATCACACTTTTAATTTTGACAAAATAAACTGCACTTTCACTAAAGTGTCAGAAGAGAATGAATCATTCAAATTACATATCTAACTACTGAACTATAATAAAATAAATATATTAAAATAATTGTGCAAATATATTTATTGACATATTTTATTTAGGAGGATACTTGAATTGAATTCCTTAATTTGTCAACTACACCACATATGCAAATATTATTTACACTGAAAATAGATTAATGTGAAAAATGTCTCTCCACATATTGTAAAACCATTCTCCATTTTCATTAATAGCATGTTTCCCATTAATACATATTAATGTAAGAGTATTCTGTATCTCCAAATTGGCTTGAGATGTCTTTTTAATGTCATCTCATCCTGTTCTGAACAGTGATAACATGTGATCTTATAGTGTTTTTAATAAACAAATCTTAGTGAGATTTATAACATTGTTATCTTATTTTGCCCTCACTTTTCAAAATTCTAGGACACAGTGGTTGACTTCATTTAGAAAATTCAGACCTGACAAACCAAGGTCTAGAGAAACAGAACCTCACAAACTATGAATGCACCAGAAAAACTCTATTCTGTTAAAGGATGTAACACTATCATCAAGCACAGAAACAAAATTACTAGATGGTGTATGATGATATGCTGCTTCAAAATTTTCAAGGTCTGTTTTAATTTTCAAGAGGACATTAATACGAGATTTATATTCAGAATATGTAAAGAACTCCTACAACATATGTGGTAGTTAAAGTTGTATGTCAGCTTAACCGGGCCATCATTTTGAGGGGCTTGGTAGCTGGATTTAGTTATTCCCCATGAGGAGATTAGATATGGTGTAACCAACTCCATAGTTGAATCAGCTTTGAGTGGTTAATCAGGTGCCTTTGGGATGTGGTTTCCAGTATATATGGAGATATTTTGGGAAAGGTCTCTAGCTTTCTGGCACATTTTAGATCCTGCATTTGGCCAAGTTTCATCTCCAGTTCCTGGATTTGAACCTATGGTCCTGCTGTGTTGCCTGCTGACCTTGGGATTGTTCCTAGACTTGAACCAGTGGTCTGCTCTATTGCCTCCTGATCTTGGCATTGTGCCATTTTACCTGTCGTTTTTGGGTTTAACAGCCTCAGCACAGCAGCAGCATGGGTCAGAAGAAGGCTCTAGTTTGCTCTAGTGGACCTGGAACAAGAGGCAGAACTGAAGCCTAAGGCCTAGGGGCCTTCACTCAGCCCCTGGAGCTGGCATTCTGAATTCAGACCATTGGCCTCTTAAACTGTAAGAGAATAAATTCCTGTTTGTTAAAACCATCCACCTGTGGCATTTCTGTTATAGCAGTACTAGAGAACCAAGACAACATTTGGTGCCCAGAGAGTGGGGTACTGTTCCAAGAGATACGTAAAATGTAGAACTCAGTAATGGACCTGAAATCCTTGTGTTGTGACCAAAGCAGAGAGACCAGCAGAGAGACTGCCGTGAGACAGATCAATGGGCTTACCAGCCCACAGAGAGAGAAAGCTGAATGGCTTTGAGCAGGAGTCTTCTTGGCAGAGTGGGATGCTTTGGGGCATTAATTGGTAGAAGTAATCAAGCATGAGACAGAGCAGTAGGCTTGCTGGCCCAGCAGAAAGCTGAGTGCCTTTGGACAGGATGTTTGTTGACGGAGTGGTTTGCCTTTGGACACCAATTGGCAGAAGCTGAAGAGACAAGGCAGACAGGAAGCCGACTTGCCTCAGTTTCAAATGTGGAACCACCACAGTCTCTTAGGTATCAAAGAGTCAGATCATCACTAACTGATTTCTGAGTGTGGGGCTGCAATACATGAGGGCACTGGGATAAGGACATGTCCACTGCTCAAAACTGAGAGGGCAGGGCTATCATGCACAAGGGGCAGAAGAATGAGGCCTGCCAGGTCAAGGGGGAGAGGTTGCCACTCAGAAGGACAAGGAGAACTGGACCACCCAATGAAGGACATGTGGTACATGTACCAAAGTGACAAACGGTGGTTGTGTGTCAAATTGGCTGGGCCGTGACTTTGAGTGGCTTGGCAACTGGATGTAGTTATTCCTCACGATGGGATTGGATGTGATATAATCAGCTCCACAGTGGAATCTTCGGTGAACAGTTAATCACTTCTTTTTGGTGCGTGGCCTGCTTCCAGTATATATAGAGAAACTTTTGAAAGATCGCTAGTTGTTTTTTTTTTTTTTTAACATATTTTAGATCCTGCATTTGGCCAAGTCTTAATCCTGGACTTAAACCAGTGATCTACCATGTTGCTTGCTGATGTTGGGATAGTGCAACTTTACCTGTTGATCTTGGGTTCATCAGCCTCAGCAGCCAGCAGCAGCAGGGGTCAGGAGAAGCCTCTAGTTTGCTCCAGTGGTCCTGGAACAAGAGGCAGAGCTGAAGCCTGAAGATCAGGGGCCTTCGCCCAGCCCTATAGCTGGAACTCTTTGTACTGCTAGCCTCGCAAGAGAATAAATTCCTGCTTGTTAATGCCATCCGCTATAGACCCAAGACAACTTATCAATACAAATGTAAATAATCCTACGTTAGAAATAAGCAAGGAATTTAAATAAACATTTTTCCAAAGTAGATATACAAATGAGCAATGAGCATATGAAATGAACATCATTATCCACTGGAGAAAAAAAAATCAAAACCATAGTGATATACTTCACACCCATATGAATGGCTAGCATTATATATATATATATATGTATATGTGTATATATATATATATATATATATATATATATATAAAAGAGCAATAGCAAGTGTTGAAAAAAATATAGAGAAGTTGGAACCCTTTCTAACTACAGAATTAGTATACTAGATTGGAATGCTTTAGGGTGAAAATGTTAGGAGTGCATAATGTGTCAAGTTTGAAACACTGCTGGTAGGAATATAAAATGTTGCAGCTACTTTGCAAAAACAATTTGGCTTCCTCAAAATGTTAACCACAGCTACTATTTGATCCTGTAATTATACTCCTAGGTATATACCCAATAGATGAAAACATGTGTCCCACAAAAACCTGTACATGAATGTTCATACCAACATTATTCATAATAGTAAAAATTAGGACTCAACCAAAATCTTTATCAACCAAATATGTTATATGTATACAAAAGGATATTATTCTGCAGTAAAAAGGAAATGCATACTCCTTCATACTAACACCGTAGATGAACCTTGAAAACATTTTACTAAGTGGAAGACTCACAGACATCAAGTCAATTCCAAATCATAACAACCACTTGGGTTTCCTGGGTGATTAATCTTTATGGAAGTAGATTGCCCTATCTTCCTTCCACTCAGTGACTGGTGAGTTTGAACCATCAGTCTTCTGGTTCTCAGTCAAATGCTTTAGGCACTGCGCCACCAGAACATATTATATGATTCACTAATGTGAAATATCCAGAACTCTCAATTCCACAGAGACAGAAACAGATTTGTAGTAGGGAGGAACTAGGAAGAAAGGAGAAGTTTGAGTGAGTGGTAATGCTATGGGGTTTCTTTTTGGAGAGAATAAAATATGCTAATCTTAGAGATGGGTGATCATTACGTGAATATGTGAATACCTAAAAGCCAGATATTGAACACTTTAAAAGGACGAATTTTATGGTATGAAAATTGTATTTCAATAATGTTGTTATTAAAAAAAACCATCAATATTCAACATAGAAAGGTAATTACAGAATTAGGATACTAGATTGGAATACTTTTAGTTGCAAATCTTGAGAATTTAGAATTTATAACAAGTTAAGAAATTTCATATGATGTATGGTATAAAAGGAGAGCAGTGGTTAAGTGCTTAACTGCTAACCAAAATGTCAGTTCGAACTCACCGGTCCCTCTACAGGAGGAAGATGTGGCAGCCTGCTTTTGTAAAGAATGTTGCTGTTAGGTGCCGTCAAGTTTGCTCTGATTTACAGTGAGCCTATGTGCAATGGAATGAAACACTGTTCAGTCCTGCACCCTCCTCACAATCCTTGCTACATCTGAGTCCATCATTGCAACCACTGTATCAATCCATCTCAGTGAAGGGTCTTCCCCTTTTTTGCTGACCTTCTCTTTACCAAGCCTGAAGGACTTTTCCAGAGAATGGCCCCTTCTCACATTACCAAAGTAGGTAAGATGAAGTATGGCCAATCCTGCTTCTAAGTAGCAATCTGCCTGCACTTCAGCCAGTACATATTTGTTTGTTCTTCTGTCAGTTCAATGTACTTTCAGTATCATTCACATATGAGGTGATTGGAAAAAACACGGCTTAGGTTAGGTGCACTTTTGTTTTCAAAGTGACATCTTTGTTCCTTAACACTTTAAAGAAGTCTTTTGCAGCAGATTTGCCCAGTGCAATACAATGTCTGAGTTCTTGACTGCTGCTTCCAAGTAGAATGAAATTTCTGGCAATTTCAATCTTTTCTCTGTTGATTCTGTTTTGAGGATCGTTGTTTTCTTCACGTTGAGATGTATCCCATACCAAAGGCTGCAGTCTTCATCAGTAAGTGCTTTAAGTCCTCTTCAGTTTCAGGAAGTAAAGTTGTGTCATTTATATATCAAGGTTGTTAATGAGTCTTCCCCCGATTCTGATTCACATAGTTCAGGTTCTCAGATTATTTGCTCCGTATACAGATTCAAGGGGACGAAAACAGATCGAGAAGTCAGCCACAGGGACCCAGGTGAGGAGAGGAGACCCAGGCCACACCCCACAAGCAGCGAGGTGGGAAGGCAGGGAGAGGACAGAAAAGGCAAAGGGGACCGGGATAGATCGAAGAGTCAGATTCAGGGATCCAGGCAAATGTGGTTAGAGGGGTCCAACAGCTAAGGGAGACAAACTTGTCTGTCAGTTTGTCCTAGTGTGGTGATGTGTTGCTGTTAGTCTTGAGGCTGTGCCACTGGCATTTCAAACCCAGTGGGGTGCACATGGTGCACAGATATCAGCCCAGCTTGCAGACTGAGACAGACTAGGAAGAAGGAGGAGGCCATCCACTTCTCAAAGAATTGGCCAGGGAAATCCTTATGAATAGCAGAGAAACACTGTCTGATACATTACTGCACAACTTTATGAATAGTCCAGAAACATTGTCCAATATAGAGGAGGAAGATGAGTCACTTAGCTTAGAAAGCTCTCAAAGTAGGGCTGGGCAAGAGATGCATTATCAGAATAAAATCAGCCTTACTCATATGGATAGGGTAAAGCTTTTGAGACCTCCACTTGCAGATGTGGCACCACTCAAATTGAGGAGAAGCATGGCAAACATGCATTAATAATCGGAACATGGAATGTACAATGTGTGAATCTGGGAAAATTGGAAGTTGTCAAAAGTGAAATGGAACACATCAAGATTGATATCCTAGGCATTAGTGAGCTGAAATGGACTGGTTTTGGCCATTTTGAATCAGACAACCATATGATCTACTGTGTTATCTACTACTATCTACTACTACTACTACTATCTATTATGACAGTTTAAAGAGGAATGACGTGGCATTCATCATCACAAAGGATGTTTCAAGATCTTTCCTGAAGTACAATGCTGTCAGTGATAGGATAATATCCATACACTTACAAGGAAAACCCATTAATACAACTATTATTCAAATTTTTGCACCAACCACCAAAGCCAAAGATGAGGAAATTGAAGATTTTTATCAACTCTTACAGTCTGAAATTGACCAAATATGCAATCAGGCCATGTTAATTATCACTGGTGACTGGAATGCAAAAGTTGGAAACAAAGAAGAATTACCGGTAGTTGGAAAATTTGGCCTTGGTGACAGAAGTAATGCTGGAACTAATATGGTAGAATTTTGCAAGACCAACAACTTGTTTGTTGCAAACACCTTTTTTTCAACAACACAAATGGTGGCTGTACATGTGGACTTTACCAAATGGAAAACACAGGAATCAGATTGATGACTTCTGTGGCAAGAGTCAATGGAGAAGCTCAGTATCTTCAGCCAAAACCAGGCCAGGAGCTGATTGTGGAACAGACCATCAACTGCTCATATGCAAGTTCAACTTGAAGTTAAGGACAATTAAAACAAGTCCATGAGAGCCAAAATATGATCTAGAATATATCCCTCCTGAATTTAGAGACTATCTAAAGAATAGATTTGATGCATTGAGCACCAATGACTGGAAACCAGATGAACTGTGGGATGACATCAAGAGCATCATCCATGAAGAAAACAAGAGGTATTTAAAAAGACAACAAAAGAAGAGAAGACCAAGATAGATGACAGAAGAGACCCTGAAACTTGCCCTTGAGTGGAGAGTAGCTAAAGCAAGTGGAAGAAATGACAAGATAAAAGAATTGAACTGAAGATTTCAAAGAGCAGCTCGAGAAGACAAGCCAATTACTACAATAAAATGTGCAAAGACCTGGAGTTAGAAAAACAAAAGGGAAGAACTAAGGCTCCAGGAATTGATGGAATACCCATTGAGTTATTTCACCAAATGGATGCCACACTGGAGGCACTCACTAGGTTATGCCAAGAGGTTTGGAAGACAGCTACCTGGCCAACTGACTGGAAGAGATCCATATTTGTACCCATTCCAAAGAAAGGTGATCCCACACAATGTGGTAATTATTGAACAATATCATTAATATCGCACGCAAGTAAGATCTTACTGAAAATAATTCAAAAATGGTTGCAGCAGTGTATTGATAGAGAAGTTCCAGAGGCACAAGCTGGATTCATAAGAGGACATGGAACAAGGGATATCATAGCTGCTGTCAGATGAATCTTGGCTCAAGGCAAAGAATACCAGAAAGATGTTTACTTGTGCTTTATTGACTATGCAAAGGCATTTGATTGTGTGGATCATGACAAATTATGGATAACATTGAGAAGAATGGGAATTCCCGAACACTTGATTGTACTCATGAGGAATCTGTACCTTGACCAGGAAATGGTCTTTCAAACAGAACAAGGGGACATTACATGGTTTAAAATCAAGAAGGGAGTGCATCAGGGTTGTATACTTTCCCCATACTTATTCAATCTTATGCAGAGCAAATAATCCAAAAGCTGGACTATATGAAGAAAAATGTGGCTTCGGATTGGAGGAAGAATCATTAACAACCTGAGATATGCTGATGATACAACTTTGCTTGTTGAAAGTGAGGATGACTTGAAGCACTTACTGATGAAGATTGAGGAAGACAGTCTGCAGTATGGATTACATCTCAATATAAAGGAGACAAAAATCCTCACAACTGGACCAATAAGCAGCATCACAACAAATGGAGAAAAGATTGAGGTTGTCAAAGAATTCACGTTGCTTGGTTCTACAATCGATGCCAATGGAAGCAGCAGTCAGGACATTAGACAACTGCTAATGGCTGCTGCAGGTCGGCTGCAAAGGAACTCTTTCAAGTGCTGAGTAGCAAGGATTTCTCCTTGAGGACTAAGGTGTGCCTGACACAGGCCATGGTATTTCAAATCATCTCATATGCATGTGAGAGCTGGACAATGAATAAGGAAGACTGAAGAAGAGTTGATGATTTTGAATTGTGTTGCTGGCGAAGAACGCTGAAGGTACCGTGGACTGCCAAAAGAACTAACAGATCTGTCCTGGAGGAAGTGCAGCTGAGATGCTCCTTGGAAGCAAGGATGGCCAGATTTCTCTTACCTACTTTGGTCATGTTGTCAGAGGGGGCCTTCCCTGGAGAAGGATGTCATGCATGGTAAGGTGGAGTGTCGATGAAAGAGCGGAAGGCCTTCAACGAGATGGATCGACACAGTGGCTGTGACAATGAGCTCAAGTATAGCAAGGATCATGGAGCTGCTGTGGGATCGGGCGGTGTTTCGTTCTGTTGTTCATGGGGTCGCTATGAGTTGGAAATGACTCAACGGCACCTCACAACAACAAGTATATACACAGATACAATAAGGTGAAAGGATACAACCCTGACACACACTCTTCGTGATTTTAAAGCACATAGTATCCCTTTGTTCTATTTGAACATCAGCCTCTTGGTCTATGTACAGGTTCCTTATGAGCACAATAAGTGTTCTGGAATTCCCATTCCTTGCAATGTTATTCATAATTTGCTATGATCCAGAGTCAAATGCTTCTGCATAATCAATAAAATATAGATAAACATCTTTCTGGTACTATTTGCTTTCAGCCAAGATCCATCTGACATCAGCAATGGTATCCTTCATTCCGTGTCCTCTTCTGAATCTGGCTTGAATTTCTGGCCAATCTATGTCAATATACTACTGCAATATACTGTGCCAATATCTATGTCTATATAGTACTATTTTTGAATTGTCTTCAACAAAGTTTTACTTGTATGTGATACTAATGATATTGTGAGATAATTTCCACATTCTGTAGAATAACTTTTCCTTGGAATGGACACAAATATACATTTCTTCCAGTCTGTTGCCCAGGTAGCTGTCTTCCAAATGTTTTGAGATAAACAGCGAGTGCCTCCAAGATGCATCTGATTATTGACACATCTCAATGGATATTCCATCAATTCCTGGAGCCTTGATTTTTTGTGAATTCCTTCAGTGCAGCTTGGACTTATTCCTTCAATATGATTGGTTCTTGATCATATACTACCTCCTGAAATAGTTGAACATCGAAAAATTCTTTTTGATACAGCGACTCTGTGCATTCCTTTCATCTTCTTTCGATTCTTCCTGCATTGTTCAATGTTTTCTCATTAAAAAAAAATAGTAATAATAAAAAATAAAAAATAAAAAAACACCTCACTGCTGTCGAGTCAGATCCGACTCATAGCAACTCCTCCTTCGGTTTCCCAGGCGGTATCACTACGTAAGTAGATTGCCCAACCTTCCTTCCGAGGAGTGGCTGGTGGGTTTGAACTGCTAGCCTTCTGCTTAGCAGTCAAATGCCTTATGCACTATGCCGTCAGAACTCCCAAACAGAATCCTTCAATTTTGCAACTGGAGGCTCGAAATTTTTCTTCAGTTCTTTCAGCTTAAGAAATACCAAGCATGTTCTTCCCTTTTGGTTTTCTAACTCCACATCTTTGTACGTGTCATTGTAACACTTTGTCTTTTCCAGCTGCCCTTTGAAATTCGTTTAGCCATTGAGCCTCCAGCCTCACAGTCTGCAGCCTCACAGCAGCATGCAAGCCACCACAGTATGACAAACAGACAGACAAATGGTGGGCTGTAAAGATCAGAGCCTTGGAAACCCTATGCCTCAGTTCTACTCTGTCCTATGGGGTTGCTAAGAGGCAGAATTTATTCAATGGCAATGAGGTGGTGTGAATGGTTATCACATTCAGCTGTTAACCAAAAAGTTAAAGATTTGAATTTAGATTAATAAATAAATTAAAATGTTGTGTATAATTTATCTAATTAAAAAATATACATTCCAAGAAAGAGAAAAAAGATTCTAGAGAATAAATTTTTTAGTATATAGCTACAAGTACTACTGTTGTCATCTAGTGTAATGGAAGGATAACTTTGGGAGATCTGGGTTCAAGTAGTAACTTTACCATTAATGTGGTGTTGTGATTTTGGTTAGCACCACTGTGTTTCAATCTCTCAGGTTGCAATTTGAGGAAGTTCAGCTACATAATTATTAAAGTTATGTCCAACTCTACATTCCTTTTTTTCTTTATACCCCTAGGTCATTTTTATTAGTATTGTGTTAATACAATTGAACTTCGAGAGTATCTTTTAAAAAATATCTATATACTTTCACATGTGAAAGCCTCCCAGAGCACGTTTGAATAACAATGAAGATTTCTTTTGAAAATTAAGTAAAAATATTACCTCACTCTATCCAATTAAGAGAAGAAGCTAAATATTTACAATCAGACTAAACTAAAATTAAGGGGAATATACAAATGCATAGATTTCGTGAACACATATGAATATTTCCTCTTTAAACATTTTGTATGCTACTTTAATCATTTCTAAGACAATTTAAACAGTCTTAGCCTAAGGCACACATATTCTTTTTATTATTTACATTTTTGTACAATTTCTTCATTTTAGTTTTTTTCCTATGGCAAATTACCTGAGAATATTTCAGTATATTTTTTGATAAATACACAAATTTACAAACAATTAAAACATTTGTTGTTGTTGTTGTGTGCCGTCGAGTCGGCCCCAACTCATAGCGACCCCTCCTTGGGCTTCCGAGGCAGTATCACTACGGAAGTAGGATTGCCCAACCTTCCTTCCGAGCTAGAGCTAACTTTAAGGGAGATAATCCAGAGAATATACATAAAGGACTATTTAAAAGATCATATAAACGTGAGTATATTTAAAAGAGATTTTCAAGATGTCACATAAAATATAAATTTAAATTGTTTCAACATGTGTGAACAGAACAGAATTAGACATTTTATTCCTGCCAAAGTAAATTTATAACAGCTTTTTAAATTGGAAATAAAACAGCTTTGGAAGAAAGGGAAGAGCATGAAATGTCCTTGATACTAAACATGGATCATACAAAATAAGAAAAATCTCTAGTGTAAACAATGTAATTAGAGCAATAAATTTTAATTCTGTATGCCAGTTATTTAGTTGAGGATGAAACAATTCCCAGATTCATACTTTGCATTTTTGCCTCTTTGACATTGTACTTGTAATATCCTCATGGAAATAATTGCTGCGGCTATAAAGGGTGTCTCCAATTCTTGACTTTGTTGCATTAGGGGTGACGAAAAATCTCACTTGTCAAACTTTTTTTTAATAAGCTATATCCAGTTTTTGACAATGCAAGTGAACTCAAAGTATCCATAAAAATAGTTCTTGGAAAAATAGCCAGCAGCAATGTAACCCATGGGATAGCCCTTTTAGAACACGATATAAGTCTGATAATGGTGTTTCAGAATTTAATTAAGCCTGAAGGATTAAATGATGTAAAAAATTGATTTAAAACTATTTTTATGGTAAAAAAAGAAAAGGATTAGCGGAAGACGCTAATCAGCAACTGATTTTCAATGCACCATAATTAAAGGAGATTTAAACTAATAATGATGGTAGGAGCAAGGTTTGATCCTCTTTCGTTTGTAGCTAAAGTTAGGTTGCTAATCTTAATAGGAACTCTGGTTTCGGAGATTTTTTAAACCTTTTAGCTTTTCCTAATATGCTTATACAACACTACTTAAAAAGGACAGTAGGTGTTAAAATTAAGTCTAGGCATCGTTCCACACTGGAATAGTTAGTTTTTGTAGTTTATATAAGCTACGAATGAGAAATCCAGCATCTGTATTGCAACATAATTTTTATTACTTGAACATTGTTGAAGTCACAAGAGTAAAGAATGAATTTTTTTTTTTTTTAATACTTAGCATATGTTTGATATAAATTGAGGTATAATTTCTTGCTTATTTAATATGATAATAAATAATGATATTTTTTATCTTTGCATTAGTTTTTATCTTTATTTATAGTTAACTCCAAAAATATTCACTGGATAACTATGCATTGTTTGAATGCACATTTTATATTAATTTCACTCTTTACTGGAATCTAAAATTTTTGGTGTAATGAGTGTCAACACTTATAAGAAGCAATATAAATAGCAAAAAGAGAATGAGACAGAAGAAATATAGGATATTTTATTTTCCAGTATGATACCACATGTACTTGAATAGGATTATTGTATTGTGATTCTTTAGTCATTAAATTTTTAATGCAAGTTTTGGTTTGTACAGTCAACTATCATTTATTTACATGCATTTTGCATAGAAAAGGTCATCTTTAAGGTAACTTTTTAAGATCATTAGAAGAATTGAAAGCATAATAATTAAATATTTTTTTTATATTTTTGTCTTTACATATGTTAGTTTCTTTATAATTTTTTCAAACTAAAGAGATCTTTTGCTATCTCAAATAAGAAACAGTGCTGTGATGCAAAAGAGAGTTTCTTAATCTATGTATTCTCCAAATAAAATTTAATTTCTTCTCTCTGGTTTCACAGAAATATATGAAGAACTGTTTTGATAGTGAAAACATACACAACAGGCTTTTTTTCCCCACCTAGTAGTAAATAAGACCACTTTATTAAGGTCTGCTGGGGGATTAAAGAAGAATTCAGTTCTTGCGTAGTGTATCAAAGTATCTGGCAGGAAAGAGATGGCATACTAGAATTGGGTCATTGAGGAGAATTAAGTAAAATAATTATTTAAAAAATGTATACAGTATATAGGCCATCTACAAGTTCCTGGGGTAGTTGCAGATTAGTCTGTCGTTTCACTTATTAGCTGTAGGATTCAGTGAGTAAAAGAAGGAGAAAGAAAGAGAGGAGAAAGGAGAAAGGAAGAAGTGAGAGAAAAGAAGACAGGAGAAGAGAAGAGAGAACTCCTCAAAATGATCAAGGTCCTTAAAACAAGGAAAATCTAAGAAATCACCACAATCAAGAGGAGCCTATGAAGACATGATTCCCAAATGTAATGTTACAATCAGAATGGAATCCTGAGGAAATAAAAATAAAGTGTGTACTGTTGTGAGGATGGTGCAGAACTGGCAACATTTCTTTTTGCTCACATATGGGGTTGCTATGAGTTGAAATTAACTCAATGGCACCAAATAACATTTCCTTCAAATGATATCCATTGTTGATAGAATGTATGGATAAAAAATAAAGTTAAACTTTATGGAGAGGCCTCTAGAATTTCTCTTTGGCAGCTAACCCAAACCAAACCCACTGATTCCAACACATAGCAACCCAATAAGACATAGAAGTGCCCTATAAGATTTCTGTAATAATTTGTTGTATAAGATTTTTACAAGGCTGTAAATCTTACAGAAGCAGACTGCCACATCTTTCTCCCATGATGCAGGTGGTTGGTTTGAACCACTAACTTTTTGGCGAGCAGTCAGCACTTTAACTAGTGCACCACCAGGGTTCCCTTTCTAAGGAAAGGAAGTTTTAAATGTGGGGCTTTGCAATACTGTAAGCAATATATTTTGAGAAGCACACTTTCCTTTAATAAATATATTCAGATAACAGGAAAATGGCTTAAGAGTCCCTCTTTTCTCCAAAATCTTAGTAGAGTTATATTGGGACTCTCACTGTTGGAAATATTCTCCCCTCCATCCTGGTAAATTTTGATTATTTTCATTTTCCAAATTTATCTCTCAAATAGGTGTCATCTGTTTGTTATTTCCCAGAAATTCCTCTAATTTCTTATTCACCAATGGCATATTTATCTGTGTTATTTCTATATTTTTTCTCACTTTTTTTTTTCCATTGAAATGGGATTCCCAGAAGGAGGTCAGGTATACATGACTAAGTTCTGGTTGAGTAAATAAGAAATCTCCATGAGAATAACTTGTAAAATTGCTCAAAAGTCTATTTCTTTCTATCATTCATAAAATGATTGCTATATAAAATTTCAATATATTTGATTTAGAATGACTTCTACCAGTATATTTTAGGTAGAGAATGGCTTAATTTCTTAATACTGCTGTAATAGAAATACTACCAACTGGTGGCTGTAATGGATAGAAACTTGTTTTCTCAGTTTAGGAGACTGTTGTTGTTGTTGTTATGTGCCGTCAAGTCAGACCCAACTCATAGCCACCCCTCCTTGGGTTTCCGAGGCAGTATCACTACGGAAGTAGATTGCCCAACTTTCCTTCCAAGGAGTGGCTGGTGGGTTTGAACTGCCAGCCTTCTGGTTAGCAGTCAAGTGCCTTAGGCACTATGCTACCAGAGCTCCCATTTAGCAGGCTAGAAGTCTGAATTTAAAGCACCTGCTCTAGAGGGAGGCTCTTTCTCTGTTGGTTCTTGAGAAAGATATTTATCTCTTTCAGCTTCTGGTCCTTGGTCCTTGATGATCTTCATGTGACATCTATCTTCCCTCTGTCTATGCTTCTGTGTCAAATCTTTTCTTTTTTATATCTCAGAAGTGATTAAAACCTAAAACAAAATTTAAGGCACAATCATTTGGCCTTATTATAATAAAAGGAAACCCTATTTCCAGTGGGATTACACATGAATTGGGGTTAGGATTTAAACACATATTTATGAGTAACCCAATTCAATCATAACACAGAAACATCAATTGTTTCCAGGACAAGTTGGTAGAATTTATAACAAAGGAAAAGAAAAGCAAATAAATATACATATACACATGTACACATAAACATGTGTATATATTATTCAAATAGAACAGTGAACCTTGGGAAAGCCTACGCATACCTTGTCTAAGTGGTTGAAACATGGTTAAACCCAAACACTCACAAAATGTAACATATTTTAAAAGAGTTGTTCTAATAAAAGGACCTTTGTTAACAATTGAATCTATAGCCATGTGAAGACATAGTAATAAAATAATAGACTACAAAGTATATTTTCCAATGATAGAGAGGTCTTTATGATTAATTTTATATGTTGAAAAGAACCCATCAAGGTTACTTCATTCACTTGAAGGATGCCAAGTTACATTAACATTCTCAAAAATCATTCATTCTATCTTGAGCTGAATTTGTCAATTAAATGTGCCTTGCCAACAGAAGAACTTGATTGGCTTGAATTTCAGGTGTGTACTGGGACAACATTAATTTTATATCATCCAGAGCTATCTATAGTAATAGAATTAAGGGCAATTTCATTTTCTTAATGAGATTCCTCCTAAGAGAGATGGGCAGAACACTTGTGATGAGAGACAAGCTGGTAGGTATAACATGAATGTGTTTTTCAAAATACTCCTGTGTAAAATGCTATTCCTTCAGAAATGTAAAATTAAAGAACAAAACAACAAAAACAAAAATTTTCCTTAAGAAGTGTCCCTTCTATGCAACTGATCCTTAAATATTAAGAAAATTTGATAAAAATTAGGTACATGTGATTTTTTCCTTTTATTAATTGCACATTCTATATTCAATGAGATGTCAGTTACTTGCTTTTATTTCATGTTAACCAAGATAATTTTAATTGGTCTAAAACTATATAGATTTAGTATATTATATGTATTGCTTAAATACATATATTATTAGTCTAAATTTTACTCATATCACAGCTTTGAAATATTAGTACCATTTGAAAATTGATTAAAATGCAATGGTAGCATCAAATCACAGAATAATACTCAAAAATGTAACTTAAACTATAAAAGCATCTCTTATTTATTTTTGATCCAATGGACTGAATTTTTAAGTTAATTTATAAATTTTTTTTTTATCCAATGGACTGATTTTTTAAGTTAATTTATAAAAAAATAGTACATTAAATTTAAATATCTATAATTTACATTATAGATATAAATATACATATACAATGCCACAGGTAGTCATATGATGCTCACAACATAAAAGCAGAGAAACAAAGACAGATGTTAAGAGTAACCACAGAGTATAAGCAACAATTGGTAGGAGCATCTATAATAGAAATGTATCTATATCTTGTTCATTAGAAACCAAGTTCATGTAAACACTACAACATCAAAGAGTGCTTGGCAACTGTCAAATGAGAAATACTCCATGAACCAAAACTGTTAACTTCTCATTAACTCTTCAATCCTTTGCAATTTTCTTCACACCCATCTTCTCCCCTTCAAGGAAAAGTTTAGCAACAAAGTCATCAATGACATTCTTATTGCAATCCATCCCTTAAAAATAAACAAATAAATAAAAATAAAGCACTTCACAGTTCCCTCTCAGCAGCACTTGAAGTTATTGATCATTCTCTCCTGGAAACAAATCAGCTTAAATTTAAGTCATACTGAAGCAGTTCTTTTCACTAATTCTTCTTACCTTTTTTTTTTTTTTTTTCAGTCATTTCCTCTTTTCAGTCTTTATGGCGTTCTTAACTGTACTATTGTTTTTCCTTCTTACGCTAGCTCACCTACTCTACACAAATAATATCACTCACTCCTCTGGTTTGTTATCATCTCACCAGATCTCTCTTCTGAACTTCAGTCCTGACTGTGTCTAGACAACTCCACTTTAATGTTAAGCAGAATCCCCAACAGAAAACAACTGAGGCTTTTAACTTTGACCTCAAATTGATCATTCTCTTATATGTACAATTTCAGTGAGACAGTCCCCAAGTACTAGTGCTCAAGCCAGAAACTTGAGTGTTATTCACGCAATCTTCCTTCTCTCACAAATCCAGTCAATCATCAAATCTTGTAGAGTCTACTTCCTAAATTACTGTTAAATCCACCACCACTCTCAGGAAGTTGCCACTAAGCCAATTTAGTATACAAGTGTACTTCGTAGCAGGCTTCTATTTAGTTTCTAAACCTCTTGTCTTTTATCTTGTGAATAATTTTTTTCTTATTGAAATTTCACAAAGCATTTGCAAAAATCTGACCACATCAAGCCCTTTAGTACATCTGCTTAGACTTAGATTAGTATCCAAACACTTGAATTTATCATACAAGTGCCTGTATTATCTATTCTTTCTGTCTGTTCTCCTGATCACTTTTCACTGCTTCTGAACTTTACAGCCATATAAAAAGATTTAATTTCTCAAATACATATTTTCTCATTGCAAGACTTACATATGCTTTCTCCCATGATGTATAATATGACTCTCCTATCCCCATGTCAAATATATCTGGCCAGCAGACACAAACATGTATGCATGTATAATAAAGGGATATGTTACTCTTATGAACAATTCAAATGATTTCATCAGTGTTTTTTAATGGTATATGTAAATGAAAGTGAAGAAGTTACAGAGAAAGATCTAAATTTAATTTTGAACCTTAAAGTATTGTGCTCTGTTTTGTTGAAATATATTCTCAGAAAGTCATATATTGTCTCTTAAATTTCAATTAAAAATTTCATTGCAAGTCAAAATATAAATAAATTAGATATTGCTTATTGCATCTTTAGGAGTTTCTAGCACTAAACTTTCATACTTAGGAGCTTTAGATATATGTCTGATACTGCTCAATATTTGTCTTTGTGTTTAAGCTATATAATTCAGAAAATCATCTGGAAAGGTCAAAGCATACACCTAATAAGTAAATGACATATACATCAATATTTTACCTGTGTTCTTCAAGCATTTGATTACTTTTGTTGATATTGTTTACTTTTCTTTTTTCATTCATTTTACACATTGTCTCAACTTAGTTAAAACATTCTTTTCAAAAACTAATGCTTCAGACATACGTTGGAAAAGGGCAAAAAGAAGCAGAGGATTCAGACAGATGACATTGCAGTAATCCATGTGATTTAGACCTTGAACATGACATTAAAAAGTGAGGAAAGGTAAGTTTGAACTATATTTTGACAGAACTGAAAAGACCTATAGAGTTACTGGATTTGGCAGTTTAGTGAAAAAGAGGACTCAAAAACATTTGAATTTTTGCGTCAGTATCTGTGTTGATTACAGAGCCATCTACTACGATAGGAAGAATGTAGAGAGAAGCAGGTCTGAGGGAGGGACAATCAAATGTACAGAATGTTTGATGCTAATATTGAAAAATGATCGGGCATATTAAGGAAGTAGCTAGAAAAATTATTTGGAAATGAATGAAATAAGGTTAAATCATGTACATATTTTGACTACACATACATAAGTTATTGTTAGGTGCCCTCGTGCTGGGTCTGACTCATAGTGACCCTATGTACAATAGAAAAAACACTGCCCAGTTCTGTGCTATCCTTATAATGTTTGCTATGTTTGAGCTAGGAGCTCTGGTGGCATAGTGCCTAAGGCATTTGATTACTAACCAGAAGTTTAGTGGTTCAAACCCACCAGTCGCTCCTTGGAGGGAAGGTTGGGCAATCTACTTCCATGGAGATACCGCCTCAGAAACCCAAGGAGTGGTCGCTATGAGTCAGGATTAACTCGAGGGCAGTGAGTTTGGTTTAGTTTTTTTGGTATGTTTGAGCTCATTGTTGTAGCCACTTTGTCAATCCATCTTGTTGAAGGTCTTCTCCTTTTTTGCTGACTTTAGCACACATGACATCCTTCTCCAGCAACTGGTCCCTTCTGACAACATTACCACAGTTGTTGTTGTTGTTGTTGTTGTTGTTTGCCGTCGAGTCGGCCCCGACAGTAGGTGATACCAAAACCAAAACCAAACTCTGGTATACTTCTTCCAAGACAGATTGTCCATTCTTCTGACAGTCCATATTATTTTCAGTATTCTTTTTTAATACCACAATTTCAACACATCAATTTTTCTTAAATCTTCCTTATTCATTACCCAGTTTTCCCATGTATATGAGGCTATTGAAAATATGGTTGCGGTCAGACCCACCTTTGTCTTCCAAGTGACATCTTTGCTCTTTTACACTTTAAAGGGATCTTTTGCAGCAGATTTGCTCAGTGCACTATGTCATCTGATTTCTTGATTCCTGCTTCCATGGGTTTTGATTGTGAATTCAAGTAAGATGAAATCACTGACAACTTCAGTTTTTCTCCATTTATCACGATGTTGCTTACTGGTCCATTTGTGAGAATTTATATTTTCTTTATGTTGAATTGTAATCTGCACAGAAGTTTGTAGTCTTTGGATCTTCATCACTTAATGCTTCAAGTCCTCTTCACTTTCAGCAAATAAGGCTGTGTCATTTGCATACTGTAGGTTGTTTATGAGTCTTTCTCCAATCCTGATGCCATGTTTTTCTTCATGCATGTATATGCTTCTAAAATCACTGGAGATAAGTGGGACCATGAGTATATACATTCTGGAGCATCCCAACATGTAGATTTAATCAAGAGATAAAGGATTCACAGAACTTTGAAAAAGTCAATGATTCTGTGAAAGACAAAAATTAAGAGAAAATTCTGTCATGTCAATTGATTATATAAAAAAAGAAACAAGCTTCAAGAGATTTGATGTGCTAAATTGGGGAAAATGATGCTCAGGTTAAGGAATACATCAACAGAAAAATACCCATAGTATTTAAAATTGTGGAGATTGTTGTTCGCCCTGATTATATTAGTTTTATTAGAGTCATACATATGTAAGTAAATTGGGATTAAATGAATACCAAATAAGAGTTGATAAAATGCAAGAGTTGTTGTCAGCTCTTCCAAATATACTAATTGAGGAAATGTATATTTGTAAATGGAGATATGATGGTAGTAATTGAGTAGAAGGATATTACTAAAGATTTAGTAATCAAATAAAATAAATAATAAAAATAAATGAAGCTCATCTTATAGGAAAAAAATAACAAAATAAAATAAAATGACTGCAGGAATGAATTGTTGAGAAATGAGAATAGCATAGCTCCAAAATACAGCGTATGATTGGAATGGTAGCTTTGACCAATTATAGGAGAAAATTTATCCATTATAGCAGCAATGAAAGGCGATTACACAAGAAAGAAGGGACACATCTTTGTACATTTGGCATTTTGTAGCAAAGGGAAGTTTATGCCTGATTGCTTCCATTTCATTCAAATAATTAATATATGTAAAGCTCTTAGAACAGTGTCTAGCCCTGAGTAAGTATAACATACGCGTTTCCTATTAATTTTCCTAAATGAAGTATAAAGCAAAATCATCAACTGGAAATAATGTGCATGGCAGAAAGTATGAGAAATAAAAATGAAAGTGAAATAATTATTGTTAAAAAAACAACATTTCTTCACCCTTGGAGTGTTTTTTTTTTTTTTTTCCATATAAAAGATCTTATTTTGTGTGAATCTCTTGGTATTTATTTTCACTTCTTCACACTTGGTGTTTTTCCCATGCTGCTGTCATTGTATTTAGGTGTCACTGAGTTGACTCCTACTCATAGAGACCTGATACAAACCAGAGCAAAATGTTGCCTGGTCCCACACCATCCTTATAATTGTTGCTGTGTTTGAGCCCGTTGTTGCAGCCACTATGTCTATCTCATGAGGTTCTTTTCTTTTCTTTTGATCCTTTGTCCTACTATTGAAATATACTGAAATATGATTCCTTTGACCTTTCTCTCGTCCTTTACTCATTCTTCTAGAGACGTAGAGACTCATATTTTATTGGTAATTTTTGACATAATACACTTATAAAGAACAGTTTGGCTACACCTAAGTGTCCTCACAGCAGTGAGCTCTTTGACATGAACAAGTTATCTCCTTTGTTCCTCCATACAACAACATTAATTAATTAAGGGGAAAAACTTCTTCACAGTGGAAATGTGTCTTATTTCATCATTACCATGCCTCCATGTGTAAATCTGCCTTACATTTCAATTAATTGTGAAGAAGTTTACTTTCCAGTAGATATGAGTCTTATCATGTCTCTGAGACTATCATTAAAAAAGATGATTAGCTTTCATTTATCGCATCTTCTCTTACTGGTCACTTGATTCAGAACAGAGAAGAAGAAAAAGTAGCTATTTAACTGATCTCCTTAGAGATGACCACTGCCTTCCAGGCTATTCCTGGTTGCGTAGTTTTAGAAAAATTACAAATATTTTTAGATCCATTTCTGCATCGATTCAATATGGACAGTAAGAGAATGATGTAGTAGAGTAGTTTTAAGCATTTGTATAATGCTTAAAAGTATGCTTACAATTCTGGAAATATTTTAGAAATGTGAACTCTATTTTGAGCTCACCTATAATGATCAAAATAGTTAATTGTGTAAAACCAAAAACCAGGGACAGAAAAACAAAAGCAAATGTGGAGAATGAAGAAGAAAGCAAGTAGCACATACTTAAAGAATCTTAATTATTCCACAAGCATTTTTAGGCTCATTTGGGAGATAATCCCTCAAGGAGGAGATCAAAAATCCAAAACTGTTCTCTAAATTTTTCAAGCAGTTTATGGGAAAAGTAACAAGTTAAACGTGGAAGAAGTATAAATTTATGACAAGACTGCCACAGTCCAAGTTGGAATGTGTATATGATTTTCTAGGCTCAGTGCTAAGTATTCATTGATGTAAATGCTCATACAATTCTCTTTCTTGGTAGAAGTTTTTGACTTCTCTGCTCAGAAGAACGATTGAACTTCATCAACACCTTGCACAATCTTCAAGTGGTGTGAGAGTGAGTACAGAAAATTCATTTGTTTTTGTTCTGAGGTTGTTCCTTCAATGTTGTGGGGGGAGAAGAAAGAAAAATAAGAGTGAGTAGGAAAGAAGATACTATTTCAGGCATGTTGTTGTTTTGTTGTTATGTGCCGTCGAGTCGGACCCGATTCATAGCGACCCCTCCTTGGGTTTCCGAGGCAGTATCACTACGGAAGTAGATTGCCCAATCTT
>NW_006921588.1:11482552-11489381 GCF_000298275.1 Orycteropus afer afer | reverse complement strand
TGGCTCAGGCACTTGGCTGCTAACCAGAAGGCTGGCGGTTCAAACCCACCAGCCACTCCTCGGAAGGAAGATGGGGCAATCTACTTCCGTAGTGATACTGCCTAGGAAACCCAAGGAGGGGTCGCTATGAGTCGGGGCCGATTCGACGGCACATAACAACAACAACAACAACAAAGACCCTCAACAAAATGGTTTGATACCATGGCTACAACAAAGGGTTAAACATAGCAACAATTGTTGGAATAATTGGGAGGATGCCTAAGGATCAGGCAGCCTTTCGTTCTCATACATCGGGTCACTAGAGTCAGTACTAACTCAATGGGAGCTAACAACAACAACAAAGACACGGAGGTCATAAGGTTGTTATTACCATAAATCAGATGAGACTTGATTGGTGTAATAGTTATTCTACACTCTAAGAAAATACCATATCTCTTCTCCTTGCCATGTGATTTACAGTGATCCCCTCCAAGTAACATATGTTTCCTTGCTGAAGACTGACTTGGCCATGTGCCTTGCCTGGACCTGTGGAATGTGGATGGAAGTGCAGTGTCCCAGTGCCATGGAAACATTTTAAGAGTCACTGAGCACATTCTTCCTTCACTCACTCATTTCCTTTTGCAATAAAAATCATGTCCTGACGCAGGGCTGCTTCTTCAACCTGTGTACTAGAAGACATACGCAGCAGAGTTGCAGCAGTCTATCTTAGTGCTTAAGGCAGTTGACTGCTAACCAGAAGGCTGGCGGTTCAAACCCACCAGCCACTCCTTGGAAGGAAGACTGGGCAATCTACTTTCATAGAGACACTGGCTCGGAAACCCAAGGAGGGGTCTCTATGAGTCGAGACCGACTCCACGGCAGTGAGTTTTGTTTTCGTTTTGAATGTGAGAAGAAAATAAGTGTTTTTTTGTTGGAGACCATAAAGATTTTGAGCTTCTTTTTTACTTTCATAATATAGTGACCAATTACACGGACTTAAGATGCATCAATAGAAGTGAAGTAGATTGAAAGAGATAAAAGCAAGATGATCAAAAAGGATTTGATGACTAAGAAAAAATCAAAGTGATTCCTGGGTAGACACACAACCATTACTAAAGTGCAGACACTATAATCATTTTATTCTCTAAACAACTCTGTAATATAATTATTGTACTTCCCATTTTACAGAGGAAGTAGATTACTATCTGAGGTCAAGGAAGTGGGCTCTAGGAAAGCAAGGATGGTGACATCACACCCTGATATTAACTGAAGAGGAGGAATAAGTTTGTGGGTAAGAATGAGTAGTAAAGTATATTATGTAGAATTAATTTAAGCGTAATTAAAAGATCCATGTCTCTATTAGCTACAAAGCTTAATAGAAGAGCTTGGGTCAATAGCTTTTGGTTACTGTTTCTCCTTCTATATCTTTTGCATCTAGTATCTTTTGCATAGTGTCATTTTCAAAGTTTCTGATAATGCACAAACAATATGGTTGTTGATACTTTGGAGATGATGATCACAAGAAAGAGAGAGCCAAATTAGCATAAATTCTTGAAGAGAATATTATTGGGCCTATTTAGGCTAGGTGTCCACATCCTGAACTAATTAGTACAGACTGAGGAATGACTGACTAGGCTCAGAGCTGTGGGATATGCAAGATAATGAGATTCATCTTCCCTTGAGAATTACTTAGAGTTGTGAAAAGCTTTTATGAAAAGTAAGCAGAGGGTGGTTATAATAAAACTTAAAGGGTATTACTATGTAGTCATTGCTTGCAAATTAATTTTGAGTTTTATGTGGTACATTGGATATTTTGTTGGGTCTCAGAAGAACATTCTGCAAAAGAATTATAATTATACAAATTATTGGCAGATTGATGGCAATCAAACATTTCGTTTACATAATATTACTCAGAGAGAGTTTATGCGTACTGTTGTTGTGTTGTTGTTATGCATACTATTTGGATAAAATTCTCAGTGAATTTTATATTCATTTACTTTTCCAATTTATATTTAAGTAGACTTCAAAATTTAAAAGTTAATTTAAATAAGGAATCACTGATACATTCTTTATATATTTATCAATCTATCTATATATACTAGTGAAAATATATCATTTAAATTATTTCTATTTTTTTGTTTTTATTAAATTGCTCACACTGCAATTATTAAAGTATCAAGTCACAGTTTCAGAATGAAAAGACATGATCAACACCATCATGCACAATAACAGATGTAAAGAATTTTAAGCAATCATGTTCAAATTTGATGTATGTGAAAGAATCTTTGCTCAAATTCTTTTAGTGATTATGAGAAAAAACTCAAGAACCCATACTTACCTATTACATAGTTGATAGATTTACTACATATTATTACAAAAACACATTTGCAAAACCAATTGATATTATTCATCCAAACAATTTCACTAGTGTCCTTGCTGTAAAACTTGACAGAACAAACGTTTGTTTGATGACATGAAGTGCTTGTTACAAAAAAGTGGGGCTATTTTAAGGTGATATACTCTTGAAGGGAGCTCTGGTAGCATAGTGGCTAAGGCACTTGACTGCTAACCAGAAGGCTGGTGGTTCAAATGCACCAGCCACTCCTTGGAAAGAAGATGGGGCAATCTACTTCTGTAGTGATACTGCCTTGGAAACCCAAGGAGGGGTCGCTATGAGTCGGGTCCGACTGGATGGCACATAACAACAACAACAACAACAACAACATACTCTTGACACATACAATCACAATTAGAATTAGCACAAGTTTATTATGCCAGGTTGGCAAATGGAAAAAATAAGGTACATAGTACTGTAAATATAATAAATAGCATGAGTGCTCTAGAATAGGCATTTTATAAGAGAAAAGGTAGTTCCCATCTACTTAGCAATTGTTCTAAACAGACCGGATTAATGCTAATGAAAAAATTTGTTTTCCAAGGACCCTGTGAAGAAGAATTACTATAAATATTAACTCACAGTTGATAAAATAATTTGTTCCAAAAGATCTTTTAACATAATACTTCCTGTGCAGTTTAACAGAGCATAAATGTGCAATGCCATGGCTTTTCTCCTGACAATAAATGTTCCTTTCTCACTGCCAAGTTCCATTAATGCTGTTATATATCAAGCTTTCTTTCTCTATATCCACACTTTTAATTCTGTTTTTGATTTTGGTCTTAACTATTCCACGTACCATCAGTTTAAACAACTAAGAAAAGAGAAATGACAAAAACATCAGAGAGAGCAACAAAAGCCCTACATAAATTTTAGGTATGTGATGGTTATGTATATATTTTTAAGGAACAATTACCATAAATACATACAAAATCCATTATTTTCACACAGTAGACTTTTTATTCATGTATTTCTTAAAAATGTGTGCAAATTATACTGTTCTAATAAGTCTTTTTGTTTTGTATTTTCCTTTTTTTTGTTTTTGTTGGTGTTAAAAATATGAGGGGATACAGATGAAAAATTTTAAATGGTTATATTATTTGATAATAATAAATTACAAATGAAAAGACTGCATAATGAAACTCAGTAGCAGGCTGTTCAATAAAATAACAATAATAATGAATTCATAGCATGGTATCACCCTAGGAGAAAAGTTGGAGAAACTTCAAAAAATAAAAACAATATAGTTCACAATAGCTTCTTTCTATACTCAAATATAAGCAAGCTAACAAATATTTAACATATAATTTAAATGTCAAAATGTTTTTTTCCAAACAGATGGAATCCATTCATGTTAATACCCATCATTTATCCCAATTTATATTTAAGGAACATGAGAGTTGTTTTCTTTACATTATTTTTTATGATTTTCTAGTGTCTTATCTGCAATAGTACTTCTATTAGAATTCATATTACTGAGAAATGTTGTTGTTGTTATGTGCCATCCAGTCAGACCCCACTCACAGCGACCCCTCCTTGGGTTTCCAAGTCAGTATCACTACGGAAGTAGATTGCTCCATCTTACTTCCGAGAAGTGGCTGATGGGTTTAAACCACCAGCCTTCTGGTTAGCAGTCAAGTGACTTAGCCACTACGCTACCAGAGCAAACTCTAATTACCTGTAAATATTAGTAACATTGCTATTTACTAAACTAAAACTCTGCCATGGAGTCGGATATGACTCATAGCAACCGTCCCTTGCGTTTGAGGCAGTATCACTACTTCCTTCTTTCCGAGGAGTGGCTGGTGGGTTTGAACCGCTAGCCTCCTGGTTAGTAGTCAAATGCCTTAGGCACTACACCACTAGAGCTCCTTGCTATTTAAGAGTTAGATTCAAATAACTGAAATGGTAATGAAAACATTAAGATAAATTTGATGCTGCTTATGTTGTAAACAAGGATCTCTGATGGTGTAGGGGGTAAGACATTTGGCTGCTAATCAGAATGTCAGTGGTTCAAATCCACCAGCTGCTCCACAGGAGGAAGTTGCAGCAATGTACTTCCGTAAAGGTCCCAATGAGGGTTGCTATGATTTGGAATTCACTCGATGACAGTGGGTTTGGTTTTGTTATGTCATAAATCATTGATGTTCTATTATGTCCTGAGGAATAGCTACAGCAAATATTACAAAAGAATGAAAGCTATTCAGGAAACAATAAAAACCAGTTTGGTCCTTAACAACCTAATGGTTGTATAAAACACTATAATAAAGTATGTCTTTTCTTTGACATTGATCTACTTTTATTTTGCATCCTTCAGACAAAATTTATGTAGGGAGAGATTCATGAGTGACTCAGTTATTTATATACATCAAGTTAGGATTTAGATATATCTAAGCTGTTACATTAGTCCAAGAAAGTTGATGTGCAATCAGATGTGCCTCCTAAGAAAGGACTTCCCCCATGAGGTCATGACCTAGGCACTATGAGTAATCACTAGTCAAAAATATAGACTGAGAGCAAAAGGGTATATAAATAAAATATTAAAAGATTAAAAAGTACAAAAGCAACAGAAATATAAAATTCATACTAACAAAAACTCTATGTTGACTCTACCAAACAAAAGAGAAAAATAAAAGGAAATGTGTTGCCCCTCATTTCTCAGAAATACAATGTACAACCTGAGGGTCATGATACCATTGCTGTCAATGAATAAACTAAACCAAACTCACTGCTGTCGAGTCCAATCCGACTCATTGCAACACCTCCTTGGGTTTCCGAGGTGGTATCACTAGGGAAGTAGATTGTCCAATAGTGAATTAGTAATGGAGACCAAAGGGAGATCTAATTGTTCACTGAGAAATAGAAGTGGAGTTTCTATTCTTGGAGGAAGAATGCAATGTCAGGGAGAAAGGTGCAGAGAGGAGGAGAGGGGGAAGGGAAGGAAGAAGATATTTCAAGGGGGGACTGGGAGAGGGAGGAAATGGAAGAGAGAGAAAAGAGACAGAGAGAATGAAAGAGTATGTGCGCTTAAGCCAGTGGCATCACTGGTATGGGATGAGGTACAGGGTTATGGACCATACCAGGTGACATTGTCAGAGGTGATGACGTCAAAATGATGATCTATAAAATTTTTGTGCAGTGTTTCAACAGAAATTTATTATAATTTTTTTTAATGAAAATATTCCTGTAGTTAGCACAAAACATTTTTCATAAGCACAATTTATATATACCACAAGGCTAAAACTCTATGCTAATTTATTTTTTGAACCTTCCAAACTCACCAGCTCTTCCACAGGAAGAAGATGAAGCAACCTACTTCTGTAAAGATTTACAGATTTGGAAACCCAATGGGGGGGTAGGTAGCTATGAGTCTGACTCAGCTTGACGGCAGTGGGTTTGGTTTTGGTTTTAGAACACATTCCAAGCAGAGCTGTCATTATTACTCAATTACAATGATGCTTCAAATAACATGGTTACATCTGCACATATTACAAACAAGCCTTGGTGTTTTCATTGCTGCTAGTGTTTTTGTGAAAAAACTGATTGTGTCAAAATTTTTCTGGTGTTTTATCTGCAATAGTATGGTAATTAGTATTGGTGAATTGGTATCACTAACTTATTTGATATAAGGTAGTAATTAAAGGAAAAGAAGGAGAAAAATTAAAAAAAAAGGTTTTTGCTCAGTTACTAACACTGTTTTAACTAATAATGATGTAATTAAATTTAAAAAAAAAAAGATTTTACAAAACAACTTTGTTGTTGTTGTTGTTACATGCCGTTGAGTCGGACCTGACTCATAGCTACCCCTCCTTGGGTTTCTGAGGCAGTATCACTAAGGAAGTAGATTGCCCTATCTTCCTTCCGAGGAGTGGCTGGTAGGTTTGAACCACCAGCCTTCTGCTTAGCAGTCAAGTGCCTTAGTCACTATGCTACTTATATAATCTAAAAAAAAAAAAAAGTTCAAATTATGTAAGAAAAAGAATTAGTAGACATTCAACCATCAGGAGGCAGCAAATGATGAAGAAACAATTCTACCGAAGGAAGAAATTTAAGCTCTACTGAAGGCATTGGTGAAAAACAAGGCTCCAGGATGATGGAATACGATTGAACTGTTTCAATGAACGGATGTAACCCTGGAAGAGCTCACTCATCTATGCCAAGAAATTTGGAAGACAGGTACCTGGCCAACCAACTGAAAGAAAACCCTGTATGTGCCCATTCCAAAGAAAGGTGATCCAACAGAATGTGGAAATTATTGAACAATATAATTTATATTATGCAAGTAAAATTTTGTTGAAGATAATTAAAAAACCTATGCAGTACTACATTGACAGCAAACTGAGTACAGCCATTCTGAATCTGTCAGAAGAGGATGTGGGGCAAGGGATATCACTGCTGAAGTCCAATGGATCTTGGCTGAAAACAGAGATAACCAAAAAGAAAAAAAAAAAAAAA
>NW_006921588.1:11466569-11482452 GCF_000298275.1 Orycteropus afer afer | reverse complement strand
AAAAAAAAAAAAAAATGCTTACCTGTGTTTTCCTGACCATGATAAATTATTAGACAATGTGGATAATAACTAATTATGAATAGCATTGCAAAGAATGTGAGTCCCAGAACACTTAATCATATAAAATTCAATCTTTACATAAACCAAGAAACAGTCATTTGAAGAGAACAAGGAGACACTGCGTGGTTTAAAATCAGGAAAGATGTGCATCAGGATTGTATTGTTTCACCATACTTATTCAATCTGTATTCTGAGAAAATAATCAGATGCACTGGATTATACAGAAAAGAATGTGGCAACAGGTTTGGAAGATGTTTCATTAAGAACTCATGAACAGATCTGTTCAGAATGCTCTTTGGAAGCAAGGACTGTGAGATTTCTCCTCATGTACTTTAAACATTTTATTTGGAGGGACCAGTCCCTGGAGAAGGTAAAGTAGAGGGTCAACGAGAAAGAAGAAGACCCTCAATAAGATAGATCAACACACTGGCTACAACAATTTACTCAAACATGGCAAAGGATGGCACAAGACCAGGCAGTATTTCACTGGGGTGTACCTAGGGTCACTATGGGTCAGAAGCCACTTGAAATCATTTAACAACATCCAGAAGAAATATCACAATAAAGCAATTTAAAACTATAGTTTTCGCATATTATTCTATGATTAAAATTGGTAATAAACATTACTAAGTATTTGTTATGATTTGGTATGGGAGGAGGTCCATGGGGGATTGACACCATGAGTTACTACGCTGGATGGGATGACACCAACCCTAGTGATGTCACTGCATAAGCCAGCAGTAGTGTAGAAGAGACTAGCAGTAATGTTTATCAAGAAACTGTTGAACCTGTGAGAAAAACTGAATAGTGGCACGAGTCATGTGCTCAATGAGAGATAGTAAAGGAACAGAAGTTCTCAGTAATAGATTGGAGTTATGTAGAAAAGCAACAGAAATACACAATAGAAAAGACATTTTTTTATGAGACCAGCTTCACCTAGATAAACTCCCAGATTTTCTTTCCCTTTATGCATGGGGTGGGAATGTTGTGGACTTTAGAGGGTATGTATTTTACATCAACATGCTAAGGTCAAAGACAGTGAACTTGGAACTACCAGAATTTCCAAAGCTCAAATTGTACACATAGAAAATAGAATTTTGAGAAGTATGGGTTATACTAAATTCCTAAAGAAAAGAAAAAAACCAAACTAATTCTCTGCCACAGACTCTGCAATTGGGGCCAAGTAGAGCAGGAGATCCCTTATATAATAGATTAATATAGTTTAATGATATTTATAAAAGCTCCAGAAAAATTGTTTTAAAAAGTAGTTATGATTGATATTTTGGTAACTGGTTGCAGTAACAGCTTGCCTACAGGCACCTGTAAGCAAAGCCCCCAAATAATACTTCCTCTAGTAAAGCACTGAATAGAGTTTAAAATCATGGTTAAGTAGTTTCATGGACTATTCTCGTTCCATATTTACATACGACTCAAAAAGGCTTCCTTGGAAAAGTTGTCACATTTTCAACATAGAAAGAATATATAATATTCTCCCAAGATCTAGCCTGTAAGTACAATGCTGTCAGTTGTAGTGCTGAGCTGCCGAGACACCAGGACATGGAGTGGTTTCAGAGAAGCAGTTTATTAGCACTCCCAGGTGAGGTTCTCGTGCCCTTGCCTCAGGGCCAGAGAAGTGGCACCCCCGGTTGGAGAGGATAGACTATTATAGACACAGAGAGGACCTAATTGGGGACACTAAGGAAATGGCAGGGTCCAATTAGCTATCGGCAGGGGTCTATACCTTATTAGCATAAGGGGGTTTCACAGGAGGAAGTTTATCATTACATGGGATTTTCCAGCCTGGGCGGGTTCTGCCACCTCCGCTATCTTATCAGGGCCTGACACCTGGAGGTACTAAAATTAACATACCCAGTTGCTAACTGAAATGTTGGTGGTTTGAGTTTACTCCGGCCTAACATCAGTGATAAGAAAATATCCACTGGTATTCATTGGCTTGTAGGCAGTCATCAAAAGGCATCCATCTTTCCCCTATTGTTATTGTTATTAGGTACCAACAAGGCAGTTCCAACTGTTGTACCAGGTACAACAGAGCAAGACACTGCCTGATCAAGTACCATCCTCACAATTGTTGACATGCTTAAGCCCATCATTGCAGCCACTGGGTTAATTCATCTAGTTGAGGATCTTTGCCTTTTTTCAGTGACACTCCACCTTACCAAGTATGATATAGGTCTCCAGAGACTGATCCCTTCTGACAACATGACCAAAATATGAAAGACAAAGACTGGTCATTCTTGCTTGTAAGGAGCATAATAGCTGTACTTTCTCCAAGACAGGTTCTTCTAGCAAAATCCATGGTACAGTCAATATTCTTCAGCAACACCACAATTCAAATGCACCAATTATTCTGCAGTCTTCCTTATGTTTTGCCCAACTCTCATGTGCACATGAGGCTATTGCAAACATCATGGCTTAGGGTCAGGTGCACCTTAGTCTTCAAAGTAGCTATAAAAAGATACTGACTTGGGTCAAGAACATCTTAGTCTTCACATGACATCTTTGCTGTTTAACACCATAAAGTGCTCTTTTGCAACAGATTTGCCCAGTACACTACATCCTTTGATTTTTTGACTGGTGCTTCCATGGACATTGAGTGTGAATCCAAGTAAAACAAAATCCTTGATGACAACTTTGATCTTTTTCCATTTATCATGATGTTGTTACTGATCCAGTGGTAAGGATGTTTTTTTTTTTTTTCTTTACATTGAGGTATAATCCATACTGAAGTCTGTAGTCTTTGATCTGCATCAATAAGTGTTTCAATTCTTCACTTTCAGTAAGCAAAGTTGTGTCATCTGAATATTACAGATAGCTAATGAGTCTTCCTCCAATCCTGATGCCATATTCTTTCTCCTAGAGTGTGTCTATTTGGGATGTTTTCATACTTGATTAGGCTTAGGATCTATCTTACACTGGTATGTCATCATTAGTATAAAAAAAAGATAAATGTTATTTCCAAACAGATACAAGGGCCAGGAAATCAATATATTTTTTGGGGGTTGGGGGCATGACTGAAATTGGGAAGAAATAGTTGCAAACATCCATTAATAATCAGAACATGGAATGTAAGAACTATGAATCAAGGAAAACTGGAAGTTGTCCAAAATGAAATAGAACACATAAAGATCAATATCCTAGACATTAGTGAGCTGAAATGGACAGTATTGGCCATTTTAAATCAAACAATCATATGATCTGCTCTACTGGGAATGATAAATTAAAGAGCTGTGGAAACACATACATCATCAAAATGAACATTTCAAGATCTATCCTGAAGTACAATGCTGTCAGTGATATGATAATATCCATACACCTACAAGGAAGACCAATTAATACTACTATTATTCAAATTTATGCACCAAACACTAAAGCCAATGATGAAGAAATTGAAGATTTTTACTAACTTCTGCAGTCTGAAGTTGATCAAACAAATAATCAAGATGCAATAATGATTACTGGGGACTAGAATGTGACAGTTGGAAACAAAGTAGAATCATCAGTAGTTGGAAAATTTGGCCTGGTAATAGAAATGAAGCTAGATATCACATAATAGAATTTTTAAGACCAACAACTTATTCATTACAAATACCCGTTTTAAACAACATGAACAGCACCTATACATGTGGGCCATGCCAGATGGAATACACAGGAGTCAGATTTCCACATCTGTGGAAAAAGAATCTCAACATCAACAGTCAAAACAAGGCCAGGAGCTGAATATGGAACAGACCATCAAGTGTTTATATACAAGTGTAAGCTGAAACTCAAGAAAATTAAAACAAATCCATGAGAGCCAAAATAAAACCTTAAGTATATCCCACTTGATTTAGATATTATATGAAGAATGGATTTGATGCATTGAACACCAATGAGAGAAAAACAGATGAATTGTGGTCTGACATCAAGAACATCATGAAGAAAATAAAAGGTCATTAAAAAGACAGAAAAGGAAGAAAAGACCAAAATGGATGTCAGAAGAGATTCTGAAACTTTCTATTGAATAGAGATTTGTTGTTGTTGTTGTTAGGTGTCATTTAATCATCTCTGTTTCATAGCAACTTTATGTACAGCTGAATGAAACACTGCCTGGTCCTGTGTCAGCTCCACGATCCCTGCTATTCCTGTGCCCATCATTGCAGCCACCATGTCAATACATCTTGTTGAAGGCCTTCCCCTTTTGGTTGACCTTCCACTTTACTAAGCATGATATACTTCTCCAGGGAATGGCCCCTTTTGATAATAAGACCAAAGTAGATGAGACAAAAATCTGGCCATTCTCCCTTACAAGGAGCATTCTGGCTGCACTTCCACCAGGACAGATTTGTTAGTTCTTTTAGCACTCCACGGTATTTTCAGCATTCTTCACCAGCACCACAACTCAAAAGCATCACCTCTTCTTCTGTCTTTCCTATTCCTTGTCCAGCTCTCACATGCATATGAGGAGACTGAAAATACCATGGCTTGTGTCAGACACGTCTTAGTCTTCAAGGAGATAACTTTGCTTTTCAGCACTTGAAAGAGGTCTTTCGCAGCCAATTTGTCCAGTGCTATATGTTGTCTGATATCTTGACTGCTGCTTCCATTGGTGTTGATTGTAGAACCAAGTAATATGGAGTCATTGACAACTTCAATCTTTTCTCCATTTATCATGATGCTGCTTACTGGTCCAGTTGTGAGGATTTTTGTTTTCTTTATATTGAGGTGTAATCCATACTGCAGAATGCACTCTTCAATCTTCAGCAGTAAGTGTTGCAAGTCTTCTTCACTTTCAGCAAGCAAAGTTGTGTCATCAGCATATCTCAGGTTCTAACAAGTCTTCCTCCAATTTTGATGCTGCATTCTTCTTCATATTGTCCAGCTTCTCAGATTAATTCCTCAGCATATAGATTGAATAAGTATGGTGAAAGGATACAACCCTGACACACTCCCTTCTTGATTTTAAGCCATACAGGGTCCCCTTGATCTGTTTGGACAACAGCTTCCTGGTCTATGTACAGATTTCTCATGAATACAATTAAGTGTTCTGGAATTCCCATTCTTCTCAATGTTATCCATAATTTGTTATGATCCACAGAATAAATTGCTTTTTCATAGTCAGTAAAACACAACTAAACATTTTCATGGTATTCTTTACTTTCAGCCAAAATCCATGTGACATTAGCCATAATATCCCTCATTCCATATCCTCTTCTGAATCCAGGTTGCTTCTCTGGAAGCTCTCTGTCAGTATACCACTACAACCATTTTTGAATTATCTTCAGTAAGATTTTACTTGCATGTAATATAATTTTCACATTCTGTGGGATCACCTTTTTTTGGAATAGATACAAATATGTATATCTTCCAGTCAGTTGACCAGGTAGCTGTCTTCTAAATTTCTTGGCAGAGCCAAGTGCTTCCCTCCAGCGTGGCATCTATTTGTTGAAATATCTCAATGGATATTCCGATAATTCCTGGAGTCTTGTTTTCACCACTTCCCTCAGTGGAGCTTTGACTTCTTCCTTCAATATTATTGGTTCTTGGTCATATGCTGCCTCCTGAAATGGATGAACATTGACCAATTATTTTTGGTATAGTGACTGTGTATTCCTTCCATCTTCTATTGATGTTTCCTGCATCATTTAATATTTTGCCCATAGAGCCTTTCAGTATTACAACTCAAGGCTTAAATTTTTTCTTCAATGCTTTCAGCTTGAGAAATGCCAAGGGTTTTCTTCCCTTTTGGTTTTCTAACTCCAGGTCTTTGCACATTTCATTGTAATTATTGACTTTGTCCACTCAAACTTCTCTTTGAAATCTTCTGTTCAGGTCTTTTATCTGGTCATTTCTTCCATTTACTTTAGCTACTCTTTGCTCAAAAACAGTTTAGGAGTCTCTTCTGACATACATTTTGGTCTTTTCTTCATTTCCTGTCTTTTTAATGATCTTTTGCTTTCTTCATGGATGACACTCTTGATGTCATCCCACAATTCATCTGATTTTTGATCATTGGTGTTTAATGCATCAAATCTATTCTTTAGATGGTCTCTAAATTCAGGAGGGATATATTCAAGGTCATATTTTGGCTCTTATGGACTTCTTTTAATTGTCTTCAAGTTCAAATTGAACTTGATGGTCTGTTCCACAATCAGCTCCTGGCCTTCTTTTGACTGAAGATATTGAGTTTCTCCATTGCCTCTTGCCACAGATGTAGTCTGATTCCTGTGCACTCCATCTGGTGAAGTCCATGTCTACATGGACTGGTTGTGTTGTTGAAAACAGGTATTTGCAATGAATATGTCATTGGTCTTGCAAAATTCTATCATGTGATCTCCAGCATTATTTTGATCAGCAAGGCCAAATTTTCCAGCTGCCTGTGATTCTACTTTGTTTTCAGCTTTTGCATTCCAATCATCAGTAATAATCAGTACATCTTGGTTGCACGTTTGGTCAATTTCAGACTGCAAAAGCTGGTAAAAATCTTCAATTTCCTCAATTTTGGCTTTGGTGGTTTGTGAATAAATTTGAATAATAATAGTCATATTAACTGTACTAACTACAATATTAGGAGCTCTGGTAGCATAGAACCTAAGGCACTTGACTGCTAACCTAGAAGGATGGCTGTTCAAATCCACCAGCCACTCCTCAGAAGGAAGGTTGAGCAATGTACTTCCGTATTGGTATTGCCTCAGCAACCTAAGGAGGGGTAGCTATGAGTCAGGTCCGACTCAACAGCACACAACAACAACAACTACAATATTAATTGTATTAACAGAAGGTAGCTAAAGTGAATAGAAAAAATGACAAGGTAAAAGTGGTGAACAGAAGATTTCAAAGAGCATCTTGAGAAGACAAAGTCAAATATTATAAAGAAATTTACCAAGACCTAGAATTAGACAACCAAAAGGGAAGAACAAGCATTTCTCAAGCTGAAAGAACTGAAGAAGAGAAACTCTACGAGATCTATTAAATGGAAGAGTACCTCATGCTCATGGATTGGAAGACTGAACATTTTGAAAATGTCAATACTACGCAAAGCAATCTATGTATTCAATGCCATAACAATTGAAATTATATAAACATTCTTTAAGGACATGGACAAATAAGTCATTAATTTTTTATGGAAAAGAAAGAGAGCACAGAAAAACTCAGCACTCCTGATATACAAAAACAAAGTAGGAAGTCCCATACTTCCTGATCTCAAAACCTACTATAAAACCACAGTATTCAAAATGGCTGGTATTGATACAATGATAGGAACATAGACCAGTGGAACAGAATTGAGAATCCAAACATAGATCATCCCCATATGGACAGCTAATATTTGATAAATGGTCAAAACCCATTCAATGGGAAAGAGATGGTCTCTTTCACAAATGGTGCTGGCAAAACTGGATACCCATTTGCAGAAAAATGAAACAAGATCCATACCTCACACCATACAGAGAAACAGACTCAAGATGGATCAATGACCTAAATGTAAAACCCAAAACTATAAACTTCATCAAAGATAAAATATGGGGAAACATAATAATTTTGGGTATAAGTAGGCTATTAAGCAAAACCCAAAATGCACAAACAGTAAAAGAGAAATTAGATGACTGGGACATTCTAAAAGTTAAAGTATTATGTATATCAAAGGAATTCCCTAAAAGAGTAAAAAGAGAAAATACAGATTAGAAAAAAAAATATTTGGCAATAACACATCTGGAAAGGTACTTATCTCTAAAATTTATGGAAAACTTCAACACCTCAACATCCAAAAGACAAACAGTCCACTTCAAAAATGGGCAAAAGATAACACTTCACAAAAAATAATTAGGCAGCCAACAAACACATGAAGAAATGCTTGTGATCATTAGCCATTAGAGAGATGCAAATGAAAACAACCACAAGATACCATCTCACTCCAGCAATAAGAGCAAAATTCAACAAGACAGAAAATAACAAATTCTGGTGAGGGTGTTGAGATATTGGAACTTTCATACACTGCTTGTGGGACTGTAACATGGTACAACCACTGTGGAAAATGGTATTTCCTTAAAGAGTTGGAAGTAGAAATGACATTTGATCCATCAATCCCATTACTAGGAATATATCTTAAAGAGGTGAAATCCAAGACATGAATAGATATGTGCATGTCCATGTTCATTACAGCACTGTGTACAATAGCAAAGCAATGGAAACAACCTAACAGCCCTTCACTCAGAGATCTGAACCTTCTTCAGAGGGGCAAGGCTTGTTAGTATTTATCACTGAAAATAGAAGAACATAGAATATTGTGTATACTGTACATATAGAAATAGCAAGAAAGAAGATCAGAGAGATAGTGAGTAATTTCTATTCAATTACCATATGCATTGATTTAACTATCTAAATAATTGTTATACGTGTACCTTCTCTTACATCTCCACCGTCACTCTTCTGTATAATTCCTTGTGATCTTTTGTGTGGATTATTACAATAGTACCCTTACCCTGGGAGCTCTGGTAGCATAGTGGCTAAGGCACTTGGCTGCTAACCAGAAGGCTGGTGGCTCAAACCCACCAGCCACTCCTCGGAAGGAAGATGGGGCAATCTACTTCCGTAGTGATACTGCCTCGGAAACCCAAGGAGGGGTCGCTATGAGTCGGGTCTGACTTGACGGCACATAACAACAACAACAACAACACCCTTACCCTTACTCAAGTCTTAATGTATTACATCTTCCATTAGAAGTTTGCTGGAGATTTTAAATGTGGGAATGAATAGCAGTAATCCAAATTAGGTATGCACCTGTTATTTATGTATGTATATATGTATGTACGTATGTATGTATGTATCTATCTATCTATTTATTTGCTTTGGAACACATTCATTTTCCTTCACACTGATTATATCCCGTTTTTAATTTTTCATTTATTTTTTATATCTAGAGAATCTCCTCACTAAATTACATGAGTCTTGAAAACACATATGCTGCTTACCTCTTTGTTCTCAAAGTCTAGCATAGTATGGTCCTTAGCATAAAGTAAGTGCTCAGACTTTTTTGTAAGAATTGTTAAATAATTTCATATTACTAATAATATTATTTCCTGACTACTGAGTATAGAGCAAGCAAAGAAAGATATGGAGATAAAGTCCACATTCCCATACTGTATTATTATATCATTTTATACATTTTTAAATTGCTAAATTCAGGTTCAAAAGTCTTAAAAATTACCCAAATCACTAAATTAATAAGGATTAATTAACAGGTTGAAAGCAAGAATTCAAAATCCCATAGTCTTTTCTCACTTTTCTCTGTCATTCTCTGAAATTAATCTTTTTTTCTTTTCCCATTCAAGGAAATGTATGGACTTGTATTAGCGCAAATTTAACAGAAAACTTTGAAACATATGAAAAATGGCTTTGAACAATGTTGTTAGTGTTTGGCTCCATGCTGATGTATTGGCTTTTTTAGTTCTCTTCAGGATTTAAATGCATGGATTCTCTGTGTATGTGCCAGGAGAAATATGCCACAGAAATCACCAAGAGAATATCTTGCAAATAATCAAGTTATGATTAAGCTTTACTAGATTCCTTAGGAACATACCTGTGGCTGACACAGCCTGTCTCCTAAAAACGATGATATTTCATCATTTCCAAAACCTGTTTGGCTCCCTTTATGGCAAACCTTTCCAAGACTTACTGGATAGGAATAATTTGTAGTATTGCACTGCTTATAAAGTGTACAGTTCACTTCATCCATCTTGTAGCCTCTGAGGAGATCACTTTGCTTTCCTTTTTAAAAATGAACATATTTACATATATTAAAATTAGAATTTTCATTCTTTGTGATTATTCTTTAAGAAACATGTTTATTCTTTCTATAAAGCCAATAATAGTGTTCAATATTAATATTGTTCAATAGTAATATTGAGAAACATTTTGTTCTATCTAGATAGACACTTCCCTGTCATTGATTGTGTGGTAACTGCTTTTGTATTTTTTTAAAAAAAAGATCATTTATGTTTCTCACATTACAATGGATTGGCAGCTGTACCATTACTTGCATCATTTTTGCCTTTAAATTAATGTGGCTGTTGGGTCATTTTAACTTCTATCTCATTATTGTTTTCATTATACATTTATTAGTACTGTAAATAAAATATAGATTGTGTTATTACTACTTATTTCAACTTTATTTAAAGTCCACACTTGAAAGTGATCTAATATATATCTGAAGTCTTCTAAGATATATATATTTATGTGAACATATTTTAGGCATCTTGATTAAATTGAGAGTGTTCAGCCTTTGTTCTCATGTTATGTTGCAGAGAATAATCTTTGAATCAAAAGTTCCCTTTTTTTGGAAAAAGAGCTTTCCAAAGAAATTTCTTGAAATTGTGATAACTGATGTGTCATACAATGCAAAGGCATTCCGTATCATATAATTCTTAGAGCTTAAAATAATTCATAAGTCTCAGATGGGGATGAATAATGACTTAAATTCCAGCTTCCTCTAGGTACTTAACTCCACCCTACTCATGGGTGGATCTCTTGCTATGATGATATGACATCTGACCTGGATTCTTCCAGTTATTTTTAGTGCTGACCTAAGTCAGAATGATATAAAGAATGCCTGAGAGTCAAGGGGGGAAAAAAAAATTGTGTCAGGAATTACTTAGAGGGAATAATGTACGTTTTCACTGGTTGTGGTCACAGCCATCTGTACTTAATTTAGTTTGTGCCCTTAGGCTGTCTGCAAGGAAAAGAGTGAGACATGAGCCTTGTCAAAAAGTCACTTTTAGTGATAAGAACTCTTTACCTGGATGCCCATCGTGAGTACTATAATCTTTAATGCAGTATTTCGGCAGAGTCCACCCAGTCCAAATAGCTATTTGTAACAAGGCCAAAGTTTTAAAGCTAAATCCTGCATTACTCAAGAGATGCTTAATTACTTACAGGTGACGTTGCTAAGCAACCCCTTCACCTTCTGATTCTGCTGCTTCATCTAAGTGTGGTACTCAGAATGCTCTATTCTTACAAAATGTTAAAAAAGATGGAGAAGTGAAATATAAAGAATTTATTTTAAACCAGGTGAAAATACAAGTGTAGGGAAAGAGACATTAAAATTCAGCTCTGAAATGGAAGATACATAAGCACATTATTAAAAAGGTTTCTCCTGTTTGAAAGATATTTTTCAATGACCATAAATTTAAGATGGGATTTTGAACATGAAGGGATTATCTGAAGAAAAAGTGTCATATTTGAAATCACAAATGGTTTAGAGAAGATGTGCAAGGCAACAAGATCAACAAGCTGTGTTATTGGATAGATACAGGCATTTCCACAGTTGCAGTTCTCCGCTCTTTCAATAGAAATACTAAGTACATCAATTCCTAAAAACATAACCTTAACTTTTCTGAATCTGAGTTATTGTTCCTACATTGTCTAATTTATAATCACCAGTTCTTAACCCAAGATTTAGAATGGTAAAATTTTCTTGCTAAGATCTCTGCATCCTTTGTTTGAAATATGAATAATTTACCACAGGGTATGCTCCTGATTTTGCTTTTATAGGATATATTAAGTTTCAGTATTAATTCTAGGCTGTTCAGCAGGCCCTTTCACAAACCAAATTTCTATTCCTCCACACCTTCAAGGCAATAACAATTCACATTGAGCCTGTTTGAAGTGCCCTGATATAATAGGTTTCCCAAATATTTGATACCAAGTAGTGAGTACATCTTCAAGCTCCATTAGTGTGATAACTACACTGAATCCACCTCTAAATTCCTTCGGATAGCTAGGTGAGTGAATATTAAGGTGACATTTGCATATGATGAGCACCTACCTATCTCTTGTGTTAATAATATTCTTAAATAAAGAATATTCATTCATTCAACAAATATACAGAGTGTATTATTATTAGATGAGTACTAGCCCACTTGTATGTAGTATACCCTCGAGGAGAAAGCACCCACTCATTTCTTGAAAATCCTCAGCTCCTTTATTTCTTTGCCAAGATGTAACATTCTCCTGTGACAACTAAAGGACAATGGTACACTACAAGACAGGAGACTCTCCAAACTTCCAACTAACTGACTTGCCAATGTCCTTTCTTGTTATTGTTGTAAAATGTTCTACATTATGTACATTGGGCTAGTAAGTTACTTCTGTGCACTTACTAACTGAGATGCATATTTACCAAAAATCACAACCTGTTTACATTCACAACCTGTCTGTACTCATTGTATTTGGTGTTCAAATTACATAACAGGATAAAATTTCCTTTAAAGAAGAATATAAAGGCATAAAGAAATTATATCTTTGCCTATAAAAAAAAAATGTTTATGATTGATGAAGACATGATTTAAGAAAAATCCATGAAAGAATTGTGCAACACCTATAAAATACCTATTTTATAAACAATACCTGAGAAGATCATTTACTCAGATTCCTTCTCAAATATCTCTGAATCCAAAATCTACACCAAAGAAACAGGAACTGGAAATCTAAGACAATGACTCTGTGTAATTAATATTTTTTGCTGATAGTTTTATATCACTATAACTCATGGTGTAAAATACAATAATATAATACATACATATATAATATATAGATAATATAATACATGAGAGCTCTGTTAGCATAGTGCCTAAGGCACTTGAATACTAACCAGAAGGCTGGCGATTCAAACCCACCAGCCACTCCTCAGAAGGAAGATGGGGTAATCTACTTCTATAGTGATACTGCTTCGGAAACCCAAGAAGGCATCGCTATGAGTCGGGTCTGACTCAACAGCAAATAACAACAGCAACAACAATATAATACACAAAAAAAATTTATACATTTCATACCAAAATTTGACGTTTAATGTCAAGCAAAAAATATTAATCTCTAAGTAATTTTAAATCAATCTGTACTGTACTAAATAAGCTTTCTGAAAGGTACAATTAGTAGCAAAATATATATAAGACTTAATCTTTACCAGGCTGCTTAATCAGGTTTAAAAAGAAAAGACTGAAATAAATTCAAGAAACTGTACCTGAGACATTCTTTCCTATGCATGATGATTTCAATTTCTATGAAGAGTTTTAAGATTGAGGAAACTGTTTAATTTTGTTTGAACTTGGCATTCCTCATCAGCTTTGATCATGTTTCTCACTTTTACAAAGAAACAACTATACTCCCATGAACTACCAACTATGAAACATAGTTTTAGAAATGCTGAACGACAAAATGACTCTTGTATTCATCTATGGATTTTAGCCGTCTATGTCAAACTCATCCATATCACTATGGATTACACACAACAAATGAAAATGAAAATGTGTTATGAAGCAATAATTTGAAAGTAACTTTATATTATTAAGAATGCTCTTTACAAAATTAAAATCTCAAAACATCCAAGATATATATGACAAAGTTCACACACTGGAAAGATATAGCATGGGGCTTGTATTTTCATAAAACCTGATTTTAAGTATTTACTCTTATTCCATTCCTGAGTTCCATTCCATTGTTGTTGTTGTTTTTAATTTTATATATGTAGTAAAAATTAGAGGTAATAATAGAGAAAAAGATTGTATTGGTATTACATGGTGTAACCCTGAGAACATTTTACTGTGAAGAAGTAAGAAAATTAGTTGTTTTGTTTTTTTCTTTAATAACCCAAAATGCTTTAAATAATATTTAGGATGAATTAGTCTGTATGAGTAAATGTATATGAGACTTCAGAACATAAAGTACAAAGAGAAGTATGGAGAGCACTATGTTGAAACAGGAATGAACTATATTCATCAATCTTTGCACCCTTCGCTACAAGCAAATGTAATTAATAAATATATTTTGTACCAGAATAAAGGCATGCCTTTCACACTATAAATATTACATTATCAGTATTCAACAAAGAGAATATAAATACAGATTTTTTGCTCACTCTGTGTCAGGCAGATCCAGGTTGATGTAACATGCTTGCCAGGATATGCATCCACTTGAACATAACTACAGCTGCTGTCCCATAATTCATATTCTTAATGCAGAACTTGGCACAAGTAAAGTTTTTCGAAGGGAGGGGGTGGTCAGAGCTTACATTTTAGGCAATAGTTTTTTGATGGATAGTATAAAAGAATCTACTATTTGCAGTATGCTGCATCAGTTAAAAGGTTCAGAAATGGATAGGCATTATCATTAGCATATATCACATGGTAGATGTTTTTCACTTACTTGGAAATAATCCAAAATAATAGCATTAATCATATAAATACATCAATTTCAGATAAGGCTATTTTTACATTGAATGTATAAGATTACACATTCCCCAGTTTTATAAATATAACTCCATATTATCTGATAATACATTATTAACATACAATCAGTGACTTAAATCTATCTTTAAAGTTGTAGAAATATAGCACAATTGTACTTTATTGTAAAACTACTTATACCTAAGAAGCCAGGAAAAGTCAAAGAAGTAGGCCTCAGGAACTAAAGCAGTGCCTGGCATTTAAGGGAGTTTTAGAGGTCTGAGCAGAAGTCCGTGGATTTAGGACTTATTTTTTTGTTATTAATAATAATGAATGACTTTTTCTATTTGCTTGCTTCTTTCTATCTTCTTATTGGTGGTTTATGTGCTCCTACTTTTATGTTTTTTCATTCCTTATGAAAACCGATTATTTATTTTCCTCTTATCTTCTTGCTTCCTTACAATTTCAGCTTAACTCTTATCATATCATGATAGCTTTATTTCATGAATGTTTTCAGTTTCAACTCCTGCTGAAGCCTGATTAATTTTATATTTCTCAATTCCTCTATTCAGGAATGAAAACTATTACAGTTAATGTTTTCACAAGATGCAATATCACAGTGACTAAATAACCTAATCAGCTTGGGTCACCTACCTTTCTGGAATCTAGTCATTTCCAGTGTTATAGTACACACTAAATAAGGTAAACACAGTCTTACTTAAGCTTATTACTTATCTGTAGTGAACATTTTCACATTTTTTTCACCACATCAAAGATTTTGCTTCTAGGTGTGGCTAGCATTGGTGTCTCTCTCAACCCCACAACACCCTCTTACAAAATCACAGTGTCTTTTAAAATTTTGCTGTCCCTGACTGTGACAGAATCCCCAGCGGCTTGCTTGCATGCACTTACTAATCTATAGTGAACATTTTCACATTTTTTTCACCACAGGTAATGTATAATTTACTACAGGTAAGTAAGCAAGTGCAAGCAAGTCCGTGCTTACCTTATTTACTAAGTTATTCTCTCCTGGTCATCTTAAATTGTGGGATGCCATTCATTAGCGAGCCAACATACTTAACTACATTCACTTCTAATATTATTGATCATATTTCCTTTCTATAAATTTTATATAAATTAAATCATTCTGTATTGTGTCTGACATTGTTCAGTCAATATTGTGCCAGAGATGTATCAGTGTTGATGCAAATAGCAATTGTTCACTGCCTTTGAAGTATAGATTTAATTGAATGAATATATTACAATATATTCACTCACTCAACACCCCTTGTGCAAATGGTTCATTTGTCACCTGCTAACAGAAAGTCCCAGGGATACAGGTGAGGAGAGATAATTCAGGGACGCCCAAAGCAGCAGGTCAGAAGAGCAGGAGAAAGGGGATTAAAAGCCAGAAAGCCAGACAGAGGAACAGTCAGCCACAGGGACCCAGGTGGGGGTGATATGAGAGGTCTCCAACAGCAAGACAGACTTGTCTGTTGGTTTGTCCTACTGTGGTGATATGTAGACGTGAGTTTTGAGGCTGAGCCTCTGGTGTTTAAAACCCAGCGAAATGCACCTGGTGCACAGGTAACAGCCCAGCTTATAGACTG
>NW_006921588.1:11462003-11463240 GCF_000298275.1 Orycteropus afer afer | reverse complement strand
AAGTCCACCCCGAGGTGACTTGGAAGAAAGGTCTAGTAATCTACATCTGAAATACCAGCCATCAAAAACCCTATGGCACGTGGTTATACTCTGACACACATGGAGTCATCATGAGTAGAAATTAGTCAACAGTAACTGATAACTGTTGGTTAATATTTATTGAATTTAAAATTTGGCTATGCAGAATAATGTACTCATAAACATCTATGTACAAGTTTCTTTGTGTTTGTGTGGGTGTGTGTGTTAGTACTGCTGGGTTATAAATTATGCATATTCTAGGTTTTAGTAGATATTCATAAGCAGTTTGGTAAAGTGATTGTAGATATTTGCACTTTTAAAGGATTTCTGGTGGTGTAGTGCCTAAGGCATTTGACTGCTAACTAGAAGGCTGGCAGTTCAAACCTACCAGCCACTTCTCAGAAAGAAAACTGGGGAATCTACTTCTGTAGAGATATCACCTCCGAAACCCAAGGAGGGGTGACAATGAGTCAGATCTGACTTGACAGGCAGTGAGTTTGTTTCTTTTTTTGGTTGAAAGCAAATGGGAGTTGTTCAATTTCTTGCCAACAGTATTTTCAGCTTTTTTAAAAAGTCTTTCTGGTGACTATGTAGAAGTATAACATTGTGTTTTTTATCTGAATTTCCTTGAATATTGATAAACACTAGTCATATGCTTAATAGTATTTGAATATCTTGTGTACAGGCTGCTAAAGTCTTTCTCCATTTTTCTATTGCTGTCTTGTTAGGTGCCATCAAGTCATCTTTGACTCATAGTGATCCCATGCACAGTGGAATGAAACACCACCGAGTCCCATGCCAGTTCCATGATTCTTGCTATACTTGAGCCCATCGTGGCAGCCACTGTGTCAATCCATCTTGTTGAAGGCCTTCTCCTCTTTTGTCGACCCTCCACCTTACCAAGCATGACATCCCTCTCCAGGGAATGGTCCCTTTTGACAACATGACCAAAGTAGGTGAGGCAAAGTCTGGCCATTCTTACTTCCAAGAATCATTCTGGCTGCACTTCCTCCGGGACAGATTTGTTAGTTCCTTTAGCAGTCTATGGTACTTTCAGCGTTCTTCACCAGCACCACAACTCAAAAGCATCCATTCTTCTTCCATCTTCTTTATTCACTGTCCAGCTCTCACATACATGAGGCAATTGAAAATATCATGGCTTGTGTCAGGCACACCCTAGTCCTCAAGGAGACATCTTTGCTCTTCAGCACTTGAAAGA
>NW_006921588.1:11459999-11461653 GCF_000298275.1 Orycteropus afer afer | reverse complement strand
ATAGATTGAATAAGTATGGTGAAAGGGCACAATCCTGACACACTCCCTTCTTGACTCTAAACCATGCAATGTCCGTTTTTTCCACTCGAATGACAGCCTCCTGGTCTATGTACTGGTTCTCCATGCATATAATGAAGTGTTCTGGAATTCCCATTCTTCTCAATGTTATCCACAATTTATTATGATCCACACAATCAAATACTTTTGCGTAGTCAGTAAAACACAAGTAAACATCTTTCTGGAATTCTTTGCTTTGAGCCAAGATCCATCTGACGTCAACAATGATATTCCTTGTTTCATGTCCTCTTCTGAACCCAGCTTGCACCTCTGGAAGTTCTCTGTCATTATACTGCTGCAACCAGTTTTTAATTATCTTTTTCTATTAGGTTATCTTTTTTCTCATTTATTTGTAAAAATTACCAATGTTTGTATTTTGTAAAAATAATCCTAAAATGTATTTATTTGTTCAATTTCTAAAAGTCTGTTTTCTCTGTGTTTTATTTTTAATAGTTTCTAATATATGTGTTCAAATTCATTAATCTTTTATTTTGTAATTACTAATCTGCTATTAATATAATCCAGTGGATTTATGTTACATACAGTACAGTATTCATTTCTAAATGGTTGATTTCAACTTCTTTTATATAGTATATGTGCATTACTGCAAATTACTTAATATGGCCTTTCTAGCCATGGTCTTACATTTTGTGATTTATTGTAAATCCTAGCTTATTTGACTGTGGTTATGGTCCCACTTTGAAGTGAGTTATCCATTATGCTAATAAGGTAGGATTAGGGTTCGGTGTATATTGAGTCACCACCTTGCTAGGGGGTATGGTTGGCATCCAATATGTATCAATGCTCTGACAAAGTTCTCTCGCTTGCTTTGTACCGTGCATCTGGTTCATCATCATCTGACCTCTGATTCCTGACACTTGAGACAGAAACCAGTCATCTGACCTCCCAATTTGGATTTTTTGACCCCTGCAACCACATGAGTGAGGAAAATTCTCCAGACCAATATCTGACCCATAGATTTGGGTCATGCCAGCCTCCACGACTAAGTGGGCCATCATTTCATTGACAGTTCATGAGTTCTGTAAGACAGTAAAGTGAAATATGGAACCCTAAAATGAGAAAAAGAGTAGTGAGAGATTGAGTAGTTCATATTAGAAATGATGGAGTGATACTACAGTTTGGATAAGTTGGATATTTGGGACATCTTTAACCTCCACCCCAGAGGGACCCTTCTAAAAGGAATTATTAGAGTTCTTAGTCTTTATTAAATATTTTAAACATATGGAACAGAGTTATACAATAATTTTTTTAATGCCTTTATCCTCATATTCTTACATCTGTGCCAGTTCTAGTTTGGTGTAAGGTTGATTGATTCTTCCCATTATGGGTCATAGTGTACTATTTCTTAGAATGCCTTTTTTTTTTTTTAAGTAAATATCAGACATTGTAAATTTTATCTCATTATTGCTGGACATTTTTTTTTTCATTTTTCTACTATCATTTAATATTTTCTGGTTACACTAAGGATTTAATATGCATTTAAATTTGCCATAATATACACATATGTATCACTTCATAAAAAAAATGTTCCAACATTACAATAGAATGATTACATTTATCCCACATAATTCATACC
>NW_006921588.1:11427718-11451094 GCF_000298275.1 Orycteropus afer afer | reverse complement strand
AAAAAAAAAAATTTTACTGTGATTTGGGTGAAAGTTTACAGAGCAAATTCATTTTCCATATAGCAGCTAATATACACTTTGTCTCATGGCATTGACCACAATTTCCCCTCCCACTTCCTCACCATAGTTACCTTCTTCCTCTGTCCTTCCCTCCCATGCACTCCTGCTCCTCCCCCCGAGCTGTCTCCCTGAGCATCCACAGCCCTTCTGTTCTCTCATGTGAATTACTATAAATATTCTTGAACTCTATTATGGACCATAGTTTAGTTTCTTCAAAACACTTTAATAATCTCAGTACTACACTATCATTTGTTTGTGGGGACATTAGTAATGCTCAGTCTAGGGCTATTTATTTTTTCCCTACTATTAAGGCAAGAACCTTCTGTATACTGTATACAATATCCCATGAATTCTGAAGTTTTCCAATATGGTTTGTGGGGACAGGATTTCTCACTGGCCCTGTGTGAGTGTTGAGTATCATTGCCTCTAATTCTTTCATATGGCTGTTTTCTCTAGTTTTATGTAGTTTCCTCAAATGAATGTGCTTAGAAGTACTCAGTTGAATACATAAGGGGCCTCTGCAGGTAGCTGGAGGTAGTACTCTCTGTGCTGAAGTACTCTCCACTCTGGTCCTTTGTACTATGAATGCTAGCCTCCTTGATCTCACCATCCCATTACATCAATCTAGGGGTACCTGGCTTCATCTATGTTTCCTTTTCTCCTACAGTAGTGTGGAAGTGATCTCAAAGCTCTTTGTTAAAGCAATTATAGCAATCATATGACTTTTTTTCCAGTCTTTCAGGGTTACTATCCTTAGCTGCTTGAGGCCAATGTCTTGAAAATGATTGCACACACACATGTAAACATATATATATATATAATATTTTCCATTTTTGCTTGTTTTCAAGCAAGAGCACAAATCTGACTTTTGTTAAAAGATCCTGGTTAGAAACAGAGCTCTATATCCAGAACATTTTATTTATAATAATTTTATTTTTCAGTTTTAAGATTTTCCTGAATTCTTCTCTCATTCTCCCCTTAGATTATGCTCAATGTGAAATTCTCTATCTTTTTATCTATTTTTATCATATTAATCATGATTATTTTAAGGTTCATGTCAGAAAACACACTTTCCGAGTATATTATTATTGTCTTTTCCTATGAGAATTTTTGTTTTCTTCTGCAGACATTTCATTTTAAAACATAAAATATGTTTCTCTGCTAAGATTTTTCATCTGTTTGCTCACTGTATCCTTTTTTACTTCTATATTTTTATGTCTATTTTTAAGTAATCTTTTTATTTGGAATATTTCAAATGTACGGAAATGTTCCAAAGAGAGTACCAAGAGTTTTTGTATGCTCTTCTACTTTCTTCTAATGTTAATAATTTATATAATCATGGCAAATTTGTCAAAACTAAGAACTTAATTTTAATGCATTAAGTAAGAACTCTGGATTTTATTCTGATGTTACCAGCTTTTTTTTTTTTTTTCCTAATGCCCTTTTTTTTTGTTGTTGTTCCAGGATCCAATCCAGAGTACTGCAATATATTTAGCTTTTATAGATTTTCAGTGGCTATTTTTAAAGTTCTTGTCTGCTTATTCTCTTACCTGTGTCATCTCTCAATGTGTTTCTTTTGATTCATTTTTCTCCTGATTTTTAGTCATATTTTCCTGATCCTTTGCAAATATAATACCTTTTGTCAGTCATAATTGTATATTATGGATGCTACATTGTAGATTCTGAAATATGTTTTCTTCTTTTATAATGTGCTGGGTTTTCCTCCATAAGACAATAAATGTACTTCTCTTTCACCTTGATCCAATAGTCACTTGGCTTTGGACTACCTTTATGGCAGATCTAAGCAAAACCTTGCTTTAAGATGTGTCCCTTTTTTCTAAGGCAGAGCATTTCTGGTATCTCAGCTGAAGTTCTATGTTGTTAAGTGAGCTCTCTTCATTCTGATTATTTATAGTTCCAAATTTTCTTAATCCTGTGCTGTCAGAATAGTATCTGTTCAGCAAAACAAGCTATTTCTGCTAAGTCTTGCTGATTCTCCCTGAAATATGCATAGCTTAGTATTTGGTCATAGATCCTACCAATCCTCTCACATATGTCCGAGATTCCTTTTCTACATGGCTCTTTTCACAGACCAAAACTATCTTAGAGTTCTTATCTCTGTGTCCTTGAACCAGCAAGACCACTTCTTTCTCTTTGTGCTCCAGTTCCCTGTGCTGTAGTATAGAACATGTCTTCATAAAGTCTCAGTAAATGTGGAAATGACATAGTCTTCAGTTTCTTCAGTGATCATAACCTTGCATTGCCAGTTGTCCAATTTCTAAAAAAAAATACTGTTTCATATAGTTTGACCAGTTTATAATTATTTGTGGCAGATGATAATCTCAATATCTGTTTCCTCTAGTTTTGTGTAGCTAGAACCAAAAATGTAGTTTGTAAATTTAAAGTAAAATATTTCTTTGAGAAACTAAAATTTTAAAATACTTCAAAGCTATGGTAAAATTTCCATAGTCATTTGTTCAATTTTTTAAAATGCATTTTACCTATACACTTAGTCTTGTGATATAAAATGAGTGAATTAATCAGATTTGGTGTTTTTATTTAGAGAGAAAAAAAAATTTATAATGAGTTATTGAAAAATTGATAGATAAAATCTCTTTCCAGCTTTAGCATAGTGGCTAAGGCACTTGACTGCTAACCAGAAGGCAGGCAGTTCAAACCCACTAGCCACTCCTCTGGAGGAAGATGGGACAATCTACTACTGTAGTGATATTGCCTCAGAAACCCAAGGAGGGGTCGCTATGAGTCGGGTCTGACTCAATGGCACATAACAACAACAACAACAACAATAAAATTATTAAAATTATGTATTTATTTATGTGGTCAGAAGAGACTATTCCCTGGAGAAGGGTATCATGCATGGGAAAATGGAGAGTCAGCAAAAAAAGGCAAAGAACCTCAATTAGATGGATTGATACAGTGGCTGCAATGATGGGCTCAAGTATTGCAAGGATTGTGAGGAGGGCGCTTGACTGGGCAGTGTTTCTTTCTATTATACATAGGGTTGCTATGAGTCAGAGCTGACTTGATGTCACCTAACAACAATAATAATATATTGATTATTTATTTCAGTAATTCAATAAATATTGATTATCATGTACTGTGTGCATAAATTGTATAATGTACCAGAAATACAAAATACATCCATATTATTATTATTTCTTTTTTTTGCATAAAATATATTCTATCAAAAAAGACAAAATTAGCACAAGTAAATATATATGCAATGAGAATTATAAAGTGCAGAATGCATTACATTATAAATTTATTTTTAAATTATAAACAACATTTAAATATTACACATGTTCTTTCTTCTCCTCAGTTTTTGTTTTTTCACAGTTATGTATCTATAGTTTGTTTTTTTTTTTTTTTTTTTGCCTAAATGAGATTGAATTTACATCTACTGAATTGCTTTTCTGCAGTCAGAGGGTTGAATATACTTATGAATATTTGACTTGAAGGCATATATGAAAATTTTGTTTCCTTTAAGGTTTTGTTCTAATTCCTAAGCTATTCCTTTAAGTGTAAATATCATCAAGCACCTTTTCCATTTATATTGTTGTTGTTGTTGTTATGTGCCATCTAGTCATCTCTGAGTCAGAGGAACATACATACAGCAGAACAAAACACTGCTCTGTCCTGTGCAAGCCTCACGATCCCTACTATACCTGAGCCCATCACTGAAGCCACCGTGTCAATCCATTTTATTGAGGGCCTTCTCCTCTTTCATTGACCCTCTACTTTACCACGCATGACATCCTTCTCCAGAGAATGGTCCCTTCTGACAACATGACCAAAGTAGGTGAGACGAAGTCTGGTCATTTTCGCTTCCAAGGAACATTCTGGCTGTACTTCTTCCAGGAGAGATTTGTTAGTTCTTTTAGCAGTCCATGATACTTTTAGCACTCTTTGCCAACACCACAGCTCAAAAGCATCAACTCTTCTTCAGTACTCCTTATTCATTGTCCAGCTCTCACATGCATATGAGGCTATTGAAATTACCATGGCTTGGGTTAGATGTACCCTAGTCTTCAAGGAGATCACTTTGTTCTTCAGTGCTTAAGAGGTCCTTCGCAACAGATTTGCCTGATGCAGTGTGTCTTTTTATGTCTGGACTGCAGCTTCCATTGGTGTTGATTGCAGAAACAAGTAATATGGTGTCTTTGACAACTTCAATCTTTTCTCTATTCATCATAAGGCTGCTGATTGGTCCAGTTGGGAGGATTTTTGTTTTCCTTATATTGATGTGTAATCCATACTGCAGACCATAGTTTTTAATCTTCATCAGTAAGTCTTCCAAGTCATCCTCACTTTTCAGCAAGCAAATTGTGTCATCTGTGTATCTCGTATTGTTAATACGCCTTCCTCCAAACTTGATGCCACAATCTTCTTCATATAGTCCAGCTTCTCAGATTATTTGCTCAGCATACAGATTGAATAAGTATAGTGAAAGGGTACAACCCTGATGCACTCCCTTCCTGATTTTAAACCATGCAGTGTCCCCTTGTTCTGTTCCAAGAACAGCCTCCTGTTCCATGCACATGTTCCTCATGAGCACAATTAAATAAGTAAACATCTTCCTGCTATTCTTTGCTTTGAGCCCAGATCCATTGGACATCTGCAATGGTATCCCTCACTCCACATTTCATTCTGAATCCAGCTTGCATTTCTGGAAGTTCTCTATCAATATACTGCTGTAACCATTTTTGAATTATCTTCAGTAAGATTGTACTTGTGTGTGATATCAATGATATTGTTCAATAATTTCCACATTCTGTGGGATCACCTTTCTTTGGAATGGGTTCAAATATGGATCTTTTCCAGGCATTTGGCCAGGCAGCTGTCTTCCAAATCTCTTGCCATAGACTAGTGAGTGCCTCCAGTCTGGCCCATTTGTTGAAACGTCTCAGTGGGTATTCCATCAATTCCTGGAGCCTTAGATTTTTGCCAATTCAGTTTTTGCCTTGACTTCTTCCTTTAATACCATTGATTCTTGATCATGTTCCACCCCCTGAAATGGATGATCATCTACCAATTCATTTTGGTATACTGACTGTGTATTCCCTCTACCTTCGTTTCATGTTTCCTACATCATTCAACATATTGACCATGGAATATTTCAATATTGAAACTCAAAGCTTAAATTTTTTCCTCAATTTCTTTCAGCTTGAAAAATGTTGAGCATCTTCTTCCTTTTTGGTTTTCTAACTCCAGGTCCTTGCACATTTCATTATAATGATTGAGTTTGTCTTCTTGAGCTCCTGTTCAAAATCTTCTCCTCAGTTCTTCTATCCTGTGAATTCTTCCATTTGATTTAGCTACTCTCTCCAAGAGAGCTCTGGTAACATAGTGTCTACGGCACTTGATTGCTAACCAGAAGGCTGGTGGTTCAAACCCACCAGCCGCTCCTTGGAAGGAAGATTGGGCAATCTACTTCCGTAGTGATACTGCCTCAAAAACCCAAGGAGGGGTCACTATGAGTCAGGGCCTACTTGATGGCACATAACAACAAACAACAACAGCACTCTCCCCAAGGCAAATTTCAGAGACTCTTCTGACATCCATTTCAGTCTTTTCTTCCTTTCCTGTCTTTTCAATGAAGTTTTGCTTTCTTTATGGATGATATGCTTGATATCTTCTCACAGTTTCTCTGGTTTTTGGTCATTGGTGTTGAATGCATCAAATTTATTCTTTAATTGGTCTCTAAATGCAACAAGTGTATAATCAAAGTTATATTTTGGCTCCTGTGGACTTCTTGTAATTGTCTTCACATTCAACTTGAATTTGCATATGACCAGTTGATGCTCTGTTCCACAGTCAGCTCCTGGCCTTGTTTTGGCTGAAGAGATAGAAATTTTCCATTGCCTCTTGCCAGAGATGTAGTCAGTCTGATTCCTGTATACTCTGTCTGGTGAAGTCCATGTGTACAGCTGCCATTTGTGTTGTTGAAATAAGGTATTTGCAATTAGTAAGTCGTTGGTCTTGCAAAATTCTATTCCATGATCTCCAGCATCATTTCTATCACTAAGGCCTTTTTTTCCAACTACTGGTGATTCTTCTTTGTTTCCAACTTTTGTATTCCAATCACCAGTGATAATAAACACATCATGATTTCACATTTGGTCAATATCAGACTGCAGAAGTTGGTAAAAATCTTGAATTTCCTCATCTTTGGCTTTCGTGGTTGGTACATAAATTTGAATTACAGTAGTATTAACTGGTCTTCCTTGTAGATGTATGGATATTATCCTATCACTGATAACATTGTACTTCAGGATAGATCTTGATTCGTTCTTTGTGATGCTGAATGCCATGCCATTCTTCTTCAATTTGTCATTCCCGGAATAGTAGATCATATCATTTTCTGATTCAAAATGGCCAAAAGTAGTCCATGTCAACTCACTAATGCCTAGGATATTGATCTTTATGCATTCCATTTCATTTTTGACAACTTCCAATTTTTCTAGATTCATATTTCATATATTCCATGCTCCAATTATTAATGGATGTTTGCAGCTGTTTCTTTTCATCTTGAGATGTGCCACATCAACAAATGATGATCCTGAAAGTATTACTCTATCCACGTTGTTAAGGTTGGTTCTACTCTGAGGAGGCAGCTCTTCTCCAGTTGTATTTTGAGTTCCTTCTGACCTGAGGGGCTCATCTTCCAGTAATATATTCACAGTGTTTCAGGGATATTCATAAAGTTTTCCAGTAATATATCAGACAGTTTTTCACCGCTATTCATAAGGTTTTCACTGCCCAAGTCTCCGAGAAGTGGATGACCCCTTCCTACTTCCAAGTTTGTCTTAGTCGAGAAGCTACTCTGAAACCTGTGCACCATGGGTAACCCTGCTGGCATTTGAAACACAGGTGACATAGTCTGCTCCCGGGGCTGGTTTACCATGGCCTGTTTCACCACAGCCTGCCTCCATGCACACATTTATACTACCAAAAAAAAAAAAAAAAAAAAACTCATTGCCATTGAATCTATTCTAACTCATGACAACCCCCACTGGGTTCCCGAGGCTGTAAATCTTTATGGAAGTAGATTGCGACATCTTCCTTCCATGGAGCAGCTGGTGGGTTTGAACTGCCAACCTTCTGATTAGCAGTCAAATGCCTTAGGCACTGCACCACCAGAGATCCTTTCCATTTACACTACCAACTAAAAAAATAAATTAATTAAAGGCAAACAATATATAAATTAAGTAGGTATACTAAAGTACATTTTTTTTTACATAAAAATAAAATAAAATGGAGAAATAGAAGTCCCACTGCCCCTCAAAAATTTTCATCTACTTTTCTTTTACTATAGTTATCCCTTTTAAACTTATTCTTCTTTAATCTCAATACATTTGAAAGAACGTAGGCTATGAATGACAGAGAAATAGAATGAAAAATTAAGTCCTGCACACAATTTTTGACATATTCATCCATCATCATCATTCTATGTCATCTACTTTACATTCAGTTGTTATCCATTACTGTGCCTCTTTAAATTTCACCTTAACTGGAAGAGTAAAGATTATTAATTGTACTGTATCCACTACCTTACCTTTATTACCAGATTACTGTGTTCTGAGAGAACTGTTCTAACAATTTCACTTGTATGTATTTCATAATTACATCTTCTGAACATTCATGTGTGTATGAAAGAATTAGAGTACAGAGGTATTAAATAATCTGCATCCAAGAATGCACAGATCATGAAAAAGCAAGATGTGAACCCGGGTAGTATATTTATCCTCTTTCCTACACTGCATCAAATTTTGGACATATGGACATAATTGGGCACATGATAATGCTTTGGTCTTGGTTTGCTTGTTTTCATGTCATATTTGAGACCTTTTTTGGGGGAAGAAAATAATTAGTCTTGGAATGATAACAGTGATATTTTGTTTAATATATAATTATATTTTTTCTCTTTTAAATATGAGAAAAAACAACTTAATGGACACATTTCCACCAACACATGCTTCAAAAATTATTTTCTGTCAATTTTCTTAAAAAGATAAAAAGCTCATTTTAGTTTTCTAATACAGTATATAACTCAATGTTAGATGATGTCTGATTCCTTATTAGAGATAATTAAGAAATAAAAATCTTTGTGAGAAAAGTTATTGCAAAACTAAAGCTGAATAAACAATAACACACAGGTATCTTTTTCCCCAACTCTCCATTTTACTAACAACAATAACTACAAAAAGAACCTAATGGTGAATTTAATTGGTGTTATGTCAGTCACAACCTGACATCTGATTTCCTAAAATACTTAAGTTTTACGTAAGTAGAATATAGCTCCTTCTCTCTATTCATTCTGTACTGTATGAATAACCTAGTGTAAGAACTTGAAATATAAGTTGTCTTTTCCAATAGCTATCTAGTTAATCACTTTATTCACTTTGATTTTTTTTCAAAATCTTTTTTTCCAAATAGAAACCCACTCACATTTTTCAATTTAAATTTTGAAAAAACAAATAATAATACTGTATATGGTTATGTATTAACACCATACCTATTTGAAACAAAATATCTGACAAAGTTTTCATAATTAAACCCACAAATAGGACATAAATATGTAAGTTAAACAAATCAATATATGTATACCCTATTGATATCATTACTCCAGTCCATTCCAAAGAACAGTAATTTTTATCTAAACACTCCTCATTTGTTGCTATTTTCTCTGCCTGACCTTCCCTTCCCAATCAGCTGAAAAGTTGAAATCACATCTATCCTTCGTGGTAAACACAAATGATACAAAATTCAATAATTGCTTGTAAAAATTTCCTGTTAAAGGAGATTTCTCCTCTTTTTGATGCCATGCCACTACCTTGACTTTGTTTTCTTTTGTTTTTTCAATGAAGATGTGATTATATTCTGCCTTCTATTATACCCGTCTACACACATAATTGCCTTTCCTAGGAGACTTTAAACTGTTTGACATAATGAATGCATTTTGTAAACCAAACTCCAAATTTACTGCTGTCGGGTCAGATTCGACCCATAGCAACTCCTCCTTGGGCTTTCGAGGTGGTATTGCTGCGGAGCTAGATTGCCCAACCTTCCTTCCGAGGAGTGGCTGGGAGTATACGTTGGTACCTAAATTATACAAAAGGCTTTAAAAATTCTTCATGAAATCCATTAAATATCTTTAAACATTTTGGGCTAAGATATATATTACAGGCTTGCATGACATGTAGGTATGATTTCCTTGGAAATTAGGCTACATAGGATATTTTATGGATCTTTTCCATGACAGCTGGCCATCAAAAATTTTCCCTTGTGCTAGCTACACAAAAACCAAATAAAAATTCACTGCCATCGAGTCAACTCCCACTCATAGCAACCCCTTTTGGGTTTCCGAGGCTGTAAATCTTTACAGAAGTAAATTACCCAGTCTTCCTTCCATGGAGTCGCTGGTGAACTGTCAACCTTCTGGTTAGCAGTCAAATGCCTTAGACATTACACCACTAGAGCACAAGTAGATAACTGAATAATATGATTTAAAAATATTAAAAGTAACATTTTCAAAAATATCTGTAATACAGATTTGGGAAAAGACAGAGTGATAATATGTATAGGCTTTCCTTTTTTTTTTTTTTTTTTATTTTGTTTTACCATAGTGTGATATCCTCCTGTCCTTGCTTTTCAATATCAGAAACAAATGAAAACTAAGCAGGTTGTTTCCCTTCACTCATTTTGTTGTTGTTTGTTTCACAAGTAGACGATAATACCTGCTAAACACATTTTGTGTGTGTGTGTGTGTGTGTGTGTGTGATTTGAGTGAAAATTTACAGAGCAAATTCATTTTCCATTCGACAATTCATGCACATTTTGCTTCATGACATCGATTGCAATCCCCATAATGTTACATCTTTATTCCTACTTACTTCCTCCCTGTGGTTAACTTTTCCATATGTCCTTCTTTCCTATGCGTTCCTGCCCTCTCCCTGTGCAAATGCTGCCCTTTTGATCTCTCATGGTTGAGTTTTCTAAGGAGTATAACTGTCTGGTGTAATTGTTCACCTTGTAGGCCTATTGTTTGACTGGAAGTTCTGAAGTAAGCTCAATTCCAGGCCCGAATGGTGACCAGGGGCCATAGTTGCCAGGGTTTCACCAGTCTTTATCAGACCAGTAAACCTAGGCTTTTTATGAATTTGAGTTTTGTTCCACATTTTTCTCCCACTCTATCCAGTATCTCCTATCTTGATCCTTTTCCATGTGGTTGACAGTGGTAGCTGGGAGTCATCTAGTTCTGGTCTCTGGGTCAAGTAAGCTGAGGTTTGCATAACCTACTAGTCCCTTGGACTTGTTTCCACAATTTGACTTTCTTCATTCTTCCTTGCTCTGGATGAGAGACCAATTGTTGCATCTTAGATGGTCACTCACAAATTTTTAAGATCCCAGTCACTATTCACCAATGTAGGATGTAGAACAAAATTTTCGTGTAGTATGTCATGCCAATTGTGCTTGATGACTCCTGTGACCTAGTCCTGAGCCTGCAGGCCCAGCGACTCACTCCCTCTTGGTGTTTGGCTGTGGCTAAGAAGTCGTCATAACTTTGCGCTCTGTTAGCTCCATTATATATACGGACATTCTTATAGCACATTCAGATAAGTATGTAGAAATACAATCTGACACATTTACATATGGTCGTGGGTATATTCCCTTTTGCCTACCCATATTTGATCATTTAGTCTGTCTATCTACATACCTAAGTATAGAGTAATGTTTGTTGTCACTGATAGTGCATTACTGTGCATGTAAAAGTGTTTAGCATTTTTGTTTATACCTCTTGTGCACTTCTCTATGTCTTCCTTTTTCTTAGGGTTATTGCGCTGGTCACTCACTTTTGATATATTTCTTATCCCTTCACTCAAATACATACTTACCTTTTATCTATCTAGCAATTTTCTCTCTCCTTCTCATCCCAACCATCTTTAACTTCAGTGAAATAACATACTCCATACTTTCTTGTACGTCTTCTAAGGAGCTCTGGGAGCTCTGGTGGTGTAGTGCCTAAGGCATTTGACTTCTAATCAGAAGGTTGGTGGTTCAGACCCACTAGCCACTCCACAGAAGGAAGGTTGGACAATCTACTTCCATAGTGATACCACCTCAGAAACCCAAGGAGGTATCCCTATGAGTTGGACCTGACTCAATGACAGTGAGTTTGGTTTTTGTTTTGTTTTGTTTTAAGGAGTTCTGATGGTTCAGTGGTTGAAGCATTGGTGCTCTTAATCCAAAAATCAGCTGTTTGAACTCACCAGCCACTCCACAGGAAAAAGATGAGGTAGTTTGCTTCTGTAAAGATTTACACCCTCGGAAACCATATGGAGCAATTCTACTCTGTCTTACAAAGTCTCTATGAGTCAGAGTTGACTTGAAGGCAGTGGGTTTGCTTAGTGCGTGTATCCTTTCTTGTACATGCAAATCACCCTAAAAATTTTCCAGATGATGATGATGAATGCTAATATGGTGAAGGAAAATATTTTACGTGCACATATAACAAATTTGGCATTTTGATTTATTTATCCTTGCATTGATAACAAGATTATGAAGTCTGGCAAATATTAATTTAAAGAATCATTGTTCAAATTGTGAAAAATCCAAGACTATTCCAAGTGAAAATTAATATCTGGCTCTCTCTTTATTGTGGTGGAAGAAGAATTAGAAGCTGATTTTTAGCTATATGATCTTGAATTAGTAACAGTACTCTCATCCTCAGGTTCTTAATCTATTAAATGGGGAAAATAAAAAAGACAAAATATGTTTTTATTAACTCCCACAGGTTTAAATTTAATAGTATATGTGACGTTGTTGTTGTTGTTGTTATGTGCCATGGAGTCAGCCCCGACTCATAGCTACCCCTCCTTGGGTTTCCAAGGCAGTATCACTACAAAAGCAGATTGCCCAGACTTCCTTCCAAGGAATGGCTGGTGGGTTTGATCCCCCAGCCTCCTGGTTAGCAATCAAGTGCCTTAGGCACTATGCTACCAGAGCTCCTGGTATACATGACAATCCTATTTAATTTATGAGCAAAATAAATAAATAAACCATCAATTTTAATTTTACTGCATTAAATTACATAGTTTTTATGTACTTCAATAAATTCTAAATTCTAACAAGTAATAACTGTGGATATTATTTTTATAAAGTCTACATCGATTTAAATACATTGTCTTGAATAAATATTTCACTTCTATTTTCTGAGGATCCATCACATTTAAAAATATTTCCTAAATATTTTAGCTATAAGAAATAGTCAGTGGACTGCCATTACAAATTAGGCACCACTACATTATCTGAAAAATTTCTGTTTGTGATGTGCAGAAATCTACTTCACAATGCATTCTTCAACACTGTGAGCTCAAGCATTCAGTCCATTTTGAAGATATGCTTGTTGTTGGTGTTAGGTGTCATAGAGTCAGCTCCAAATCATAGCGACTCCATGTACAACAGAATGAAACACTGCCCAGTCCTGTGCCAGCCTCACAATCCTTGCTATACTTAAGCCCATCATTGCAGCCACTCTGTCAATACATCTCCCTGAGGCTTTCCACTTTTTCCTTGACCTTCCAGTTTACCAAGCATGAGATCCTTCTCCAGGGGAATGGCCCCTTCTGACAACATGACCAAAGTAGGTGAGACAAAGTCTGGCCATTCTTGTTTCCAAGGAGCATGCCCGCTGTACTTCTTCCAGGACAGATTTGTTAGTTCTTCTGGTAGTCTATGAGACCCTCAGTATTCATCACCAAAACACCACAACCCAAAAACATCAACTCTTCTTTGGTCTTCCTTATTCATTGTCCAGCTTTCACATGTATACACCAAAAACCAATCAAACACTACTGTCGAGTTGGATCCAACTCATAGCAACTCCTCCTTGGGTTTCTGAGATGGTATCACTACAGAAGTAGATTGCCCAACCTTCCTTCTGGGAAGTGGCTGGTGGGTTGGAACCACCAGCCTTCTGGTTAGCAGTCAAATGCCTTAGGCCCTACTGCACTAGACCTCCCTCACATGTATATGAAACAATTAAAAATACCATAGCTTCGGTTTGGTGCATCTTAGTCTTCAAAGAGACATCTTTACTCTTTAGCACTTCAAAGAAGTCTTTTGCAGCAGATTTGCCAAGTGCAATATGACATCTGATTTCTTGCCTGCTGCTTCCATTGTCATTGATTTTGGAACCAAGTAATATGAAATCTTTGACTTTAATTTCTTCTCCATTTATTGTGATGCTTCTTATTGGTCCAGTTGTAAGATTTTCATTCTCTTTCTGTTGAGATGCAGACTGTAGTCTTTAATCTTCATCAGTAAATGCTTCAAGTCATCTTCACTTACTACAAGCAAAGTTGTGTCATTTGCATATTGCAGGTTGTTAATGAGTCTTCCTCCATTCCGGATCCCATAGTCTTATTCATATAGTTCAGTTTCTCAGATTATTTGTTCAGCATACAGATTAAGTATGGTGAAAGGATACAACTCTGACACACTCATTACTGATATTAAATCATGCAGCATCCTCTTGTGCTGTTTGAATGGCAGACACCTTGTCTACATACAGGTTCCTCATGAGCACAGTCAAGTGCTCTGGAATTTCTATTCTTCTCAAAATTATCCTTAATTTTTTATGATTCACCCAATCAAATGCTTTGCATAGTCAATAAATCACAAGTAAACATCTTTATGGTATTCTTTGCTTTCAGCCAAGATCCATCTGATGTCAGCAATAATATCACTCATTCCCTATCCTCTTCTGAATCCAGCTTGCATCTCCTGAGGTTTTCTGTCATTATTCTGTTGCAACCATTTTTGAATTATTTTAAGCAAGATTTTACTTGCATGTGATATTGTTTGATAATTTCCACATTCTGTGAAACCACCTTTCTTTGAAATGGGTACACATGTAGATCTCTTCCAGTCAGTTGGCCAGGTGGCTGTCTTCCAAATTTCTTGGCATAGACCAATTGAGTGAGTATAGCACAGAATCCATTTGCTGAAACATCTCAGTGGCTATATTGTCAATTCCTGGAGCTTTGTTCTTCACCAATTCCTTCAGTGCAGCTTTGACTTCTTCCTTCAATCCTATTGGTTCTTGATCATATGCCACCTCGTGAAGTGGATGAACACCAACAATTCTTTTTAGTACAGAGATTCTGTGTATTTTTTCCATCTTCTTTTGATAGTTCCTGAGTCATTCAATATTTTGCCCATAGTATCCTTCAATATTGAACTCAAGGCTTAATTTTTTCCTTCAGTTCTTTCAGCTTGAGGAATGCTGGGTGTGTTCTTCCCTTTTGGTTTCTAACTCCAGGTTTTTGCACATTTCATTATAATAATGGAATTTGTCTTCTCGAGCTGCTTTTTTGAAATCTTCTGTTCAGCTCATTTATCTTGCCATTTCTTCCATTTGCTTTAGCTACTCTACATTGAAGAGAAAGTTTCACAGCCTCTTCTGACAGCCATTTTACCTTTTTTCTTGTGTTTTTAATGAACTTTTGGTTTCTTCATGGATGATGTTCTTCATATCATTTCACAATTCCTCTGGTTTTCAATCACTGGTGTTCAATGCATCAAATCTATTCTTTAGATGGTTTCTAAATTCAAGAGGGATATAATCAAGATCATGTTTTGACTCTTGTGGACTAGTTTTATTTGTCTTCAACTTTGAGTTGAACTTGCATGTGAGGAGTTGATGGTATGTTCCACAGTAAGCACCTGGCCTGGTTTTGGCTGAAGATATTGAAATGCTTCATCACCTCTTTCCACAGATATAGTCAATATCATCCCTGTGTATTTCATCTGGTGAAGTCTACATGTATAGCCACCATTTATGTTATTGAAAATAGGTATTTGCAATGAGTAAGTTGTTGGTCTTGCAAAATTCTATTCTATGATGTCCAGTGTAATGTCTATCACCAAGGCCATATTTTCCAGCTACTGGTGATTCTTCATTTCCAACTTTTTGTATTCCAATCACCAGTGATAGTCAACACATCTTGATTGCATGTCTGGTCAATTTCAGACTGATGAGGTTGGTAAAAATCTTCAATTTCTTTGTCTTTGGCTTTGGTGGTTGGTGCACAAATTTGAATAATATTAGTATTAACTGTTTTTTGTTGTAGGTCTATGGATATTATCTTATCACTGACAGCATTGTACTTCAGGATAGATCTTGAAATATTATTTGAAACTATGAATCTTCCTCTATTCCTCTTTCATTTGTCATTCCCAGCATAGTAGATCATATGGTTCTCTGATTCAAAATGGTCAAAATCAGTCCATTTCAGCTCACTAATGCCTACGACATTGATCTTTATGTGTTCCATTTCATTTTTGAAAACTTTCAATTTTCCTAGTTTCATACTTTGTACATTCTATGTTCCAATTATTAATGGATGTTTGTAGCTGTTATTTCCCATCTTGTGTGGTGCCACATCAGCAAATGAAGGTCCCAGAAGTTTTACTTCATTCACATCATTAAAGTGGACTCTACTCTGAGGAGGCAGCTCTTCCCCAGTTATATTTTGAGTGCCTTCCACCCTGAGGGGCACATCTTCCCTGTATCAGATAATGTTTCAGGGCTATTCATAAAGTTTTCCAGTAATGTATCAGTGTTTCACTGTTATTCATAAGGTTTTCATTGTCCAATTCTTTGAGAAATGGATGGGCCCTTCCTTCTTCTAAGTCTGCCTTTGTCTGGAAGCTCTGCTGAAACCTGTCCACCATTGGTGACCCTGCTGGTATTCAAAATATTGGTGGCAGTCTCCAGAATAATAGCAACATGCAAGGCACCGCAGTACTGCATCCTGACAGACAACTGGTTGAAGATATGCTAGTATGGAGTTATTCAGAGGGAGCAGGGAGCAAATTTTTTGAAAATCTTTTTATGTTTTTAGAAGTTTTAGTACTATTTCTTTATATGTACATAACAAAAGTGTGAAGGATATTTTTTAGAAAGGCTTCAGAACTATACATGTGCACACACAAACCCCCACTCACAAATACATATTTTCTGTTTGAAAGAGTAAAATACATTTTCTTTCTGCTTTATTATGCATAATAAGTGGAATACTTCTTTTAAGAATTAGACTCTTAATATACAAATCAATACTGACAGAATGATCCTTAGAAGTGAGAATGGCCAGATTTCATCTGTCAGACTTTGGCCATGTTGTCAGAAGGACCAAACCCTGGAGATGAATATTATGCTTGGGTCAGTGCAAAAGGGGTAGACCCTCAACAAGATGGATTGACACAGTGGCTGCGGTCATGGTGCAAGACCCAGATGTGTTTTTTTTGTTGTTGTTGCTATGAGTCAGAATGAATTCCAACATACCTAACAACACTACCACTCACATAGCCTATAAATTTAATACATCCCTCCAGTGTGTCATAAAATTCTGTTGACTTACAAATTATCTGAAACATAGAGCAACATTTTATTTATGGTTCTTAGGCTCTTTGTTTTTAAAAATAAAAATAACTGGTGGAAAAAAGTTAGAAATATATTACCGTATTCCAAGTCACTAAAAGCATATTAATCTATATGTTTTTCCAAATGTTTTCAAATGTAGGTTCTATCTTGATTAAGCATTTTGAAATAAAATATTGTTTTGGTCATTGACTCAAATTCTCCAATCTCTAGTTTTATAATTTCTGATACCCTCACAAGTTTATAAACTTGACCTAGCCTCTTACCACAGTTTGAGGTGTCCAAGAATCTACAGGGATGCCCAAAATGATGAAGACTTACAAGTGCAACAGCATCCTTAGCTTCTAGACTCTTTCTCTCCCTCTCTTTTTAAATAACTGTGTGTCTTTGTCTCTATAATTTATTGAGAGAATGGATGGTTAGCTTCAAATCAAAAAGGTTATAACCATAATAAAATGTAAATATAGTATTAAAGATCTATTTTATTTTCAAATTTGTTTTAAATTTTAATTGTGTAGATTTATAATTAAACACAACATTCAACTTTATAAATTTCTTTTAAACAAATTCTCTATGATATAATCACCTTGGAAGAGTAAGGATTATAGAAAAAAGATTATATGATGCAACATATCACTTCTAATACTGTGTGAATTAATCACAAGTTTTCATTTGAGATCTAGTTTTCCTTTTTTGTTGTTGTTGTTATGTGCCGTCGAGTCGGCCCGGACTCATAGCGACCCCTCCTTGGGTTTCCAAGGCAGTATCACTACAGAAGTAGGATTGCCCAACCTTCCTTCCGAGGAGTGGCTGGTGGGTTTGAACCACCAGCCTTCTGGTTAGCAGTCAAGTGCCTTAGGCACTGTGCTACCAGAGCTCCTAGTTTTCCTTTTTATACAATGATAATAAAATATTTCATATTTCTCTAAATGAATGTACTTTTATTTCAAATTTACACTGAACCATGTATTTGACAAATTATGTATGCTACCATGACCTGCAAAAACCCTCACAAGTGGACCAAGAAGCAACTTCAGTGTAAATGGATAAAAGATTGAGGTTGAGATTTCATTTTACTTGGATCCACTATCAATGCCCATAGAAGTAGCAGTCAAGAATTCAGACATTGAGGCATTCTGGTAAGATGGTGGAATAGGAAGACAGATAGCACAGACCTTCTTCAACAAAGAAAAGGGGAACCAATTGACACAGACACAGAAGATAAACCTGGAGCCCTGAGCTCTGAAGGGGAGGATACAGAAGTGGACTAAACTCCAACTAGTGGAAGAACCTGCATGAAAACACTGAAAAAGGAGACATACAGAGCTGCAGTCTGCCAGTGATCCTGACGGCATGGACAGGTTGGATATTGCTGAGTAGTGTTAGGACCAAAGAATTAACCTAAATACTGGACCTGACAGCTAGAGGCTGCATGGAAGATTGCACTGGAGGCTGGTGAATAAAAGGGGAAGCAGTGAAGAGGAAGGCAGACTGAGCTAAGGACTTTTGCCTGTCTGGAAGGTGCAGCCATTTTGAATGCTTAAAGTGACAGCATTCTCCCAGATTCTAGGGACTTAAGAATAGGCTCCACTTGCCAAGAACCACAAACACATTAAGGACACAAATGACTGCAAATATGTAACATTCCCCTTGCTACTCTTACACCCCACTACCTTTTAGTGAAAGGAGGTGTGGCTATCACTCACCCCCATTCACTTTCTGGGCCAGCAGGAATTCCATACCAGTCTGTGTGTTCAGAGGGAGCTTAGGTGCCCTGCCCCACCCTGGCCAGAGATTTTTTTCTTTTTTTTTAGTTTGTTTTTGTCTGTTTTAAAATTATTTTCACTATTATTATTATTATTTGTCCTTTTTATTATTATTCTTTATTCTTCTCTTCCCAGGTTCTAGTTTTCAGCTTTTTCTCTCTTCTCTGCTCCTGGTCCCCATTTTGTTCTTTCTCATGTTTAACCCCATTCTTTGTTTTTTTTTTTTCTTTTTGCATTTTTCCCATTTTTTTTTTCTTCATTATTCTCTACATTTTCCTCTTATTGCCCTCTCCCCAGATATCGTGGGGTTGGTTTTTTACCCCCTTTTTTATTTTTTTGGTGATTGTTTCTATGTGCTTACAGGATGTGTTTTTTGTCCACTTACTTTTACTTTTTGATGGTTTTTCAATTGTTTTTGTCTGTCTGAGTGGTCAACAGCAACAGTGCTCATATGACACAACTACAACTGCACCTCCTACAGCTTCACTTACTGAGTAAGAACAACCACATCATCTCCACCAACTGCTCAACAATAAAAAACCACCAAAAAGAGACTGACTCACCCTTACTGCTGTTCAAAAAAAGTTAACAGAGATCAAAATACAACAACATCACAGTGTCTTGGGGACAACAGACCATCACAGTCCACACAAATAAGCAAGAAAAAGTGGTAGAAACAAAGGAGCAAGATAGACCCAGAACACATCCCTGAGGAAGAAGCAGCACTGGAACTCCCTGATAAGGAATTCAAAAGAATTATACTTAAGTATCTTCAATATAGACTGAGAGGCAGATCAAGGGAAACACTGACAAAATTAAGGGAAACACAGACAAAATCCTAGAGGAATTTTGGAAGAAAATACAAGAACAAAATGACAAAATAAATGAAAAATTAGAAATAACACAAAATCTACAGATAGAAATTCTGAAGATTAATATAAAATTTTTAGAAATAAATAACACATTGAAAGGGCAAAGGAGTAGAATTGAACCAATGGAAAAAAGAATTAATGAGATCGAAGACAAATACTTGAATACTTCTTTGGAAAGGGATCAATCAGAAAAAAGATCAAAACAAAATGAAGAAAGCCTAAGGTTCATGTGGGATACCATCAAAAGGAATAACCTACGTGTCATTGGAATTCCAGAACAGGAAGAGAAAAATAAAACCACTGAGAAAATTGTCCAAGATTTGTTGGAAGAGAACTTCCCTAATAGGATGAAAGATGAGAATATATCCATTCAGGAATTTCAATGAACACCAAATAGGTTAGACCCCCAAAAGAAAATCACCAGGACATATCATCATCAAACTCATCAAAACAAAAGACAAAGAAAGAATCCCAAAAGCAGCATGTGAAAAGCAAAAAGTTACTTACAAGGGACATTCAATAAGGATAAGCTCTCATTTCTCAGTAGAAACCATGCAAGCTAGAAGGCAATGGGATGGTTGATTTAAACCTTGAAAGACAAAAATTTCCAACCAAGAATTATATTCCTGGAAAAATTGTCCCTCAAATAAGATAGTTAAATTAGGAGATTTCCAGATAAGTAGTAATTAGGGGAATTTGTTAAAAGCAGACCAACCTTACAAGAGATACTAAAGGGAGTCCTTTGAACAGAGAACCAATACTAACAAACAACAATCAACCATTAATATATGAGATGACATAATCCAGAAACCAACACAGCTATGGAAATATCCAGGGTAAAATAAACTTACAAGATTATAAACTAGGAACCAGAGATATGAGTTGGCAAATGAAGACAACCACAAAACAAAAAGAGAGAAATAATAGTGTAGTTACAGAAGTTTTAAATGATGAAGAAGTAAAGAGAGTTGCAAGATAAAACAGACTGTTCTAAAATTGAGGAGAAAATTATAAATCAAAGGATAGCCTCAAAGAAAAATGATAAACCTCCATATCACAATACAAAAGAGGACAAGCACAAATATTTAGCAAATACTAAAAACACTAAAATAGCAACAAAGGTAACACAATTCATAATGAGCTCAGCACAGAAAATTATATGGAAGAAATAAATCAGCAACATTATGAAAAAACACATAACAAAATGACAGCAACCAATTCACACTTGTCAATAATTATACTGAATATCAATGGATTAAATGCACCACTCAAGAGACAGAGAGTTGTAGCTGTATAAGAAAACATAACCCACCAATATGCTGTTTACAAGAGACACACTTAGAGACAAAGACAAAAATAAACTAAAAACTAAAGGGTGGAAAAAGATGTATCAAGCAAATGGTAACCAAAAAGAGCAGGAGTGGCAATATTTATTTCTGATCAAATTGACTTTAAGACAAAAGCAATCATATGAGACAAGGGAAGGCATTATATAACGATTAAAGGATCAAGTGAACAAGAAGATAACCATAATAAATGTCTATAGACCCAATGAAAGGGCCCCAAAATATATAAATCAGACTTTAAAAGAGTTGAAAAGGCAAATAGATGACTCCACAGTCATAGTGAGAGACTTTAATACACCACTATCAATTAAAGATAGGACTGGAAAGAAACTCAACAAAGATGCAGAAGAGCCAAACAATACAACCCACCAACTTGACCTTATAGACATCTACAGAGCACTTCACCCAACAACAGCAAATATACATTCTTTTCCAGTGCACATGAAACGTTCTTCATGATAGACCATATGTTAGGCCATAAAGCTTTCCTGAAAAAATTTTAAAACATTGAAATACTGCAAAGCATCTTCTCAGATCACAAGGCTATCAAATTAGAAATCAGCAATAGGAAGATCAATGGAAAAAGAGCAAATACATGGAAACTGAACTGCACCCTCCTTAAAAATGACTGGGTAATATAAGAAATTAAAAATGAGCTTGAAAACTTCTTTGACTCAAATGAGAATGAAAGCACAACATACAAAAATCTCTGGGAAACAGCAAAAGGAATGACCAGAGGTCAATTTATAGCAATAAATGCACACATCAAAAAAGAAGAAAGACCCAAAATCAACACCTTGACTCAACATGGCCAACAATTAGAAAAAGAGCAGCAAACAAAGTCCACAGTCACCAGAAGAAAAGAAATAATAAAAATTCAAGCAGAAATCAATGAAACAGAAAATAGAAAGACAATAGGAAAAATCAACAAAATTAGAAGTTGTTTTTTTTAAAAAAAGGATTAATAAAATTGACAAACCACTGGAAAATTTTACAAAGGGAAAGAGGGAGAGAATATAAATAACATAAATAAGAAAGGAAATGGGACACATCTCAACAGAACCAACTGAAATAAAAAGGATAATATCAGAATATTATGAAGCACTGTACTCCAACAGATTTGAAAATCTGGAAGAAATGAACACATTTCAAGAAACACACCACTTACCTAAACTAACACAGTTTGATGTGGAAATGTTGAAGAGATGGAATAAAACTGGTCATAAAAATATTACTCACAACAACAACAACAAAAAGCCTTGGCCCAGATGGTTTCAGCAGAGAATTCTACCAAACATTCAGAGAAAAACTGACACCCATACTACTCAAACTATTCCAAAACACAGGAAAGTATGGAATCCTCCCTAATTCATTTTATGAAGCAAGCATAACCTTGATACCAAAACCAGGAAAAGACATCACTCAAAAGGAAAACTACAGACCAATATCCCTCATGAATATAGATGCAAAAATCTTCAACAAAACCTAGCCAATGGACTCCAACAACCTATCAAAAAAAATAACTCATTATGACCAAGTGGGGTTCATATCAGGTATGCAAGGATGGTTCAACATTAGAAAAACAATCAACATCATCCAACACATAAATAAAACCAAGGAAAAGAACGACATGATCATATCAATTGATGCAGAAAAGGCATTTGATAAAATACAACACTCCTTCCTTATCAAAACTCTCATCATAATGGGAATAGAAGGGATATTCCTCAACATAATAAAGGGCACATAGGCAAAACCAACAGCCAGCATTATTCTCAATGGAGAGAGACTGAAACCATTCCCCTTGCAAACAGGAACCAGACAAGGATGCCCTCTATTCCACTTCTATTCAATATTGTATTGGAAGTCCTAGCCAGAGCAATATGGCAAGAAAGGGAAATCAAAGGCATTCAAATTGGTAAAGAAGATGTCAAACTATCCCTATTTGCTGATGATATGATCCTATACCTGGAAAACCCAAGAGACTCAGTCAAAAATCTACTGGAACTAATTGAGAGATTTAGCATCATGGTAGAATATAAGATCAACATCCAAAAATCGTTTGGATTCCTCTACAACAAAAAAGAGATTAATGAAAAAGAAATAAGAAAATCAATACCATTTATAATAGCTACCAAAAAAAAAAAATGAGATACCTGGGAATAAATTGTACCAGGGTCAAAAAACCTGTACAAAGAAAACTATCAAAGACTACTTTAAGAAACCATAAGAGATCTACATAAATGGAAGAACATACCATGCTCATGGATAGGAGGATTGAACTTTGTGAAAATGTCAATTCTATCCAAAGCAAACTATACATTCAATGCAATCCCAATCAGATCCCATCAACATTCGTTAAGGATATGGAAAAACTAGTCACTAACTTTGTATGGAAAGGAAAGAGACCTCAGATAAGCAAAGCATTGTTGAAGAGGAAGAACAAAGTAGGAGGTCTCACACCCCCAGATCTTAAAACCCACTGTAGAGCTACAGTAGTCAAAATTGTCTGGTATTGGTACAATGACAGACACATAGAGCAAAGGAATAGAATTTAGAACCCAGAAATAGATCCATCAATCTATGGTCAGCTGATCTTTGTCAAAGTACCTAAATACATTAAATGGGGAAGAAATTTTCTGTTTAACAAATGGTGCTGGCAAAACTGGATATCCATTTGTAGAAAAATGAAACAAGATCTATACTTCACACTATACAAAAACTAACTCCAGATAGATCAAAGACTTAAATGTGAAACTTAAAATTATGAAATTGCTCAAGGAACAACTAGGGGCATATTAAGGGGCCCTAATACATGGCATAGGAGCTCTGGTAGCATAGTGCCTAAGGCACTTGACTGCTAACCA
>NW_006921588.1:11423488-11427513 GCF_000298275.1 Orycteropus afer afer | reverse complement strand
AAAAAATACTTGACAATGTCATATCTAAAAAGAGATTTATCTCTAGAATTTATAGAAAACTCCAATACCTCAACAACAAAAAGACAAATAATCTGATTAAAAAATGGGCAGAAGACTTCAATAAACACTTCACCAAAGAGGATATTCAGGTAGCCAACAAACATATGAAGAAATGCTCATGATCATTAGCCATTGGAGAGATGCAAATCAAAACAACAATGAGATACCATCTTGCCCAAGCAAGTAGCAAAGTTCAACAAGGCAGAAAATAACAAATGCTGGTGAGGATGCAGAGAAGTTGGGACTCTTATACACTTCTGGTAAGACTGTCAAATGATATAACCACTGTGGAAAGCAGTATGGTGATTCTTTAAAAAGTTGGAATTAGAAATATCATTTGACCTAGCCATTCCATTATTAGGGATATATCCTAAAGAAGTGAGAGCCAGGACAAGAACAGATATATTCACACCTGTTTTCATTGCAGCATTATTTACAATAGCCAAAAGATGGAAACAACCTAGGAGGCCATCAACAGAAGAATGGATAACCAAACTATGGTACATACACACAATGGAATACTATGCAACCCTAAAGTAGACTATGCAAAACAGCATGCAAAGTGTATAAACTTGGAGGACATTATGCTGAGTGAAATAAGTCAAACACAGAAGGACAAATATTGTATTAGTCTGTTACTATAAAAAGTCAAGGAAAGATTTTTATATGGAAGGACATTTTCTATGTTGGTTACTAGGGGTAGGAAGGGAGGGGAAGGGAACACTGTTAGACAGGTGGAGACAAGTATTGATTTGAGTGAAGAGAAGGGCAATGTACCAAATGTGAGTGATCAACATGGTAGCATTGAGGAAGAATACAGAGAGAGTTGCATGAGAGGTACAGAAACAAAGATGAACCCTTTTGTACATACAGTACTGCATTGTCAGTGAAGGAAAACATGGATATAAGGGTGGTTAAATGGGTGGACTGGCTCAACTATTAGGTATGTCTATGCAGGGGAAAGTGTGCCCAAACTATGTATAGTGTTGGTAGACAATGTTTCTACAAGTATATTGGTATGCTCTGTAAAAATTCCCAGGTATATAGTAGATCTGACAAGGGATAAAGTTTTAGTCACTTCTTGGCCACAACCAGCTACCCGGAGGGAGTGAGCTGTTGGACCTGTGAGCTTGGGACCATAGTCACACAGGACATCAAGCTCAATTGGCATAACATTCTACACAAAACATTGTTCTACATCCTACTTTGGCGAGTAGTGACTGGGATCTTAAAAGCTTGCAAACAGCCATCTAAATGCAACGATGGGTCTCTCCTCATCCAGAGCAAAGAAGAATGAAGAAAACCATAAACATGTGGAAACAGTTAGTCCAAGAGACTGGTACACTATGCGATCCTCAGCCTATATGACTATGAGACCAGAAGAACTAGATGGTGCCCACCTACCACTGTCAATAACTTGGAGGGGCATCTATGTAGGAGATCCTTGATGGAGTGGGAGAACAATGTGGAACAAAACTCAAAACTATTAAAAAAAAGAAAATAGAGACCAGATTTAATGGTCTGATAGAGCCGATAGAATCTGCTGGAACCACTGAGACTATGACCCCTAGCTGCCCTTCAGGTGTGAAATTGAACCCAGTCCTGTGACTTCCCGCCAAATAAAAGACAACCATATGAGCTGAACATTAACATTAGGTAGATACACTCTTCAGAGAGAACAATCCTGAGAGAATAGAAGGACTGTTTATGTACAGGGTGACAGTTCAGGGGGCAGGAATGTATGAAGGGAAGGACACAGGGAAGAGGTAACTATGGGGAGGAAGTGGGAGGGAAGCTGTTGCGTTGTGCAAAATTTCAGTCAATGTCTTGAGACAAAGTGTATGTGAGCTGCTGTATGGAAAGTGAATTTGCTATGTAAACTTTCACCCAAATCACAATTAAAAAAAAAAAAAAAAGGGTAAAAAAAAAAAAAGCAAATGTCCTGGGTGAGGGAAATGTCTTAGGTGAGTCATCCCAACTCCATGGACCAAAAGTCTGGATTCTAGGAGAATTAAAATGGTTTTTAAGAATGCATATAATAATCTGAAGTATTAATTTTATTTCAAGAAAATAAATATAATCATATTTCCCCTGAGACTATGGCCCCTAGGTACTCTTCAGGTCTGGAATTGAACTCACTCCCACGGCTTCCAGCCAAACAGTAGGCAGGCATATAGGGTGAACATTTACATCAGGTAGATAGACCTCTTAGAATGATTATTCATGGGAGAACTCAATACTCACTGCCTTCGAGTTGATTGTGACTCATAGGGACCCATCCTTGGGTTTCTGAGGCAGAATCTCTGATGAAAGAGGGGAAGGCCCTCAATGAGAAGGATTGACACAATGGCTGTGGCTATGGGCTCAACTATAGCAAGGAGTGTGGAGGTGGTGCAGGATGGGACAGAGTTTCGTTCTGCTGTGCATAGGGTAGCTATGACTTGGAGACGACTTGACAGCTCCTAACAACAACAACATCTCTGTGGAAGTAGATTGCCCAGTTTTCCTGGGAGCAGGAATGTATAGGAAAGAAGGACAAAGGGAAGAGGTAACTATAGGGAAGAAGTGGGAAGAGAGCTATTATATAGTAGGGGAATTGCAGTCAATGTCATGAAACAAAATGTATGAACTGATGTATACAAAATTAATTTGCTCTGTAAGTTTTTATAAATCACAAAAAAAAAATTTTTAAATGAGAAAAGAAATCAGACATTGTATTACATTGGGTAAATGGGCTGCAAAAGACCTCTTTAAAATGTTAAAGAGCAAAATTGTCACTTTGAAGACTAATATGTGCCTGATCCAAGTTGTCATATTTTCAACGGTCTCACATGCATATGAAAGCTGGACAATGAACAAGGAAGACTGAAGAAGAATTGATACACCTTAATTGCAGTTGGAGAAGAATATTGAAAATACCATGGATTTCCAGAAGAATGACCAAATCTCTCTTGGAAGAAGTAGAGCTGGAATGCTGCTTAGAAGTGAAAATGGCCAAACTTCATCTCACCTCCTTTGTTCATGTTATCAAAAGGGAACGGTTCTGTAGAAAGATATCATGTTTAGTAAAGTACAGTCAGTGAAAAAAGGGGAAGACCCTCAACAGGATTAATTGACACAGTGACTACAATGATGGGCTGACTTTTCTTCTGTTGTACACAGGGTTGATATGAGTTATAACTGATTTGATGCCACTTAACAACACAACAAAAACACCATGACTAGCACAATTTGCATTGTGATCTTCATAGGACTGCATAAATTCAACAAGTAAAAACTCAAAAATTTAAAGGTAGTCTTATATAATTTTCCTTCAGATTACCAAAAGTTTTAAAAAGATGTTATTTTTTACTAGGCAGGCAAGATAAATAGCAATCTACTTTAAATAGATGAGTGTCTAGTATATACTCAGAAAAATTGGTAATCTGTTACACTTAATGCCTTTAATCTCAGGTGATAACTGGAAAAGGAGATTGTATTTTTATCTTTCTATATTGAGTTAAGGCTAGTGGTTCAAATCCACCAGCCACTCCTTGGAAGGAAGGTTGGACAATCTACTTCAGTAGTGATACCACCTTGGAAACCCAAGAACGGGTTGCTATGAGCCGTGCCCAATTCAACGGCACATAACAACAACAACAACATATTGCGTTAAGGAACTCTGGTGGTGTAGTGCCTAAGGCATTTGACTGCTAACCAGAAGGTTGGCAGTTCAAATCCAGCAGCCATGTGGACGGTGGCCAGGCAATCAATCTACTTCTGTAAAGACTTATTGCTTTGGAAACCCAAATGCGGTGGCTATGAGTCGGAATCCAATCCATGGTTGTTATTGTTGTTGTTATGTGCTGTCAAGTCAGACCCGACTTACAGCGACCCTTCCTTGGGTTGCCGAGGCAGTATCACTAGGGAAGTAGATTTCCCAACCTTCCTTCTGAGGAGTGGCTGGTGGGTTTGAACTGCCAGCC
>NW_006921588.1:11414458-11422513 GCF_000298275.1 Orycteropus afer afer | reverse complement strand
CCCTCCTTGGGTTTCTGAGGCGGTATCGCTACAGAAGTAGCTTGCCCAACCTTCCTTCCGAGGAGTGGCTGGTGGGTTTGAAACATCAGCCTTCTAGTTAGCAGTCAATGCCTTAGGCACTACACTACCAGAGCTCCTCTAGTTTTCTAGCAGATGGTAATTATTTCATAAGGCGATGTCCCATATTAAGTCTCCAGGTATTAAATACAAACATTACATTTTTGTTCAATAACCTCTCTGCTTATTGCCAATGTTAGTGTCTAGGCAGTGTGCACTGATGTAGACAAAAAGTTTTAATGCTGTATTTACATGTAAAAGTCAGGAAGACATATTCCAGAGTAGAATAATTTTATTAGCCAAGCAAAATGTTAAATATAGAGTAACTTGACTTGAGAATTGGATTATTTTTCTTCACATGTCAAAAATTTGTTCAAATGTGATGTATTAGTTGAAATGAACATGGCTAAATTCCAAATAAGATGTCACTTTAAGAACTAAGGTGTACTTGAAACAAGCTATCGTTAATTCAATTGCCTTCAATGCATGCAAAAACTGGACAATGAATAAGAAAGACTGAAAAAGAATTTTTGTTTTTTTATGAATTATGGTATTGGCAAAGAGTATTGAATATACAATGGACTTCTAAAAGAATGTTCAAATCTGTCCTGGAAAAACTACAGCCAGAAATCTCCTTAGAAGGTACAATGTGGAGACTTTGTCTTACATGCATGTTATCAAGAAAGATCAGTCCTTGGGAAAGTAGAGGGTAAGAGAAAAATAGGAACACTCAAAGTAAGATGATCTGACCCAGTGTCTGCAGCAATGGACTCAAACATAGAAATGCTTGTGAAGATGCTGCAGGAGGAATAGGCAATATTTCATTCTCTTATACATAGAGTCACTAGGAGATAGAACCCACTATGTAGCATCAAACAAAAACAGTAAGTTTGAAATTATTTTTTCTTTCTTTTTGGCTAATCCACAACTTGTTGAAAATGTAATGATCTATTTAATGAATATGCTATCATTCTAAGTAATAAATTATGGTTTGACTCTACTTAAAGGGAAAAAAAAGTTTGTTTTAACATCTAAAATCTCTATTGTGATTAACAGCTACTAAGACACTCGGAAGGAAATTTGGGCACTCTACTTCCATAGTGATACTGTCTTGGAAACCCAAGGAGGGGTTGCTATGAGTTGGGTCCAACTTGACGGCACATAACAACAACAAGAAGACACAATTCTACCACTCATCTGTCAGTTCATAGTACTGTGGTGGCTTGTGTGTTGCTGTGAGACTGGAGGCTATGCCACTGGTATTTCAAATACCAGCAGGGTCACCCATGGTGGACAGGTTTCAACAGCGCTTCCAGACTAAGACAGACTTGGAAAAAGGAAGGTCCCACCCACTTTTCAAAGAGCTGGCCAATAAAAACATTATGAATAGCAATGAAACATGGTCTGATACATTACTGGAAAACTTTATGAATAGCCCTGAAACATTGTCTGATACAGGGAACACGAGCCCCTCAGGGTGGAAGGCACTCAAAATACGACTGAGAAAGAGCTACCTCCTCAGAGGAAACACCTTAATGATGTTAATGAAGTAAAGCTTTGGGGACCTCCATTTGCTGATGTGGCACCACCCAATATGGGAAATAACAGCTACAAACATCCATTAATAATTGGAATGTAGAATGTACAAAGTATGAAACTAGGAAAATTGGAAGTTGTTTAAAATTAAATAGAACACATAAAGATCAATATCCTAGGCATTACTGAACTGAAATGGACTGGTTTGGCCTTTTGAATCAGACAACCATATGATCTACTATGCTGGAAATGACAAATGGAAGAGGAATAGAGGAGCATTCATAGTCACAAATAATGTTTCAAGATTTTCCTGAAGTACAGCGCTGTCAGTGATAGGATAATATCCACACACCTACAACAAAGACTAGTTAATATTGTTATTGTTGCTGTTATGTGCTGTCGAGTCAGACCCAACTCATAGCGACCCCTCCTTGGGTTTCTGAGGCAGTATCACTACAGAAGTAGATTGCTCAACCTTCCTTCCGAGGAGTGGCTGATGGGTTTGAACCACCAGACTTTTGGTTAGCTGTCAAGTGTCTTAGGCACTACACAACCAGACTTCCTCCTACTATTATTCAAATTTGTGCACCAACCACCAAAGCCAAAGACAAGGAAATTGAAGATTTTTACCACTTTCAGCAGTCGGAAATTGACCAGACATGCAATCAAGATGTGTTGATTATCACTGGTGTTTGGAATACAAAACGTTGGAAACAAAGAATAATCACCAGTAGTTGAAAATACAATAACCAGTTGGCATTGGTGATAGAAATGACACTGAACATCACATGATAGAATTCTGTAAGACCAACAACTTATTCATTGCAAATACCTATTTTCAGCCACATAAATGGTTGCTATACATGTAGACTTAACCAGATGGAATACACAGGAATCAAATTGACTACATCTGTGGAAAGAGACAGTGGAGAAGCTCAACATCATTAGCCAAAATGAGGCCAGGAGAAAGTTGTGGGACAAACTGTCAATTGCTCTTAAGCAAGTTCAAGCTGAAGCTGAAAACAATTAAAATAAGTCCACAAGAGGAAAACTATGAGCTTGATTATATCCCACCTGAATTTAGAGACTATCTAAAGAACAAATTAAATGCAGTGAACACCAATGACTGAAAATCAAACTAATTGTGGGATGACATCAGGAACATCATCTGTGAAGACAGCAAAAGATCATTAAAAAGACAGGAAAGGAAGAAAAGGCCAACATGGATTTCAGCAAAGACTGAAACTTGCTCTTGAAAGGAGAGTAGCTAAAGTAAATGGAAGGATGGCAAGATAAAAGAGATGAACCAGTTTCAAAAAGCAGCTCGAGAAGACAGAGTCAATTATTATAATGAAATGTTCAAGACCTGGAATTAGAAAGCCAAAAAGAAAGAACACAGTTGGCATTTCTCAAACTGAGAGAACTGAAGAAAAAATTCAAGCCTTGAGTTGCAATAGTGAAAGATTCTAGGTCAAAATATTGAATGATGCACGAAACATCAAAAGAAGATGGAAAGGATACACAGAGTCACTCTACCAAAATGAATTGGTTGATATTCAGCTACTTCAAGAGGTGTCATATGATCAAGAAATGTTGGTATTGAAGAAGAAATCAAATCCACGTTGAAGGAATTGGCTTGAAACAAGGCTCCAGGAATTGATGAGAAACTTTTCGAGATGTTTCAACAAGTGGATGCTGCACTGCAGGTGCTCACTCGTCTATGCCAAAAATTTGGATGACAGCTACCTGGCCAACTGACTGGAAGAGATCCATATTTATACCCATTCCAAAGAAAGACGATCCCAAAGAATGTGGAAATTACCATACAATATCATCAATATCACATGCAAGTAAAATCTTCCCAATGATAATTCAAAAACAGTTGCAACAGTATATTGACAAAGAACTCCCAGAAACGCAAGCTGGATTCAGAAGATGATGTGGAACAAGGGATGTCATTGCTGATGTCAAATGAATCTTGGCTGAAAACAAAGAATACCAGAAAGATATTTGTGTGTTATTGATAGTGCAAAGGCATTCGACAATGTGGGTCATAAAAATTATGGTTAACACTGACAAGAATGGGAATTCCAGAACACTTATTTGTGCTCATAAGGACCCATACATAGACCAAGGAGCTGTTGTTCAAATAGAACAAGGGTATACTGCATGGTTTAAAATCAGGAAGGGTTTCCATCAGGGTTGTAACCTTTCACCATACTTGTTCAATCTGTATGCTGAGCAAATAATCCAAGAAGCTCAGCTATAAAAGAACATGGCTTCAGAATTGGAAGAAGACTCATTAACAACCTGTGCTATGCAGATGAAGAAGATTACTGTTGAAGAACAAATACTACAGATTTCAGTATGGATTACATCTCAATTAAAAAATAAGTAAATCCTCACAACTGGACCAATGAGCACTATCACTATAAATAGAGAAAAGATAGAAGTTATCAGAGATTTCAATTTACTTGGATTCACAATCAACACCCATGGAAACAACAATCAAGAAATCAGATCATGTATTTCACTGGGCAAATCTGCTACAAAAGACCTCTTTACAGTATTAAAGAGCAAAGATATCACTTTGAAAACTAAGATGCAATTAACTCAAGCCATGTTATTATCAATTGCCTCATAGGCATGTGAAAGCTGGACAATGAAGAAAGGAAGACTGAAGAAGAATTGACCCATTTGAATTGAGGTTTTGGTGAAGAATATTGAAAATTCTATTGACTGCCAGAAGCGATAAATCTGTCATTGAAGAAGTAGATCTAGAATGCTTCTTTGAAGTGAGAATGGCCAGACTTTGCCTCATGTATTTTGGTCATGTTGTCAGAAGGGATCAGTCTCTGGAGAAGGATATAATTCTTGGTAAAGTACAGGGTCAACAAAAAAGGGGAAAACCCTCCACAAGATGGAGTGTCACAGTGATTGCAAAGATGAGATGAAGCATAGCCACAATTGTGATGACAGTTTCAGTCTCAATGAGTCAGACGGACTCAATGGCAGCTGACAACAACAACACATTACTATTTATCTTACTTTTGTTTCCACCTTAAATATGACTAAATTACATTCTAATAACAAACTGACAAAGGTTGATGAAACAAAAGTTCAGCACTTTTGTTGTTGATAGTTGGATCAATAGAAACAAGTTATTTCCATGGATAAAGGTAGAGGAGACTAACTTCTGTCTGTCTGTATATATTCAATTTTGATCTTTTCACAGTCCATTCAATGTTATTGAAGTGTTTGTAACAACCAAAGGCACTGAAGGTCATAAAAAATGTCTAATTAAATATATATATATACACATGTGAGAGCAACAGATTGGTTATTTTTAGTACATTGGGCAGACTGTTAGAGAAGGCATGAGATCAGGTCAGAACTTGGCTTTACTAATGACCAGCCTTGGCTTCTTAATCATTGCGTACAAATATGTCCTTATTTGAAACATGAGGGAGAAAATAAGTTTACATGTTATGTTTAATTCATGTACGTCACAAGTATTTTTTTAACGGCTTGCATCTGCAGGGGAAAAAAAAAAAAAAAAATGTTTCCTCTTTTTTTCCAGCACGGATTTCTCTAGAAAATGTTTTAACATTTCTCCATGGTAAGCACAAGATATTGTTGCTGCTGTTAGGTGTCATCGAGTCGTCTCTGACTCATAGTGACCCCATGCACAGCAGAACGAAACACCTCCCAGTCCCGCGCCAGCTCCGTGATCCCTGCTATACTTGAGCCCATCACGGCAACCAGTGTCAATCTATCCCATTGAGGGTCTTCCCCTCCTTTGTCACCCCTTTACCTTACCAAGCATGACATCTTCTCCAGGGAATGGTCACTTCTGACAACATGACCAGAGTAGGTGAGATGAAGTCTGACAATTCTCACTTCCAAGGAGCATTCCGGCTGCACTTCCTCCAGGACAGATTTGTTAGTTCCTTTAGCAGCCCATGGTACATTCAGCATTCTTTGCCAGCACCACATCTCAAAAGCAGCAATTCTTCTTCGGTTTTCTTTATTCATTGCCCAGTTCTCACATGCATATGAGACGACTGAAAATATTATGGCTTGTGTCAGGCACACCTTAGTCCTCAAGGAGACATCTTTGCCCTTCAGCACTTGAAAGAAGTCCTTTGCAGCTAATTTGCCCAGTGCAATATGTCATCTGATGTCCTGATTGCTGCTTCTATTGGCGCCGATTGTACAACCAAGCAATGTGAAGTCTTTGACAACCTCAATCTTTTCTCCATTCATCGTGATGCTGCTTACAGGTCCAGTTGTGAGAATATTTGTTTTCTTTATATTGAGATGTAATCCATACTACTGACTGTAGTCTTCAATCTTCATCAGTAAGTGCTTTAAGCCATCCTCACTTTCAGCAAGCAAAGTTGTCTTCAGCGTATCTCAGGTTGTTAATGAGGCTTCCTCCAAACCCGATGCCATGTACTTCTTCATATAGTCCAGGTTCTCAGATATTATATTTGCTCAGCATATAGATTGAATAAGTATGGTGAAAGGACAACCCTGATGCACATCCTTTTTATTATTTTAAACCATGTAGTGTCCCTTTGTTCTGTTCGAACAATAACCTCCTGGTCTATGTACAGGTTCCTCATGAATACAATTAAGTGTTCTGGAATGCCCATTTTTCTCATATTATCCACAATTTGTTATGATCCACACAATCAAATACCTTTGCACAGTCAATAAAACACAAGTAAACATCTTTCTGGTATTCTTTGCTTTGAGCCAAGATCCAGCTGACATCAGCAATGATATATATCCTTTGTTCCACAACCTCTTCTGAATCCAGCCTGCACCTCTGGAAGCTGTTTGTCAATATAGTGCTGCAAACATTTTTGAAATATCTTCAGTAAATTTTACTTGTGTGCAATATTAATTATATTATTCAATAATTTCCACATTCTGTGGGATCTCCTCTTTTTGGAATGGGTACAAATATGGATCTCTTCCAGTCAGTTGGCCAGGTAGCTGTCTTCCAAATCTCTTGGCATAACCAAGTGAGTGCCTCCAGTGGGGCATCTGTTTGTTGAAACATCTCAATGGGTATTCTGTCAATTCCTGGAGCTTTTTCTTTGTCAGTGCCTTCAGTGAATCTTCAACTTCCTTCAATACCATTGGATCTTGATCATATGCCACCTCCTGAAATGGATGAAGATCTACCAGTTCTTTTTGGTACAGTGACTCTATGTATTCCTTCCATCTTCTTTTGATGCTTCCTGCATCATTCAATATTTTGTGTGTAGAATCTCTCAATATTGCAACTTGAGGCTTAAATTTTTTCCTTAGTTCTTTCAGCTTGAGAAATGTCAAGTATGTCCTTTCCTTTTGGTTTTCTAACTCCAGGTATTTGCACATTTCATTATAGTAATTGGCTTTGTCTGCTCAAGCTGCTCTTTGCAATCTTCTGTTCAGCTCTTTGATCTTGTCATTCCTTCCATTTGTTTTAGCTACTCTCCATTCAAGAGCAAGTTTCAGAGTCTCTTCTTGACATCCATTTTGGTCTTTTCTTTTTTCTCATCTTTTTAATAACTTCTTGCTTTCTTCATGGATGATAATCTTGATGTCATCTCACAATTCTTCTGGTCTTCAGTCATTGGTGTTCAATGCATAAAATCTATTCTTTACATGGTCTCTAAAATCAGGAGGGTTATATTCCAGGTCATATTTTGGCTCTTGTGGACTTGTTTTAATTGTCTTCAACTTCAAGTTGTACTTGCATATGAGTAATTGATGGTCTGTTCCACATCAGTTCCTGGCCTTGTTTTGGCTGAAGATATTGATCTTTTCCATAGCTTCTTGCCATAGATGTAGTCAGTCTTATTCCTGTGTACTCCATCTATTGAAGTCCACGTGTATAGCCAGCGTCTGTGTCACTGAAAAACGGTATTTGCAATGATTAAGTCATTGGTCTTGCAAAATTCTATCATGCGATTTCCAGTGTTATTTCTGCTACCAAGGCCAAATTTTCCAACTACCCATGATTCTTTGTTTCCAGCTTTTGCATTCCAGTCACCAATGATAATGAACACATTTTGATTGCATAGTCAGTCAATTTCAGACTGCAGAAGTTGATAAAATTCTTCAATTTCCTTATCTTTGACTTTGGTGGTTGGTGCATAAATTTGAATAATAGTCCTATTAACTGGTCTTCCTTGTAGGTGTATGGATATTATCCTATTACTAACAGCATTGTTCTTCAGGACAGATCTCCCAATATCCTTTGTGATGATGAATGCCACACATTCCTCTTCAAATTGTCATTCCCAGCATAGTAGATCATGTGGTTATCTGATTCAAAATGGCCAAAACCAGTCCAATTCAGTTCACTAATGCCTAGGATGGGAGCTCTGGTAGCATAGTGGCTAAGGCACTTGACTGCTAACCAGAAGGCTGGCGGTTCAAACCCACTAGCCACTCCTCGGAAGG
>NW_006921588.1:11404578-11414028 GCF_000298275.1 Orycteropus afer afer | reverse complement strand
TATATATATATATATATATATATATATGGGCAAAGACATAATTACACACTTTATGCTAAGGTACTTTTCAATACTTCTACTAAACTCTGAAAAATATGTATCTTTCAAAACTTTTAAATGCTCCTGATTCAAGGTTAGCATTCTTAGTGCTGAATTGTCACACTTTAAAAATTGGAGTTTTTTACAGTAACTACAGATTCTAATTTTCTTGAAATTTAGATCTAAAATGACTTGTTCTTATCCCTTCCTATCTTGTAACTTAGCACTTCTGGGTGTATATGGACCATACCAATTTCACTCCTTAATCTAATATATGATGCTCAAAAAGAAAGAAAGAAAAAAAAGTCAACTGAATGTGTTTACTTTTCATATAATTTTAGCTTATTCTAAGTTGCAGTATGCTTTAATACAGAAATATTTTATATTTTTATTGATATTTCAGAAGACTCATTTCAAATGAATTAAATTCCCTTTAAAAATAGATACATACTCATTTTAAACTCCGTTAATGATAGGTAGTTTGATTTATCCCAAGCTGATCAAACAAAAGAACTTTTTAGACTTTAAGGAATTAATAGTTGCAATTTTAATCTGTCATGTGTATATAAATTTTATTTACCATGACTAGCAAACGAAGTTTAGAGTCAAGGTGTTCTATGCAATGCTTGGAAGTGTATATTAATAATCCTGTAGAAAAGACAATTTTGAAAGATTTCTTTAATGAGTTTTGCATGTTTCTCCATTAAAAAAGAAGTATTTTAACATAATGTTCCTAAATTCTCCACATACCACATAAAGTTAACTCAGAATTTTCTTTCTTTCTTTTTTCATTGTATTTTAACTATGATTCCAATGTGATGTGTATGTAATATGTGCATAATAAAAATCATAATATAGTTTGAATAACCAAGTGATCGCTGTACTTAACCATTAAATCCTAGTTCTTTATTACATCAATAAATTGAACCTTAAATTTCCTTGTTTTATTGAACATGATTTTAAATATAACAAACACAATGACAATCTTCAATATCCAGAATATAACATGAAAGAATTATTTGCAAATAAGAGCAGTATAAAATTGACACAACAATTATCATCATAACCGCATGTCAGTGAAGGCGAATATCACATGGGCATTGGTTGTGGCAAAAATGGGAACATCAGCTGAAGCCTGAAATTTAATCTCTAGCCCTCCCCCAGCATAATCTCTTTTCTTTTCTTTTTTTTTTAATCAATAAAAACAAACAAACTAACAAGACCTGTTAAGTCATATGATTGGTTACCTAAGGATGTAACATCTTTTGTTCATTTTGGCACATTCATTTTCATTGTATGTTGAAGAGAAATTTCATCAACTCTAGGTAACTTGGGGAGCCTCTGTTTTGTGTCTCTTACTAACTTTTGCATCTTTAAATTGGATGAAAAATAATTTTTTATTGGATGAAAAATATTTACTTTAAAATATCATCTTTAAACAAATGATATTTTTAATAAGAAAAGACATTTTAGATTAAAATAAATGCCCTAGTACCAAACATCTCAAATTTATGCCAAATTTGGTGTCATTGATTTCAGAGTTATTTATTTGGACATAATAGATATTTAACTTTTTCAAAGTATAGCAACAGAGTTTGGCATTTCATATGCTGAATCTGAAGGTAAGAGCTGTTAGTTTTCTAAGATCCAAAAATACAGAATAAACAAAATAACTTGTCTATATATGCAAAGTAACAATAAGTTGCCGGTTTTTTAAATTCTGATTATGTCTCTCATGTGACAGCTCAAAACATCAAGATCAAACCCACTGCCACTGAGTTAAGTCCAATTCAGTGGCCCTTTCGGATAGAGTAGAACTCTCCCATAGGGTTTCCAAGGCTGTAAATCTTTATGGAAGTAGACTGCCTCACTTTCTCCTGTGGAGTGTCTGATAAAACTGAATGCTTTAACCAATGCACAACCAGACTACCTTCATTTCAGCATATACAAACATAAGGGCTGGGAATTAAAAAAAAAAAAAAAACAAGGGTTGTGAGAAACATAAGGCAAATGAAGAGAATCTATCATTTTTCAATTTTGATATAACACTAAAAATTAATATTTACATATGCACATTGCATTTTTATTATTTTATTGAGATAAAAATAAAATACAATTATATTAGAAAGAAAACAAACTGTAGTATTATCTCTTGAACTACACATGATTTTAACCTTTGAATGGAAAAAGGGAGACAGCATCTAAGTGAGTGCTAGAAAATAACAAATCAGCATTTTCACGTAGTGTATATTGGAAATAAACCAAACAAATTCATTTGTTTTGTCTTAATTTTAGTCCTTATGTACATGCATCAATTTTATCATAGAGTATATAAAGTATTATGTAGAACAACTGGCAACTATAAAGCATACTGAGAGGAGATGGGTGGACAGTTATTAAAAAAGAGTGTAGTGTCTTAAGTTATAAGTGAAAGAGGAGAAGGGAGGGAAAAAGAAAATTGGAAGAGGGAAAACTCAAACTAAACAACTGTGTGAAAAGAGTATATTTTACAAAATTCCCACAAATTACAAAGAACAGGATTGATCATTTCATTAGGGGAGCTCCAGTGGCACAGCACTTAAGGCATTTGAGCGCTAATCAGAAAGTTGGTGGTTCAAACCCACAAGCCACTCTACAGAAAGAGGATTGGGCAATATACTTATATAAAGATTTACTGCCTTGGAAATCCAAAAGGGGTCGCTTTGAGTCAGAATCAACTAGATGGCAGTGAGTTTGTTTGTTTGAGAAAAATGTGTGTTTAGAAAATAAAGCTCTTTAATACCAAACATTCCAAATTTAAGGAAGCGTGCCTCAGTATCCTAGGACTACCATAACAACATACCACAAAGTCTATGTACGGTTTTAAGGAACAGAAATTTAGTTTCTCACACTCTAGAGTCTAGAGTTCATATCAGGGTGTCAGTCCTGTTGATTACTTCTGAAGTCATTGAAAGACAAACTTTAATATGCTTCTTTCTGAACTTCCAATGGCTCCTGGCAATCCTTGATGTTTCTTTGCAACTTCTAGTTGTATCTTCACATAGTTTCTTCCCCTTGTCTCTGATTTCTTGCCTATTCTCTTTTGTAAAATGTCACTCAAAAGAGCTTAGGTTTAGAACTCATTCTACTCCTTTATGACTTCCCTATTTTAACTGATAAGACTTGCAAAGAAAAATTCTGTTTCCCCGAATAAGGCCATATTTATGGAAGAAGGAGTCAGAATTTGAACATAATTTTTGGAGGGACACAAATTCAATCCATGAGAAGGAGTATGGCATAGAACTAAAGGATTAAATGACTCAGTACATAATTATGGTTATATAGAACTGTTATTAACAAGCTAAGAAATTAGTATTGATGTGAAGAACTAATAATTTAGAAGTAAAAAGGAGAGAGTTATTTTCATTCATATATCAAAAAAATCTAGTGTCATAGAATGATATATTTATAGTTTTCAAATATATTATTTAAAAATATCATTTGTTATAAAAGGGCACTTTTGAGGTCATGGTCTATTAGAACTTCGGCAAATTTCTACCAGTGACTTGAGGGATTCAGTAAAAGAAGTTGGAACTTGCTTACAGTGGCTGCAAACTCTGATTTTCAAGTTGACTATTCATTTTGCTATTTTTTAGGTATGTAAGCTTTCTTGAGTATACCCATTATGACAGACATACAGTGACCAGGGGCTTTTGAAAAGCAGTCTTTCTTCTGACTAATGTCAGATCGTGAGTTTAATACAAAACAACTCTAGGTCCATGTTTCTTTAAATCATTAAATGTATTCAAAGAAAAAAGAAAATGATGAGATTCCTAAGGCAATTGGCCAGAAAATAAGGCAGAATAGTAATTTACTTCATATAAACTGGTTATTTGATGCTATTTAGAATGTCAGCAACCACTCAATTATGACTTGTAATCTATGGTTTTGTTAAAATGGTGAACAGATAAATAAATAAAATTTAATTGAAATCATTGATGAGTGAAGAAGGCACACTTTTAAAATGAGAAAAAATATAATCATTTTTATTATTCATATTAATCTGAGCATGTGGAATTCTTTGAATGATGACAATGATCAAATCCATTCAATGACCGGAAAAATATCAAACTTAAAAATATCAGGCCCAATTATTATTTTTGACACAAAAAACTGGTTTCTTCGCTTAAATTTCCAAATACAAGCATCATAACCATTGATTATATGTAAATGACTATATGTAAATATATCAAGCTTAGTAAACATTCCAGCACAATTTATTTCAATAATAGACACTAAATTAAAAAAAAATAATGTAAATCAGAAAGGCAAACTTAGCTGTGACTAACCCTTTTTAGTACCTGCCAATTCAGTTTCTAATCTCGATTACTCTATTTGTCATTTTATAAATGTATTTGCTACTTTTTTCAAATTTATGTAGTCTTCAAATCTATTAGATCACATTTTATGATTTATGATACCTGAAGATATCTTAAAGCTTATCTTTTATATTCAAAAAAAAAAAAAAAGGAAACCAGTTGCAGTTGAGCCAATTTTGCCTTATGTTGCAGAGTGAAACTGTGTTCTGTGGGGTATCCAAGGCTGTGATGCTTGAGAAGCAGATAACCGGACCTTCTATTAAGGTATCTCTTGGTATATATGAACGGAATCACTGACCTTTAGGTTAGTAACCAGGGGGTTTGACTCTTTTCACCATGCAAGGACTCTACTGTATTATGTTGTTGTTGTTGTTATGTGCCATCGAGTCGGCCCCGACTCATAGCGACCCCTCCTTGTATTATAAGCTAGCCTAAAAATTCCCAAAAAGCAGTCTACACATGCAAACAGTTTGTGATTCAAATTGTTCAAACCCACAAGTGAATCTGCAGAAGAAAGGCCTGGTGTCTGCTTCTGTAAGATTAAAAAAATAAATAAATAAAATAAAAACTCACTGATGTAGAGTCGGTTCTGACTCATGGCAACCCCTCCTTGGGTTTCTGACACAGTATCTCTACAGAAGTAGATTGCCCAGACTTCCTTCTGAGGAGACATTGGTGGGTTTGAACCACCAACCTTCTGCTTAGCAGTCAAATGGCTTAGGCACTATGCCACCAGATCCTGTGGAACATTTCTACTCTGAAACACATGAAGTTATTATGTGCTGGGCACAGATTCAACAGTAGCTGATAGCAGGAATAATAATTCTGAAATATAAACTCTTTGTAGCCTTTTTGTTTGTTTGTTTGTTAGTTCTACTTGTTCTCGCTCATGGTGGCTTATTCATATAGGTGCTCACTGACTGTATACAATTCATTATTTTTTGTGGAAATTGTTTGGTTTAGGAAAAAGTTTTTGTCTAATTTGTTTTGCTTTTCCCCATACCAGACAACACTTCCTTTTATTTATTTTTTTTTTTTCCCAATGCCTTGGGGCACTATCATATTGTTGTTGTTGTTGTTGTTATTTGCCATCAAGTCAGCCCCAACTCATAGCATATTACTTGTTCTCAATTCCTATAGAGTCAACCCCAACTCATGATAACCCCATGCACAGCAGAACAAAGCTCATGATAAGTTGTAGATCAGACCATTGTAATCCATAGGGTTTTCATTAGCTGATTTTCAAAAGCAAATTGTCAGGTCTTTCTTCAAGTTCATCTTACCCTGGAAGTTCCACTGAAAACTGTTCAGTGTTATAACAACATGCCAGTCTGCACTCTCAGAGAAGTGATAGCTGTGTGTTAAATTCACTGGCTGTGAATTAAACCTGTGTCTCATACAGAAGCTGAGAATTGTGTCACTGAACCCCCCATGCCCCCATACCATGGTATTGAACATTATTAAAATATAGCTTGAAGTTCTTTGTAGTTCCAGATGATCTGATTCTGAAGTACTGTTTTGCTCTGTCTTTTCCTCCCATGATCTTCTCAGTGATAAAGCAATTTTCTTTTATATTCCCTGGGAAATACTATTTTACAGTAATACCAAGGCTGTGGAACTTTGGCACCCAGTGCAATGTTGGAAGTGTCTCCTATTAGCTTCCCCCACTTTATAAAAGCTCTGCTGGCCCCTTATTTCTGTTCTGAGGACTGTGCAAATCCAGCAAAGCTAATACCAAATTTATCCGGATGGTCAAACATCCTCAGAACAAATGTAATTTTAGTCCTATGGTACTCAATAGAGAAATCAGAGTCCCCCTTCTCTTAAACTATCTTGTCACCCCTAAATTATCACATCAGCATTCAATAATTTAAAGGTATTTATAAAAAATATTGTCTAAGCATTTTAAATAAATTATAGCTATTGCAGAAAGCAGAAAATACAATATATAGCCACTGAGATGCTGTGTATCTGATAAGGTACTTTTTCTTCTCAGTGTGAAGCCATATGTACTCTTATATACACTAGTGAACAGCTGAGCACTCAGAAGTCTAACAGGGTAGAAGAGGTGTTATTTCACTGGAGCAATTGAACTCATCACTGCTTACTGAGTTTTAAAACATATTTTTATTTCTCATTATTAAGTGTGAAATTATAATCAATGATTATAAGACTTGTGGAAAAGCACACTCATAAAAGACAAAGGAACATATAAAACAACAAAGAAAAAAGGGGTGAACTAATTTTAAAAGAACTAGAAACAATGTAAGCAATAAAAGATAAACTTCAAGAATAAAACTAAATAATTCATAGAAATGTTTGGGAGAAAAGAAAATTAGAAAGGCAAGCATAAGAAAATCGTAAAATCAATCCTGCAGTTACTGAAAAGGAAAAATAAAGGTAACAAAATATTTCTTTACATAATAAAATAAAATTTCTTAGAAATACTCAGGACAATAAATGAACAAAAACATTCACCAAGAAACAACATTCTTAAATATCAAAGGATAAACAATGAGTCCACAAGCTTTATGTATATGTGGGTAGTGAGGGGAGGCAGGGCAAGAGAGCTGTAATGCACAAGGAGTAATAATTAGAGTACATCAAATTTCTCCAAACCAATTATAGATGCTAGAATACAATCGGATAACGTTTTTTCAAATTACTAAAGATAAATTATTTCTGCACCAGAACTTGACCATATTACCAACTATTTTTGAGAACAAGATAAAGGTATTTTCAGACTCAAAAAGACAACAGAAAATATATTTCCCATAACTTCTTTTAGAAAACTATATATGAATATATTCTAGTGATAAAAACATCAATGCTACCATAAGTTCCACTACCAACAACAAAGAAATGGAAGAAATAGAGTAGTGGCAAAAAAATTGTAGAAAAATTTTAAATGAAAATTTAAGTCATCTTAATAGTATTCCTATAAAGACTTGGGAAAGGATATGGGTGTTGAATATACAGGACAAAAAAAGTTAGAAAATGAGGCTAGGTATTTGCAAAATGTTAAAGCTATGTTGTTATAAGATAGGCAGCTAAGAAAATTAATAATAGGTAGGGAAACAATAACAATATGGAGTTGTTATTGGACAATGTACAGTGTTGACTCAAAAATTTATGTTGTTGTTGTTGTTGTTGTTGTTGTCATGTGTCCTCGAGTTGAACCCAACTCATAGCGACCCTTCCTTGGGTTTCCAAGGCAGTATCACTACAGAAGTAGATTGCCCTGTCTTCCTTCCGAGGAGCTGTTGGTGGGTTTGAACAACCAGCCCTCCTTAGCAGTCCAGTGCCTTAGGCACTATGCTACCAGAGCTCTCACATAAATTTATAGCCAAAGTAATTGTATTAGGCTGGGTTCTCTAAAGAACCAAAACCAGTAAAACTTCTATATATACATACCAAAAAACTCACTACCATTGAGTCAGATCTGACTCATAGCGACCTTTCCTTGGGTTTCGGAGGTAGTACCACTATGGAAGTAGTTCACCCAATCTTCCTTCTGAGAAGTGGCTGGTGTGTTTGAACCACCAGCCTTCTGGTTAGCAGTCAAATGTCTAAGGCACTATGCTACCAGAGCTCCCATATATATATAGAAAGAAATGTATCTTAGTAAAATGGCTCACACACTTATAGAACCTGTCAAGTCCCAAGTTCTTGGATCAAACATCAAATGGAGGCTTTCCTGACTCACACAGCTGCAGGGGTTGATGAGCTCAAGGTTGGCAGGCAGTATACCAGCTGTTGATTCCAACAGATAACGAATCCAAGATCACCAGGCTGAAGGGTGGATTGTTTGCTCATGGACAGTTGTAGGAAGCACAACAGCATCCAGATCCACAGAAGAGTGTCTCTTTTTCCCAGGATGTCCATAGATATATATTGGAAGCAGGCCACACTCCCAGGGAAACTCCCTTTGAATGGATTGGCTGCTCAAAACATATACATCTGATGTCATCATGGGAATAACCACAATACAACTGCTTAAACCACTCAGAATGATGGTCCAGCCAAGTTGAAACACAATCCCAACTATGACAGTCCAGCCCTTGTCAACTTGGCAGTTATATACTTCTCCTTAACCACATATAATTCCTAAATAAGAACAGTTATACAGTCATATTTGCACTTGGTATGATACACTAACACCCATACAACCAAAATGCATTAACCCTGCTTACATTTCATAGTTAATAACAGAAGAAAACAAAAATATTTGATGCACACATATATTGAAGAAATATAACAGTCACAGTCCTCATTTCTGCAACTGGTTACATGGTCATAGCTGATATTCAGAACTACCTTCTCCCACCACCCATTCCGTATTTCCCTTGCCCTTAGCAAGCACCTCATCTGGTAGTGGTTCTTTGCCTGGTGAAGTAACCCAAACCTTCATTCCTGAAGGGTCAGGGCATTAGTTGTCATATCAAAATTGGGTTGCTGTAATTTTCCATTGACTTTTATCACAGGGCATGGTAGCACTAAGACACATCCTAAAGAATCTCCTGTATCCAGACACATTCTTCTTTACCTCTATTATGTAATGTCAGTCCAATTTCCCTTAGTAGTTAGGACCTATTACACAGGATAGTACAGTATTGCCCTTCTTTGACTGTTGATCCAGAGGCATGAGAAGCCAAAATGGCCAGGTGGCATTTTTAACTTCCAGTTCAATGCAATCAGTATTGTGTCTCTAGGTAGGAGTGTTCCTCCCTTTGGGACTAAGATCTCCAGATCCACAGAGCACTCTTTATACGCCTCATGTTGACAAAATTGCAGAAAAGTATCAAACATGCAACTACCCACAGCCTCACTTCTCAAAAATACTTGATCTTTTGGTGGTGCTATTTTGCTTATTAATGTTGCCACCACGTGCCATGGGTTAACAGGGCCCTCTCTACTAATGGAGGCAGAGTCATCAGTGTCTTTATGATTAATCAAATTGGAGATCCACAACAGAATCTGTGAGAACCAATTTAGGAAACCCATCCTTATGATTTTGTCTCTCTAGAACCACTCCCGGTACCAAATGAGTTGG